>NC_086012.1:4527500-4895000 GCF_030014385.1 Trichomycterus rosablanca
CCCTAGGTGTGTATGTCTGTGTATGTATAATGGACTGGCTCCCTGTCCAGGGTGTTTTCTACTATTCGCCCAGTGTACTGGACCCACCGTGACTCTGAATAGGACGAAGTGGTTGGTACTCTTAGCAACAGGTGCGCTTTAAAACCTGGGCTTATTATTTCAGGGGGATTTTTGTTGGTTGCTTTTATTTTCTGTATTCTTTCACCCAGACAGTAGAAGTGACCCTTAATACTGACTTCTCATCATTAAACTCTGCCCTCTGTGTCTGTTGGGTGGCACCACCTAGGATTAAAGGTAGATTAAAGACTCCAGGCTTAGCCCGATACGGCACCTGAGCTCCATACAGCCCCTATTTTAGTGCCATTTCTGGGATGGCATTCCTGGAAAGCCTCTCCCTCAGTGTATCAAATTTTGGCTCTACTATTTCTGGGGATCTATATTTGTACAGATAGGCTGTTGGCATGTGCGCAGGCGAAACGAGCCCGTTATAACAACCATGCGTAAGCCGACTATGCCAGTGTTAACTAAAGTATTGAATCATTAATGCAATCAAGTGTTCAATGAGTCACTTTATCGATAACTGGGTTATTGATAAATTACATTACAAACCTGGTGATACCAGGGTTCTTTTTTCACCCTGCAGAATTTAGAGTTGATTGCTCGAACCTACATTTAAATTTTTGGTATTTAGCAGACGCCTTTATGCAAAGCGACATACAGTACAGTTACAGTATGAGGTCTGAGCAATTGAGGGTTAAGGGCCTTGCTCAAGGTCCCAACAGTACTTGTCTAGTACCTTAATCACTAGGTTACGGCATACCTCTAAATCTAAAGCTTTTCACAAGTCTATTTAATGGACTAACAAAAACATGGATGACACTGTCCACAGTCAAGCAAGCTTTGCATCACCATGTGTTTAAAGGCTGCCTTGCAAGAATAAATCCCATGTCCATGTGTTTCAATCAAGCTTTAAGGTACTAATCGTAAATCAGGGGCTTTTTAATTTCTTGCACATGTCTCAAAACCCATGGCAATGTAGAGCTTGCTTGACTGTAGACATTCTCACCCATACTTTTAGCTATAAAGTGTAGGTTTAGTAATTTACCAGGATGCCGCTCAGGTGGCGCAGCGGTAAAAACACACGCTGGAACCAGAGCTGGGATCTCGAATACATCGTATCGAATCTCAGCTCTGCCTGCCGGCTAAGGCTGAGCGGCCACATAAACAACGATTGGCCTGTTGTTCAGAAAAGGGCGGGACTAAGCCGGATGGGGTCTCTCTCCCATGACTGGTGCAATTACGACCTCTGCTGGCTGATTGATGGCGCCTGCACAGAGATGAGAAAAGAGTGCTCTCAGGGTGTGTCTCTCCATACACAACACTGAGCTGCACTGCACTCGTCAAAGTGCAGGTGATAAGATGCATACGGCATGCTGCCCACGTGTCGGAGAGGGCGTGGGTTAGCTTCGTTCTCTTCGATCAGACAATAATCAGGCATTGGTGGAGAGGAAGCATGACGCAATCGGGCAAAGGGAGAAAAAGGGGAAAAATGCCTAAATAAAATAAACAAAATTATAATTTACCAGGACTGTTTAATAATGTAGGTAAATTGCTCTGTTGTTACAAATGTACCCCCTAAAGACACCACAGAGAGAGCATGTTTGTTCCTCTCATGAGCATTCGGAAGGCGCTGGAACGCCGCTCGCTGAAACAATTCGGCTAAACTTAGCACCGGCAGCCGGAGATTCCCAAGAGCGTGCATCGATAAATTCCTGAGCCGAGTAGCTGTAGAGAGAGCACTTATTTGGTCATATCTGTCAGTTACGGTGTGTTCGGAGGGCCAAGGGGGTCTAATTGCAACAAAAAGATGAAAAGCAAATCATAATCGCTTCAGGTCACGCATGAAAATAGTTTTCATGATTCGTCCTATCAGGAAAAGGAAAAGTAAAGCAGATAGTCCATGAGAGAGCTTGTCAGCAGGAAATTCATGGCTCCCCCTGGGAGTGTTTAATCCTGAGTAACGCAGCATGAGCTACCAGCCTTCCTTCCTGGCAAACTGGGCTGTCACAAACAGAGAAAAGGAAAGATCCCTAGATGCCCAATTATCAAATTACAGGAAACCCCCTTTTGCGGAGAAATTGGGACAAAAATAATACATAAATAATGAGTTAGAGGGAATCTTGCTTGTCCATGATCTGTTCTCACTCCCGTACCTCAACCTCCTTTTTTTTTTTTTTTGGACATTTTCCTCTTTGTCGACAGTTCAGAGCTGAACTAAGCCCCCTGTCTCCTAAGCCTTTGTGCCTCGTTGTACATCTGTGATCAAGGGCTTCGTGTTAATGTCCTCTTCGTTTGAAGTGGTTAAACAGGACTAGAAGAGGGGTGATAAAAAGAAGGCGGGTGGGCAAGGTTAAAAAAAAAACGACTATTTAACCGTCGACAGATGGACCTAAATTGCTAACAGCAGCTTCACGGCTTTGACACAAATAAATGAAATACGGACCGAACGGAGCTATTTAATGAACGAAACCCCTGGCCGGTGCGTGCAATGACTCGGTTGAGCCCGTTTGAACAACGAGCCAAAGACTGATTAGCAATCTGACACATAAAGGCATCAACAAAAACAATACAGTAATAAAAATGCCACAGATACTTAATAGCTCAAAATTGATGCCAAAAATGGAGTTTGCCTGAAGATATTAAAATAAGGGAACATTTTGTACATCTGTACATCGTGATCTACTTGGCATTGCTGTTTACAATGAGGCTTTTAAATCTTATAAGGAAATGTGTGTTTTATTATGCAGTTGAAGTCAAAGGTTTACGTACACTTGTATCAAAGCAGTCCATCATCATAATGAGCACAATGAGCAAACTTTACATCCATAAAAATAGGGCTAGTTTGACTGCACACGTTTACATTTACGGCATTTAGCAGATGCCTTTATCCGAAGCGACTTACATTACAGTTACAGTATGGGTAGGGCTTGAACCAGCGACCTTCTGATTACTAGTCCAGTACCCTAACCACTAGGCTGCGGCAATACACCAAGGTTTTAGCCATGAATTTAACACTGAATTTAACTAATCTACTGGGAAGGGAGATCCTGTCATTCAAAAACAGATTTGTTCTAGTGGACTAGTAATCAGAAGGTTACCAATTCAAGCCCCGCCACTGCCAGGTTGCTGCTGTTGGGCACGAGCAAGGCCTTTAACCTTCAATTGCTCAGACTGTATACTGTCCCAGTATTTTAAGTCAGGTCAAAAAGGAAGCCAGTGAGCTACTGACTGGCTAACCCTAACCCTTACCCTAACCCTAAACCCTAACCCTAACCCTAGGTGTCTGCAATTTCTGCTATACCAACAACCGAACACTGACGGATCATTTTTACATTGGTATATTGGCAATTGGAGGGGGGTGGGGGCATATCTAAGTATTGGGGGTTGGGGGGATGTCCCTTCAGTATATAATCGTGAATAATGGCCTTGCTGACCTTCCTCCAAAGGTCAGAAAAAACCCAAATAGTCACCTTATGCTTTAAGGATATTTAGTCTATGATGTAACAGTAGCTCACTGGCTTCCTTTTTGACCATTTTTTGGCCATCTCTTCCAAATCAAGGGTATCAGGATGTCCTTGAATACCCAGTAGTCATCCATTGCCCTTCCCCTAATTCTGGTTTCACTGGCCAAATGTACTCTATTCAGCGACTTCCTCATATTGTCTTTGTTAAGGACTGGAAAATAATATTGCAAGAACCCTGTCCAGATCTTTCTGAGCATTGCAGATCCACACTAACATAATTCAGAAGAGCAGTGTTAAAAATATGTTTACTCACCCCGCGTCATGACGAACTTATGAACCTCTTTCGCGAAGTACTCTTCCTCGTCATGGGACAGCGTGGCAGGATCAGCCTTGCTCTTCAGCTCCTCGCTGAGCTCCACGGTACTGTTGTACAGCGATATGATGGCCTCAGGGGCGTCCTTGCCCTCTTCGCCCTCCTCGGGTTCAGGCTCCTTGGCCATGCGCAGCTTGCTCAGGATCTGACCACGAATGGCCTCGATTCGCTTCTTCCTCACCACTTCAAGGTCCAAAGTCTTGCACGTGGACATAGCTCCGACCGCCGACGCCAGGATGAGACCGGCCAGTACCAACCACAGTTGCCTCATTGTCCGTTCTTGAAGTGCACCCGGTTCAGCCCTGGACGGTTGTTAAAAAAGGTAGGATTGACGTCAGGCGGGTGAGGTAAATGGAACAGTGAAAGTAGTGTTGATTGAGAGGATGCAGGGAAGTAACCTGATGATGATAATGAGTAGGATGATGGTGGTGGAAAGCACCTGTAAAAATGCAGTCAGTAAACACTAGGGTGTGTTGATGAAGGGGAATCCCGCCACTCACAGACGTCGATTGTTTAGCTCTAAACCTTGACAACATACATTTAGAGATGGACAGGCTGCGAGCCCGGCTAGCCCTTGCACTTTTGCTCCTGCCAAATTAAACGATCGGTCTCGCTCCCCCACACACACTCTTAGTCAGAGGGTGGACACAGACGGCTCTCCCCTGGGTCCAAACGCATGCAAAGCTTGGGCCATACTTTGACACAAGTCAACATGAGCGTTTGCCCAAAACGCAAGCTGAGTTGGCAGGCTTTGAGTGTTTCTATGGTTCTCGTTTTGAGTGCTATTTTCCTGCTGGCGAAAGCACACATATACACTTGTTCAAGACCTCGAGTCTGGCCGAAATCCGAAGTCCCTCTGTGCTGAAGACCTTTTCGCTCTTTCACTCCTCTAGCTTTACTGAGAAAACAATGTAAGACCGGGAGATTTGCTTCTGTCTGGACGGAACGACTGTCTTGTTGGCTTGTACGGCATTCTACGGATTCCTAATCACAACGTTTTGCTTTGTTTGTGGTTTTTTCTTCTGAATGGTTCAGTCTCCTCACGGGTTCCCTTTAAAACATCCACGTCTTGTCCCACAACTGTCCACGGTGGAAATTCTTATCATAGGACCTCTGGCTATCTCTTCTGTCCAGGCAAATTCTCCCAGTTCACTTCTCCTGATGCAGCCTGCAGACAATTCAGTTACAGAAAACATTAGTGCTAAAGCTAACCAATCATTTTGACCATAATAGAAGTCTGTAGTCCAAACAATTGAATGGGCAGTCAATTAGAATGGAAGTCTGGGGCAGTTGTTAAGGCATTTGCTTGGGCAGATCTTTGGTAAGCCAATTAAAATGCAAGTCTATGGCGAGTTGTTGTGGTGTAGACATTTATAATGGAAATCAACAGCCAGTTGTTGGGAAGTTTTTGGACCAGTCATTTAAAACAGAAGTGTTTAGGCAGCTGTTAAAACATTTTATTTCCTTTTCATTATATCCTTGGTAGACTCACGGCAGGTCTGGTTAAACTGGGGAAAAAATGGGTACATGGTAGGAATACCCTAAACAGGGCGTCAGTCCATCGCAGAGCCTCGGCCATTCCAGTCATGTCTGCGTAGACGACCGGCCAAACGGTAGCACTGCTGAAGCTGACGGTGGGTCAAGTTGTCGAAACAGTCAATTATAATGTAAGTCCTTGGACAGTTATTTAGACCAGTGGTCCCCAGCCTCCAAGACACGGTCCGTGGGTCATTTATTACCGGGCCGCTCAAAAAGAAGAAACATTCGTCTGTTCCTCTTGGCGAGTTTGACACGCACCTATTTCAGTCACCAAATCAAGTCAGCAACCAAAACAAAGGTACGGAGTAGACTGGACATAAGGAACACACTTCGGGTGTTATTGTCTCCTATCTCCCCTAGGTGCGAGAGTTTCGTTGCAGCAAAATATTATGCTCGTTGTATAAGTTGAGGACCACTGATTTAGACGGTTTTATTTAGTCAATCATAATGAAAATCTAAGTGCAGTCTATAGGTGGTTGAGAAGGTTGATGGAACATTAGGCAGCCACTTCTAGTAGATGTCTATTGGCAGTTATTGAGGTGGTCTCTTGTAATGAAAATCTAAGGGCAATCTATAGGTGGTTAATCCAGATTGATGGGGTATTAACCAAAAGTTAGTTGAAGTCTATGTGTAGTCATTGTGCAGTCACTTTTAATTGAAGCCTATTGGCAGCTGTTGTGGTCTAGAGATGAATTTACTTAAAATGAAACTATGCACGGCTGTGTAGTCAGTAATACTGGGACAGTCACTTTTATAAAAATCTAAGAGCAGTCTATAGATAGATAGGAAAATCCCTTCGAAGTAGTATGTGCACATCTATTTATTATGTAGATCTACTGGCAGTCGTTGATGTAAGTCTAATGACAGTTGACCCAGCAATATACTGTCAATGCAGTGTCATAGTAAAAAAATTAAAATCAGATTAGGTGAATTGAGATTTTGAAACACCAGTTAAAGCATCTAAAAGCATATATCAGAATATAGTCTAGCAGTCTTCTAGACTACGAGTGTGGTTCAGAAATGGACTAGTATTTTTGTACAGTCACTTTTAATTGAAGTCCATTGGCAGCTGTTGCGGTCGCCACTTGTAATGAAAATCTAGGGTCTAGAGGTGAATTTACTTAATGAAACTATGCACAGCTGTGTAGTCAGCAGTGTTGGGACAGTCACATTTTATGCAAATCTAAGAGCAGTCTATAGATAGGTAGGAAAACCCCTTCGAAGTAGTATATGTGCATCCACTTATTATGTAGATCTACTGGCAGTTGTTGGGACGGTCACTTTTGATGTAAGTCTAATGACAGATGACCAAGCAATATATTGTCAAAACATAGTGTCAAAATTGTCCATAGTAAAGATTAAAATCATTTTGAAACACCAGTTAAAGCATCTAAAATATGACAGTAAGGTAATACTATACAAGTTCAACAGAAACAGAAATGCACTAGTACCTATGTTTCAAGCACGGATCCTGTCGTGGGTCACCACAAAGAGATATAAACACATCCAGCATGCCTCTCTCCACTGCTTTAGGTACACACAAACACCCCTCACCGGCTGGTGGATGACGGAAGCGAAAGGACAATGGCTCCCTTTGGAAAATACCTTGTAGTTTTCTGTAATTGGTTCAGCAAATGACCTTGCCGCAGGTTTGAATAGACCAACTTTGGAAACAGAAGACTAAAGTAAGCAGCACTCAGGAAGGGAGCTGGATTAGATGAAAATGTAGCGTCTCTAGCAACAGCAGGAGCTGACAAAGTTACGAGCGTCCACTCTGTCAGCAACGTGCAAGCCCCGGGATCAGGTTGCACTGCCTTTTTCTCTTTTTCTTCTTCTGTTTCTCTTCTGTTCATCCACTTTTATGCCTCAAGTTATGATAAAGCACTCTTCACACCTCCCTTCACGCTCTCTCTCTCTCTCTCTCTCTCTCTGTCTCTCTCTCTCTCTCTTTTGTACTCTAACAGTCTTACAGTCAGCCTCTCTGGTTCTCGCTCTCAGGACTTACTTATTATCAGATTAAGGAACTCTCTTTTTTTTCTACCCTTACTCAGTCAGAACTTACTCATAAAAGAAATCAGTTCAGAAAGCTCTCCTCTAACGTCTGTCCCCCTCACTCTCATATTTGCCTCTTCCTTTTTTCTGGTTTCTGTTACCTCACTAATAGAGCTGAGAGTTCTCCGCCCAGGAAATGAGACTAACGGACTGTGTGAACATCTGCTCTTCACACAGTGCAGAACTTGCCTATAGCAAAGTGAATTTATGGCAGATCGCATGGTGAAGTTTTGTCTGTATCTTAAACTTTCTTGCCTACACACACTGTCTGGATGGACTATTGCATTGTGTCACCGGTCTGGGAAAGACCCATGACTGAGCTTCCGAGGACAAAGCGAGGTCTGGTCCTTAACCACATCAAACAGCCTTTGAGATAAATTAGAACATCAACAACAAGCAAGTCCTTCTTGTCAAATTAATGAGTACACTCAAACATCCTGAGGAAAGCCTATTTAGAAGAATGAAGGGGTACTTTTGACCACATGGTGTATTAAATATATGGTAGACCACTAGAAATGCAACACCAAGTGTCACTCTGCCTGCCATCAACAATAACGACCTACAGTATAAGGAAGAAGAATTTTGGTGCATATTCTAAGCTACAGATCTAACAAGACAAATCAACCCCATAACATCATCTGCACTGTAAAATGTAGTGATGCTACCAACATAGTATCATGTCATGCAATGCTTTAAAGCAAAAAGGGGCAATTTGGTTCGAAAAATCTTGGATAAAAACGTACTTCTGTCTACCAGAAAGCTTGAACTATGTTTAAAGACAGTTAGCCAAAGCACACTGACCAGCAGCACTAAAGCTGTTTATAAAAATGTGGTCCAGAGGTCTAATCCTAACCCTATCATACATCTGTGAAGATGTTTTAGTTGCTGTATGCCAGCGCTACCCAACTAACCTGGTACATGCTGGAAAATTTGGACATATCCAAAAAGAGTGCTGGATAGCTGTAATAGTTTCCAGGTATGATACAAAATGAAAGTTTCCAGTCAAACTGATCCAAATCCCATGCTGAGACAGCTGTTAAATGGCATAGCTATTGGTATGTGGACATACCTTTTAATTATTACGTTCAGGTGGTTTAGCTGAACTCAGTATATTTAGGGTCCATAAATACATGGTTTGGTGAGAGGTGTGTCGGACTTCCAGTGGCCTACACCACAAACCCATTAAACACCTTTGAGATGAACTGAATATACTGTATAAATAAATATACAGTATAAATATCCCTTCACACACTTGAGAGAAATGCAGGCTGTTATATATGATAGTATGGGCTAACTCCATTTTAATGTTCGTGGTTTTGGAATTGGATGGCCAATAAGCCCATGATGAGTGGCTATACAGTGCATCTAAAATGGGCTAGCCATTCAGGTCATGTTTAACACAGGCACAAACACACAACCTGTTGACTATACCCTCTTTTTATAAATCAACATGGGCAGGATAATTTGTTTTGAAAAATATGCAAAACTGCAACAGTCAAATCATTGTAGCAATACAGTTTCACATTCATCTAAGTACGATGACTCAGGTCGTGAATCATGGCACATGTCAGGCATTTTAGAATAAGTAGCTTTAAATAGGGTTTTCTCTCTTTTTTGACAGACACATGCTCGCTGTGTTTTGAAAATGTTACTCATAAGTGAAAACTCGCATTTAGTACGACCATGATACGCCCCAAAGCTATTAAATTCTAACATCCTGACATTGGTGCTCGCACTGTATGTGACACCCTAAATAACACCCCAAATTAACTTATGTCTAAAATAACAAAAACAACTAAACTCAATTATAATGACAGTTTGTGGTCAGTTAGTCATAAGGCCGGTTGCTGGTGAAATTCCTTATTATTTAAGCATAAGCAGTTCTTTTGTGCAGTAATTTGCAACAGTAGTCTGCAGGGAGTGAGAGTTTTGGCATTCACTTTGAATTGAAGTCTATATTGGAGTCTATAAGCAGTTAATTGGGTGGTAACTTATGACAGAAGTCAATAGTGAGAGTTTGGGGCAGTGATTAATAATGGAATTTTAAGGACGGTTGTTGGGGCAGTTAGCTATAATGGGCTTTTAATGGTTGTTGGGGCAGATCCATAATATGAAGAATGTCTTTAAGCAAAATTTTGGGCACTAATTTTAATGGGCGGCTACAGGGAGAGAAGTCAGAGGCAGATGTCGGTACAGTCACTTACTATAATGAAATTCGATTAGCAGTTGTCTGGGCAGCTTACAATGGAAATATACAGGTACAGTTTGGGCAGCTGCTCACATCGCAAGTCTACAGTGAAAATTTGCGGCAGCCACTTAAAAGTCAACGGGCAATTATACGGGAAGTTACTTATAATGAAAGTATGAGGGCAGCTTTTGGGAAGTCACTTATTTTGCAAATCTATAAGTAGTTATTTGCGCAATAGCTTATTAATGACACCAATGGGGAAGATGGGGCAGATATTTATAATAGATTAGACTATTGTTTTGAATTGAGTCTCTTGAAATAGAAAAACGGTTGTTAGTATGGAAAGAATGGGAGGGGCAGTTGTTAGGGAAGTGAGTTAAAATAGTTAAGTAAGGTCAGTCCTTTAAAATGCAAATATTGGCAGTTGGTGGCAGGATGGGCAACTTACAGTAGAACTCTATATGCAAAGTTAAGGCAGTCGCTTTAACCTAAGTTTATGGTCAGTCCAATATAAAAGAAGTCTACAGGCAGTAGTGTGAGCACCCATTAACAACAGAAGTGGAGTTTAGCTGGTAAGTACTGGACTGTAAAATCGTGTCACCATCAAGTTGCTGTCAGTGGACCCTTGTGCAAGTCCCTCAACCTTCAAATGCTCACTGGTAAACTGAAATGGAATGAAACTCCTGTCAAATTCCTCATATAAATGGAAGTCGAAGACATTGAGAATATATAAATCTCAGCTCTAATAAAACTCAGGATTGTTGTTGAGCCATGAAGCTCTACTGGACATTTTTGGGTCCATCATATATAGTGCAGTTCTAGGGAAGGTTTATGAGCCTGTCAGTTGAAATGTAAATCTGCAGGCAATGTTTGGACAGTCTCTTAAGAAGTGCAGTCACTTTTTATTCATGTCTGCAGCCAAGATGAAATAAATAACCATGTGTAGATAAATGAAATGCAGACGCTTTTGCAAAGATTAAATTTGATGTGACAGCGTGGGTTCCTTCCACTGCTCAGAAATTTGTAGAAGGATATTAAAGTGTGTTCTGAATGAATGGCGGTGATTATTTTAATGTTATTTATTTATTTATTATTATTGCAAAAAGAAGAGAAAGTAAGCTTTTGATTTCAACTGGAGTGTGATCACGTGTTAGTGTGTGTATAGGGTGTATACTTGAGTATTGGGTCACTTTGGGATCTAACTGAGGATAATCGTTGAGCTTTGCTGCCCCCTTGCGACTGAACGTCAAATCACACGTGACTCAGCTGGATTTAATACAGCCCATTCTAACAGAAACAACTATTCTTAAATGTTAGTGTTTGCCTGGCATGAGTATTTTAATATATTTATTCAGCTATATTTGGAACAATACCACTGCATTATTAATAAACTGTTATTAATTAATTATTAAGTAATGCATTATATAAACTAATATATATATATATATATATATATATCAGTTTTTATTTTATATATATCAGTTTTCATTTTATACATATCAAGTTTCATTTTATATATATCAAGTTTCATTATATATATATATATATATATATATATATATATATATATATATATATATATACTGTATATATATATGAAGTTTCATTTTATATATATCAGGTTTCATTTTATATATATGAAGTTTCATTTTATATATATCAGTTTTCATTCCATATATATCAAATTTCATTTTATATATATCGAGTTTTATTATATATATATATCAGTTTTTATTATATATTGACATGAAAAATTTTAACACAACGTAAATTGATTAGTAAAAGTAAACTCCACACAGAAAGAGACCTGTCTGCCGGCTGGGGAATTTTAAAATTAATTTCAATTCATTCAATTCAAAATTTAAAACTCAATTCAAATGAACTTATTTACTATTAGTATTTTTTTTTAGTTTGAACCCTATCTAGTGCACTTGTATATTTAATGAAGTTACATTTTGTATGCGGCCCTGTTTAAAAGCAACCTGTTGAGTGCCTTAGTGGCCCGGATGTGCGTTACTAGCCGCGTTGCTATGACGCGCGCGCTGCTAGTAGC
Source organism: Trichomycterus rosablanca (assembly GCF_030014385.1). Lineage (NCBI taxonomy): Eukaryota > Metazoa > Chordata > Actinopteri > Siluriformes > Trichomycteridae > Trichomycterus > Trichomycterus rosablanca. The sequence goes on from NC_086012.1 coordinate 4,539,230, forward strand.
GAGCGGACGGTTAAGGTTGTATCTCAAATGACTTTACACTCACTATATGATTGCACTATATAGCCTGGTCATGCGCTTATAAGTAATGCAGTGTACACTTCAAGTAATGCCCTTTATGTGAGATAGGAAAGTATTTGGGACGCAACCTTAAAGTGAGCTGAGAGGAATTTACCTCAGATAAGATGCATTAGAACGTTAAAAGGAGGCCAGTGCGGGTTATAAGAAAATCTATTTTTCTTTAAACAGGACTTTACATACAAAATGTACAACAAATATTATTAATTTATCGAAGTAATATAAGAAAAACACGAAAAACAGACGACAGTTAATTTGAAACGAAGGTAGAAAATATTCAGACGCTCTTGTTTGTTAGATTCAGTGTGGAACTAAAGCTAAGCGGATAGAACAAATTATTGTTAAATTGTGCATTTCTGTATTAGGATGGAGAAACTGTTTTTTAACTCGAATTTTGGCCTGTATGGACATTTCCCTAGAAGATTGTGAGCACTTCAAGTATTTCTTATTAGGGTAAGTATAAAAGTCCAGATATTAATAATGCATTTGATTTTTTCACAGGTTTGTAATTGTGCATTTTATACATAGTGTAGATTGCAGAAATGATTCAAATCCCAAGACATGGAATACATGTTCATTACAAGTGTATCTAATAAACTTATATCTGTCTGTCTATCTATATGTATATATAGTTTATTAAATACACTAGTAATACACTTGTAATGAACATGTATTCCAGGACTGTCTTGGGACTTTAATAATTTCTGCAACTGTATTTGTAATGATACATCTATCTGTCTATCTATCTATCCATCTGTGTATCTATCTATCTATCTATCTATCTATCTATCTATCTATCTATCTATCTATCTATCTATCTATCTATCTATCTATCTGTGTATCTATCTATCTATCTATCTATCTATCTATCTATCTGTCTATCTATCTATCTATCTATCTATCTATCTATCTATCTATCTATCTATCTGTGTATCTATCTATCTATCTATCTATCTATCTATCTATCTATCTATCTGTGTATCTATCTATCTATCTATCTATCTATCTATCTATCTATCTATCTATCTATCTATCTGTGTATCTATCTATCTATCTATCTATCTATCTATCTATCTATCTATCTATCTATCTGTGTATCTATCTATCTATCTATCTATCTATCTATCTATCTATCTATCTATCTATCTATCTATCTATCTATCTGTGTATCTATCTATCTATCTATCTATCTATCTATCTATCTATCTATCTATCTGTCTATCTGTCTGTCTATCTATCTGTCTATCTGTCTGTCTGTCTGTCTATCTATCTATCTATCTATCTATCTATCTATCTATCTATCTATCTATCTATCTATCTATCTATCCATCTGTGTATCTATCTATCTATCTATCTATCTATCTATCTATCTATCTATCTATCTATCTATCTATCTGTCTGTCTATCTGTCTGTCTATCTGTCTGTCTGTCTGTCTGTCTGTCTATCTATCTATCTATCTATCTATCTATCTATCTATCTATCTATCTATCTATCTATCCATCTGTGTATCTATCTATCTGTCTGTCTGTCTGTCTGTCTGTCTGTCTGTCTGTCTGCCTGTCTGTCTATTTATCTATCTTTCTATCTATCTGCTCTTTTACTTTGTGGCATGACCTCATATTTTGATATTGTTCTAAGCCAGTACTGTATATGGACACCCTGTTAAATTATTAATTGTAGGTGTTTCGACTACACAACGAGTTTAAATACTAGTCGATTTTCTAAAAACAAATCATGCTTTAAATTGTATGGTAATGATTTGGAAAAGGCATTTCACGGTTCCACTCAACCCAGCTGACACCCACACCAGGTTAAGTATCTACACACGTGTAGTGTACTCAAAGCTAGTTTTACTGCACCGAAAAAACAAAACACCTAGTACAAGTGCATGGAACAGTGGTCTCTTGGCAAGGTTCAGAAGAAAACTCAAACTCTTACATGTGAGGAAATTTATTTGGAGGCCTAGATGTAATTCAAGAACCATTTCATGAATTAGAAGCTGTTGGAACATGGGGACACTGTCCACTGTCGAACAAACTTTACATTGGTAAGGTGTGGCTGAAACAGTCCATTACAGTGGTAAATAATAGAATAAATGTACACTATAGAAGAACATTTTAAATGTTTTGTTTGTTACCACTTCTCTGCAGGATTATCTTGACATTTGCATGAACGTGCACCTGTGCATCCAAGTCATCCAGATGATCGTTTAGTATCCATGATCTCAAGCCTTCTGTCTCTACGATGGAGAAGTACGAAAAGCTGGCTAAGATTGGAGAGGGCTCCTATGGAGTTGTGTTCAAGTGCCGCAACAGGGAAACAGGCCAGATAGTGGCCATCAAAAAGTTCGTGGAGTCTGAAGATGACCCAGTCATAAAGAAGATAGCACTGAGGGAAATCAGGATGCTGAAGGTATTCCTAAAAGTCAATCAACCAGTAGGATAGTAATAAAGCAGTAGCTTAATAAGCTGAAATCTTATTTACCAATACCACAGCCAAAGAAGTGCCAGAGATAATATTAATAACAGTAATGTCGCTTTATATAGTGTCTTTTACATACCTAAGACTTAGAGGGAGAAAAATTGTGTTAATAGTTAATAATTATATTGTGTCTCTTGTGTCAATAGTTATATAGAAAATAAAAAAATCTCTCATCCTCATCCTGACCCCAAATGACCATAAAGTTATAATAAACTGACCACTGTAATAAAGCATTTTAACAGTACTTTCCAGGTAATAGCAGGGGGAATGCATGTATGAGCGTTCTTCAAAAAGTTTCCGCACATTTTTCAACTCTATTTATTAAGAATTTCAAAAACAAATGTCTTTGTTTTTCTACATAGTCACCTTCCGATGCATTTTCCCATGTTTTTGGTTGAGCGCGTAGCCACTGATGCACCGCTGCTTTCACATCATCATCACATGAAAATCTTCTTCCCCCTGAAGCTTCTTTGAGTGTCCAAAAAGGTGGAAATCAGATGGTGCTAAATCCGGACTATAAGCATCTCTCAGTCTCTCGGACACGCTCACCTCCCACCCTCACAGTGCGGAAACTTTTTGAATATCCCTCGTACTTTATTAACCTTACGTTAATAATCAATTATTCTGTCTGTCTGTTTCTCCCTGCAGCAGTTAAAGCATGTGAACCTGGTCAACCTTCTAGAGGTGTTTAGAAGAAAGAGAAGACTCCACTTAGTCTTTGAGTTCTGCGAGCAAACCGTCCTCAATGAACTCGACAAGCATCCCAGAGGGTCAGTTTCAAACGTTTACATACTTTAGGAAAAACAGTTGGGACAGCAGTAATTTGCTAATTCTTTTTGACCAACCTGTGTTTAATTACAACAGTACAAGGATTAGATTTATTTTGTAATTGATTTAACTTGTTTTTTTGTTTTTTTATTTGTGCTTTGGATATTAGATTGCTGTTACACATTACAAAACAGTATACAAAACAGCAACAGCCTCCCGGCTGACTCACGTCCACGTTCCACACAGCTGAAGGTCACTTCATTAAGCCAATTGCGCTTCTCGCTTCACTTGTAAGCCCACAAAAGCTCGCTTCACTGTCCCTTATCACGGTAACTTTAGCTCCCACTGAAAACAAAAGCGCCTTGTTGCTACAGGAGACAACTACGTTACTGTGGTAGTGTTTAGTCCAAAGTGTCCCCACCATTTTTTTTAAAAGGGAAGGGAACAGAACCTAAGATGTGCAGCTTGTTTGTTTTTTGACACCCTTCTGCTTCTGCTACTGTAGGGTTCCTGAGGCCCAGCTGAAAAGCATCATCTGGCAAACTCTTCAAGCTGTCAACTTCTGCCACAAACACAACGTCAGTACCAACCAATAGATTTTTTTGTTGCTTTATCCTCTCTTACTTGCTATAGTAGTAGACCACACAACCTCACTTTTTTTTATGAATGAAAAATTACCACACTTACAATTATGTCTATACACAATGTGAGCAATTAAGGGTTAAGGGCCTTGCTCAGGGGTCCAACTTGGTGGTAGTGAGGCTTGAACCGGCAACCTTCTGATTACTAGTCTAGTAGCTTCGATTTTTCATTTCATTAGGTTTTTCATACACTATATGACTAAAAGTATGTGGACTTCCAAATAGTGATTGACTTCATGTGTTCCAGCCACACCCAGTGCAAGATCAATCAATTAAATAAAATCAGTTATATGCTTTCATGTGGTTTGAACTTCACTGGCCTCCAAAGAGCCCTGATGTTTATTCCATTTAAAACTGGTCGATTTTGAGCCAGGACTTCTTGTCTTGACACTGGGGCCTTTTATTAAAAACGTCTTTATAGAAAAGTGGAGGCTTTATATTCGCCAGTTGGTTTTCCCAGCAAGTTCGTGATCAGGTGTCCATAGACTTTTGTCCATGGTGTAATGTGATCAGAAGTCAGAAGAGGTAAACGCAGCCCAGTTCCAGCGTTTTCACTGAGCGAGATCAACGCTCAGCCAAAAAAAACGATCTCCTCTCGAGATGCCGATCTTGGCTGGCTCCAGCGTACTGGTTTCAATAGAGTGAGGAAAAAGTGAAACCAGATGCCAGCTGGCCTACTGGCACACATTTGAATGCCAGGCGAACATGAGCACTGAATCTGTGTCTTGTTATCCGAACGCCATAAACGTGTACAGCTTGTAGTCTGGTGTAAATAAAGTATCTAATAAACATCATGTGTGTTTCAAAATGTTTCCAACAGTGCATCCATCGAGATGTGAAACCAGAAAACATCCTGCTGACCAAGACGGGGGTCATTAAGCTGTGTGACTTTGGGTTTGCCCGCATCCTAAGTAGGCTACTCTCTTAACCACACACACACACACACACACACACACACACACTTTATTAGGCATACCTACTGTATCTGGTGCATACGTTCAATGATTTTAGAAGCTACACCTACCATACAGATGAATAACAGGTATACAACTACTGACCCCAGCCCAATTGTTGCTCTGTACACTTAGTCACCCACCTGTATAGGACAGGGTGGTTGCTAGGCTTTGGTAAACAAAGCCTCACATTGCTGCTGCAAATGCGACCTCTGCTGGCTGATCGAGGCGTCTGCATGAATGAATGGTGAATAAACTTCGAGCAGCATAGCAAGTCCGTCTGTGAGACTCCACCTCTGTTAGGTGAAAAGAAGTGGTCAGAGATTGCACATATAACGTGATGGCCAGTGTTGTGTAAGCATCAGAGGAATTTAAAATTGGGGAATTGGAAATGACTAGATTGTGAGAAAATAAATATATATTTGTGAAAGTCAGGGCCTCCCAGTCAGTTAACACTGCTCACAGCTCTTCTTACCAGCCTTGTTCTTGGGTTTCAGTGTATTGTTACCATGGGTCGTTTGAGCATTTGTAGGTCCTGAGTGCCACTGCAATCGCCTTGTGTGATTTAAGAGTTAAAATGAATAAAATAAAACATTCAGGGTTGTGTGTGTGTGTGTGTGTGTGTGTGTGTGACAGCTGGCCCAGGTGATGACTACACCGACTATGTGGCTACTCGCTGGTACCGTGCACCGGAGCTACTGGTGGGTGACACACAGTACGGCCCACCGGTAGATGTGTGGGCGCTGGGCTGTGTCTTCGCCGAGCTCCTGAACGGGTATCCGATCTGGCCTGGCCGATCAGACGTGGATCAGCTCTACCTTATACGCAAGACGCTGGGTATGGTCACACATTTTTTCTAATAACAGCACATTTACAAACACAGTTCCAAAAAAAAGTTGACATCGTACAAAATATGTAAATACATTTTTTACCAAAGGCCAAAAGTATGTAGACACCTAATAATGGGCTTGTTGGGCATCCCATTCCAAAATGAAGTGGCATTAATATGTCGCTATATCAGCGTTTACTCTTTTGAGAAGGCTTTCCACAAGATCGTCTGTGACCATGTAACGGTGTGACTTATATTTGAAGCTCCAATTCATTTTAACCTTCATTACTTTAAACTATATTTAATAATTACATGCATTACATAACAAATATGGACGAATATTTATTCTTTTAGGTGATCTGATCCCTCGACATCAGCAGGTATTCCGTTCCAACGCCTTCTTCAATGGAGTCAGCATCCCAGAGCCAGATACCATGGTAACCCTGCACACCCATCACATACGTACATCCACAATACACACCAAAGCCATGATAGATCACTATTGATTTCTTAATTGATAAATGTGTCTTATTGTAGGAACCTTTGGAGAAGAGGTTCCATGGTGCATCGCCTCATGCCATTTCTGTACTCAAGGTATAATTTGTGTACTCAATAGGAATGAAATATCCGTAGTTTGGCCAAATTAATTTAGACGTGGCTTGTGTATGTGTAGTCATGTCTTGTGATGGACCCTGTTGAGAGGCTGACATGTGAGGAGCTGTTGGAGCTGCCGTACTTTCAGGACGAGGCAGGGCTCGGATGGGGAAGGGAGAGCGAAAGGCCCGTGAGGCGGCATGAGAAAGGCGGCAGACGCAGAGTTCCCGGGGTGAGTCTTATTCAGCTTCTATCATATACAGCTAGATCGCTTTATCAGTGTAATCCACTTGATCATTATCTGGGGGGTTGCAATGGTTACGGCAGCAGTCGGAAACACTGGGTGCAAGCATTATGCACACCCCAAACAGAACGCCAGTCTATTCCAGGGCACCTCACACACAGCAGTGGGCAATTCTGCCATTTTTTAAGGTACCTGGAAGAATCCATGTTGCTCTGCAGCACTCACTCTACCAGCTTTACCTGGTACAGCCAAAAATATGTGAACACCATACCATAAGCTTGTTGGACATCCAAACCATAAGCAATAATATAGAGTTGCCCAACCCCATCCTTTGCTGCTATAACAGCCTCAACTTTTCTTGGAAGGCTTTCCAGATTTTGGATTGTTTCTGTGGGAATTTATGACACTAATGTTAGACATGAAGGCCTGGTTCACAGTCAGCATTCCTATTCATTCCAGAGGTGTTTAATCGGATTACGGACAGGCCATTTAGTTCCTCCATGCTGTAAGTTATGTCTTTAGGAACCTGAATTAGTACTAATGCTGGAACAGGAAAGTACCTTCCACAAACTGTTGCCATCAATGGGTGTATTTACATACGTTTAGACAGTGTTCACTCCTGCGCTACCTTTTTGAGGAAGGTTTGTACAACATGAGAATTTACACACCCGGTGTGGGTCGTTTTCCAATAGGAATTCCGAAGTCGGCCCAATAAAGAGACCTTAATAAAAGTCGCCATATATAGTTTAGTCGTCATATAGCAACTCCAGATCCAAAACTGTCCAGTGGGTTGCCGTTCACCAGGTGCTTGTACCCAGACACCATGTCTATGCCTGGCTCCAGAGATGGGTCCTATGTACTATAATTAGGGCACTACACTTAATGATTGCTTATCTCATGAGGCAATCCAATCACTTGTTTCTCTGACCTGACCCTACTGTGAGCATTCAAGCTCCTGTTTAAAGCTCACACGACCTTCTTATGTTTTTCAGGCCCAGTATTTGCCTCAGCTTACTAGCAGCAACATTTCCCCAGCACCCGAGCTGAAGAACAAGTACAAACACAAGTATGACCACCATCTGCCCAACATCTGACCAGACACAACCAGTCAAATTCAGATGTTTTGCATTTGGGGATTAGATACAGGAACATTAAATTTGATCTATATGCCTGTTTGCATGTGTGTCTGTATCTGTGAGAGCTATATTTATAGACTAAGGTACAGTTCTGCATGCCACATGCGTCACTTCATATCTGAGTATTTGTATTTTTATTCATTTGTTTAGAAATAAGTGCAGGCACAGAAATTATTGAAATCCTTGAACTATTATGACCGACCATTAAATTGAAGAGCAATAATAATAAAAAATGACATTTTATTATTGCATTTATCTGTGTGTGTCAAAACAAACAAATTAATACAACCAGCTCATCAAAAAGTCTCAAAACTAATTAGCTAATACTAGATTGTTTTTCTATATTTTTCTATAGTTTGATTTATTGCTAAAAGAAATGTGTGTGTGTGTGTGTATATACAGTGTATCACAAAAGTGAGTACACCCCTCACATTTCTGCAGATATTTAAGTATATCTTTTCATGGGACAACACTGACAAAATGACACTTTGACACAATGAAAAGTAGTCTGTGTGCAGCTTATATAACAGTGTAAATTTATTCTTCCCTCAAAATAACTCAATATACAGCCATTAATGTCTAAACCACCGGCAACAAAAGTGAGTACACCCCTTAGTGAAAGTTCCTGAAGTGTCAATATTTTGTGTGGCCACCATTATTTCCCAGAACTGCCTTAACTCTCCTGGGCATGGAGTTTACCAGAGCTTCACAGGTTGCCACTGGAATGCTTTTCCACTCCTCCATGACGACATCACGGAGCTGGTGGATATTCAAGACTTTGCACTCCTCCACCTTCCGCTTGAGGATGCCCCAAAGATGTTCTATTGGGTTTAGGTCTGGAGACATGCTTGGCCAGTCCATCACCTTTACCCTCAGCCTCTTCAATAAAGCAGTGGTCGTCTTAGAGGTGTGTTTGGGGTCATTATCATGCTGGAACACTGCCCTGCGACCCAGTTTCCGGAGAGAGGGGATCATGCTCTGCTTCAGTATTTCACAGTAAATATTGGAGTTCATGTGTCCCTCAATGAAATGTAACTCCCCAACACCTGCTGCACTCATGCAGCCCCAGACCATGGCATTCCCACCACCATGTTTGACTGTAGGCATGACACACTTATCTTTGTACTCCTCACCTGATTGCCGCCACACATGCTTGAGACCATCTGAACCAAACAAATTAATCTTGGTCTCATCAGACCATAGGACATGGTTCCAGTAATCCATGTCCTTTGTTGACATGTCTTCAGCAAACTGTTTGCGGGCTTTCTTGTGTAGAGACTTCAGAAGAGGCTTCCTTCTGGGGTGACAGCCATGCAGACCAATTTGATGTAGTGTGCGGCGTATGGTCTGAGCACTGAAAGGCTGACCCCCCACCTTTTCAATCTCTGCAGCAATGCTGACAGCACTCCTGCGCCTATCTTTCAAAGACAGCAGTTGGATGTGACGCTGAGCACGTGCACTCAGCTTCTTTGGACGACTAACGCGAGGTATGTTCTGAGTGGACCCTGCTCTTTTAAAACGCTGGATGATCTTGGCCACTGTGCTGCAGCTCAGTTTCAGGGTGTTGGCAATCTTCTTGTAGCCTTGGCCATCTTCATGTAGCGCAACAATTCGTCTTTTAAGATCCTCAGAGAGTTCTTTGCCATGAGGTGCCATGTTGGAACTTTCAGTGACCAGTATGAGAGAGTGTGAGAGCTGTACTACTAAATTGAACACACCTGCTCCCTATGCACACCTGAGACCTAGTAACACTAACGAGTCACATGACATTTTGGAGGGAAAATGACAAGCAGTGCTCAATTTGGACATTTAGGGGTGTAGTCTCTTAGGGGTGTACTCACTTTTGTTGCCGGTGGTTTAGACATTAATGGCTGTATATTGAGTTATTTTGAGGGAAGAATAAATTTACACTGTTATATAAGCTGCACACAGACTACTTTTCATTGTGTCAAAGTGTCATTTTGTCAGTGTTGTCCCATGAAAAGATATACTTAAATATCTGCAGAAATGTGAGGGGTGTACTCACTTTTGTGATACACTGTATATATATATATATATATATATATATATATTAAGCATAATATAAGTGAACATTAAGCTGCAACCTAGAATGTTTGCTCTGGCATCATGAAGCCTGAACCGTTACCCTGCTGTGCTGTGCGTGTTCAGCGGGGGGTGGCGATGAGCTGGTACTTGCGGGGAAGGCTGGCGAAGCCGCTTATTTCGGGCGACAGGTCCAACGTCTCGGGTCCACCAGGGCTGCTGAAGGTGAAATGTTGCAGCAGGGACACGATGATGATGAACAGCTCCATACGAGCCAGAGACTCGCCCACGCAGGATCGCTTACCTGTGGGTGATATGGTCAATATCAGTGTCGTGTTGCCTGTTTTTCTGTATATAATGTGTGTACAATATAACTGCTGTTTATGTCTAGTGCATTCTGGGACGGGATGCACGGTCAAGAGGAATTATGAATATTTTAATAAAATAATAATAATAATACAATTTTATTAAAAAAGTGCCTTTCAAAAATTTTTAAATGTAAACGATGGACTGGCGACCTGTCCGTGGTGTTTCCTGCCTGTCACCCATTGAATCAGACCCACTGCAACTTTGACCAGGATAAAGTGGTGGCAAAACAGACAATTAGTGAAGGATGAATGATTTTATACACCTGTGCGCGTTAATGTGTGTTCTAAACATTTATTAGGAAGGGTGTCCGTATACCTTTGGCCATGAAGGTCATACGAGTGTATCTTGTGCTATCACACACCCACAGCTACTCCAGTGGGCGGTATAGTCTTGTCAGAAGTGGTTATTCTTCACTACTGAGCTTTACACTGTGAGACCACATGAGGTTAATAATCAGCCTGAATTTCCATAAAAAAACAAACAGTACAAAGGGTACGCTGCAGAACATGCACGGCCTTCGTTTCATCGATTGTATTTTTGGGGTTAAATGTGAAACACTTTGGTGAGGAATAACATCAGCATTTACCTGCAGAAAAAGCCAGGAACGCAGGGTTCTTCTTGAAGCTGCCGTCCGAGTCCAGAAAATGTTCGGGGTTGAACACGCAGGGCGATTCCCACTGCACCTCGTCCCTCAGAACAGAGTGAAGCAGGGGTAAAATAACGGTGCCCTACAGAAGATAAACAACATGCTCATAATCGTTTTGTACTATATTCAGTATCACATCAAACATATTTGATGGTGTCCTGGGGTCATGCCCAGTGGACCCAGGCCCTCCGAGACTCTGACCAGGATTAGATGGTTAATAAAAATGAAATGCATTTCAATTAATACATAAATACATGTTACCTTAGGAATTGTGAAGCCTCTGAATGTGATGTCACGTAAAGCACAATGGGGAACGTTAAAAGGTGCAAGATCCAGGTAGCGCTGCACCTCGTGGATCACTGCATCTGTGAACGGGAGGGACATCTTGTCCTCCATTGAAGGGCTTCTGTCTTGTCCGATCACAGCGTCGATCTCCTTCTGCATGCGCTCTGAGGAGTAGTACAGTGAGTACAATTTGGTAACCATTGGCAATGGTAGGGCTTGAAGCAGCGCCCTTTTGATTGCTAGACCAGTATCTTAACCGCTGAGCAACCACTGCTAAACCCCTGGCACCTAGGTACCAGTAGGTACCATTTACATTTTCAGCATTTAGCAGATGCTTTTATCCAAAGCGTCTTGAGCAACTGAGGGTTAAAGACCTTGCTGAAGGGCCCAACAGTGCAACCTAGCAGTGGTGGGGCTTGAACCAGCGACCTTTTGATTGCTAGTCCAGTGCCTTAACTACAAGGCTACAACTGCCTATAAACACTTAATACATAAATTATTGTATAAACATTTCCACTGCTGGTGACTGGACTTACTGTACCTTGTATTTCAGGGTACTTGACCAGTAACGTAAGAGCATATCTGACAGTGTGGCTGGTGGTCTCGGTCCCAGCCAAGAATAAATCAAGTACAGTGGCAACCATGTTGTCATATGTAAACTCAGTATTGGGATTGTCCTTCTCCTGTCAGAAAAAATTTATGTTTTTAATATAAAATACAATGTCAAGGACACGGTACTTACATGTTATTTATGAAACGTTTGGGCCAAAAAAGACTACCTGGTTAAGGCGGTTAAGGAAGCAGTCGATGAAATCTCGTGGGTCGTCAGGATCGATACTCTTACTGTGCTTTTGTATTCTGTTCATACAAAAGACCTTAACTTCATTCAAACTGTCTATTTTTTTAAGATGCCTGCTTCCTAAAAGCTCCACCAGCCATGGGAAGACATTATACAACTGAAAGATGAGAGAAAACAGCAAATTGTAGCTAGTTGTATGTCGGGTTTCCCACTTAGAAGTACATCTCCCAGTGACCAGATTGATCTTTTGTAATATTGTAATGTAAATAGGTCAAATTTTAAATTATAAAATCCAAATTTTCACCTTATGCAAAGTGAACATGTCTTAAAATATCAGATATGAACTAAATGGCAAGGCAGAAGGACATGATTCTGTAACACTTTCCCCCCACCAATCTCCACAGCAGGTGGACATGTTACAGCATTTGGTGGATCTTTCTTTTATACCCAGTCATACCCTCACCTGTCACCAGTTCACCCTTAACTTAAATATTCTATATACTTTTAACTCTATTTTGCTTCAGTTTCAATGTTTTGTGTGTCGCAGGCATCAAATTCAATATTTGTTTATATTTACAAATTACAATCAGGTTGGTCACTCATTCACTGTCTTAACCGCTTATCCAATTAGGGTCGCGGGGGGGGGGGGGGGGGGGGGGGGGGCTGCTGGAGCCTATCCCAGCTTTTCAATGGGCGCAAGGCACACAGTAACACCCTTGATGGGGCGCCAGTCCATCGCAGGGCAGACAAACATACGCATACACACACCCATTCACCTATAGGGCAATTTAGTGCCTCCAATTAACTTGACTGCATGTTTTTGGACTGTGGGAGGAAACCGGAGCTCCCGGAGGAAACCCACGTAGACACGGGGAGAACATGCAAACTCTGCACAGAAAGGACCCGGACCGCCCCGCCTGGGGATCGAACCCAGGACCTTCCTGCTGTGAGGCGACAGTGCTACCCACTGAGCCACCGTGCCGCCCATCAGGTTGGTCAGTGGAATTAATTAACAAATCACAGATTTTTACATTTTACATAGTGTCCCAACTTTTCCAGAAATGGGTTCATTTTACCTGCCCCCATGTGCTGCTGCCAAACTTCAGTCCTTCCGAAAATATCTCGAGCAGGCGGAGGAAGTGGACGTCATTATAACTGAAGCGCTGTCCAAACACTAATGCACAGATGATGTTGGAGACCGTTCGGCTGAGGTAAAACGTGGGTTCGAATGGATCGGCTAAAGGAAGTAAACATGGACAATACATCTGTTAAGGGCTTTTAGGTCATATGGTTAAATGTACTGTATGTGGACACGCCTTCTAATTAGGTTTGGGTGTTTTAGCCACATCCGATGGTGGACTGGCTATTCTGTATTGCTCCCAGATGTTAATAAGTGAGGTGAGAGTGTTGAGTGCCTTGTTGTCCACCCACTTTTTATTATTAATTGGGTTGCACTGTTTATAATTAAGAGGGATCTTCAAAAAGTTTCCGCACTTTTATATTTTGGTTGGAAACGGTGAGGGAGGAGTAATCGGTTGTGTCTGAGAGACGCTTATAGTCCAGATTTAGCGCCATCTGATTTCCACCTTTTTGAACCGCTCAAAGAAGCTTTAAGAGGAAGAAGATTTTCATCTGATGATGATGTGAAAGCAGTGCTGCATTGGAAGGTGACTATATATGTATCTTTACTATTTAATATCTGTGCCACTCAAGCTACTCACACTTGGTTTCTCTGATAGCCTCCAGCAGGTATTGGCATTCTTCTTGTATCCACTTCTCCATCCTCTTGCGTCCCATTCCAAAATCTTTTAATGTCGTGATTGTAAACCTTCTGAGCTGCTGCCAGCGTTCTCCATTACTGACAGCGAGCCCTGAGACATAAATACATTAGCTCACATAAAAAAAAATCACATATACTGTGCCTGGTACTGCATACTAGTTGTACTAACTACAGTGGTATTGTTAAACTCGACGTCAGTTGGTTCTGGGAATGACGTTGAGTTTAAAAGTTTCATGGTCCTGTGGAACTGCATATATTTTAGGCTAATGTAAAATAATGGGGTAACACAAATGTAATATAAATACCACTAAAATACAATTAAAACAGCTTGACGTGACTTACTGTATTAAAACAACAAGCAAGGAATTTCATTAGTGGCGAGAACTAATGAGCAGTAATAATTAAGAGAGGTTTAGTCTTCCTGTGTCGTTCCTTTAACACATTAAGTCACATTAAGCTTTTTTTTTTAACAGGCATTTTAGACTCCCCGAGCTGTAACAAAAGTTTAAAAGTGAAACAGGAGGAAAATCCAGCTAAACACAGATACATGTGGAGCTTTCAGAGTGAATTTGATGGTTATTCCACACAAATGCAGATTCGTCTCATATTCGCACTTTGATGACGTCTTACCGCACAGCTCAAGCCGAGTTTAAGCGTTTAAGGGAACTAATTTCTTGACAAAGGGCATTGAATGTCAAAGATTTCGAGTGTAGGGGATGGAAGGAAAATCAAACTGCATCATCAAATCGTATTTAATTTAAAGACAACATATTTTAGATAGCGTATAATACTCAGGCAATTTTATACAAGTAGTCTTATATAATATTTAATAAGTCTTAAGTCTTACCATAGCCGTTTACAACTCTGTCAAAGAATGGTATCGGGCCTCTCCCTGCAAAGTCATCCGCCCTGTCAACGAGTGCTTCCTTGACTGTGTCGTACCCCACCAAGACGACCACTCGCTGGGGTCCCAAATATGCTGTTATCACAGTTCCATAAGTCTTGCTCCACTGTAAAAGATATATATTTAATATTTACAGCATATTCATATTATATTCTGTGGTAAGTCAGTGTTGTCCTACTCCTGGTAGTGCAAGGTTCTACTTACTTATTAATATAAACCAGACTATTTTAAAAAGAAACATAATAAATATTCAATTAGAAATATTTAAAATCCTTAATGTGCAAGCATTTATCAATCCTCTGCAATCACTTTAAAGTATCCTAACTCTTGCATAGATATATTATAGTAAAGATATTTTTTTCGTACCTCCACAAAGGTTTTAAAAGGTGCACGGGTGTCCAGAGAGAGGACATTGCCAAGCAGAGGCAGGGCTAGAGGTCCTGGAGGAAGCTTCTGTGCTGTATTTCTCCATCTGACCAACGTTAAGAGGATCACGACCACACACAGCAAAATAAGAGTGGTAAAGAAATCCATGATTTGTCCTAAATTTGTAGTTTGTATCAGTAGAAATTATTTTTGGACTATTTAGCTTCTGCTGGATGCATCAGTTTATCTTTTATAGAGACGGAGTCTAGGGTAGTTTCAGTACATGGGATAAAAAGGGAGGGACATGTTGCCTTCTAAATCTAACAGACTTTAACCAGTTTGGAAAACACCAGACACAAATATTGATTGCATTTTTTTGGCGCTATTTGAATTAATACTGGTGAAACCTATTACACTTTACCATGGTATTTGACATGAATACAAACATAAAAAAGCCGAAAAAGTTCAATATTTGATCGTGCTTCTTTTATTGCAAAACATAAGTGTGCAGTGCAGTAAGTCATGGCACTGAAATACAGAGGAAGGAAATACAAATACAACACCAAACCTTGGCTTGTGTTCTTTAAAATGAGAATCTTTATTCAGGAATCTGAATAAAATAAATATCGAAATATTTAAATAAATAAAAAATAGAATTAAGATGATAAGCAGACTTGGAAATGGACCTGTACATCACCACACTGGTTCCGTTTGCAGACAGGCCGCAGATTAAAATACATGACAGCTAAACCCAAGCAGCTCTGCAGACAAATATTTTTGCAGCATCATTGCAGCTGGCACAGCGGGCGGAAAAAGTCAAAGTTGATGATAACAAAACCTGGTCCAGGCACTAGAACTCTCTAACCCACAAGATTTTTAACTGTTCCTGTATGACCTCTTTTTACCCAAAATTATCTTTGTGTCGTAAATGCTTGCTGTTAACAAATTAAGTCAATTGTTGTTCATGTATACTTTGCATACAGAGCCAGTTTTCAGAAAAGTTGGGACATTTTGTTAAATGCAAGGAAATTTTTTTTATTTTTTTGTGTTGTAGGTATGAAATTTGATATTGTTAATATTTACTAAATACACCTAAGTTCTTATTATAAAATCTTTATTGGTATGTTTATCAGGTACATGAGGGTTCATTTTAAAGGTACATTTTTCAAAAATGTCCCATTTAACAAATCTAAACTTGGATAAGACATGGTAGAAGATCTTTGCCTGTAATTATACGTGGACTGGAACACTGCCTACTGGAAATCCATGGATGCCACTTTTTTTGTTATGTTATTCTATATAGTCTAAAACAGTGGTTCTCAACCAGGGGACCTCAGTGAGCCTAGATGGGGTCCCATTGCATTTAGTTGAGAGTAAAAAAAAAAAAGCCTATTGTCTATGTTGGGTCTTGGTGAATTGACACATATTTGATTTGCCCACCACAAAAGTGCAAAGGTAAATGTTTAGTGATTAGTGACTCAGTTGTTGATGCATTTCCCACTGAAGCAGACCCAAGTGATGAATATCCCACCACCAGTTCACCAGAAATAAACCCACAACATTAACCAAAATTAGAAAATATCAAGATTTATTGAATTTCCCATAAGCAAGAACACAATACATTTTGTCATCTTTGCTGAAAGTGTAATAAAAACATTATAACCCATATCAAGGGGTGCCAGAAATAGGTTGAGAACCTCTGTGTTGCTCCTGTCATCCTTACTTACATCTTCACTTACTAATAGATGCTGACAACTTTAGAATCTGCAGTAAATCAACTAGATCAGACTAGATTTGACCCAAAATGTAAGAAAAAGGAGTCAGTTGGTTGAATGTAAACACACATTATTTATTCAACTTTATATAAAAATTATGGTCGGTTCACAGACAAGGTGAACAAGACGTCATTACAATCATAAACACAAGAAATCAAGCAAAGCAGCAGAAACAACAGAAACAAAAAGTAAAAAAAAATTATTATTGTACCAAATTCCCTTCCTTTAGGGATAATGACTCTCACTGTAGTTTGGTGGAGTCCTAAATCCCTACAAGAGCACTGTCATTATTTTTAGACTAATACTTTAAGTATTCTGCTTTCTGTCAAGATGTAAGGTAGTGAGAAAAGGTAGCTGCTAGACTTCGACGGTAAGGTTCAATATAAGGGAAATTCAATTTCATATGGTTGATATGGTTAGCTGAAATCAGCTAAATGAAGTAGCTTTGAATTTCATGACTGATTGGTTGATTGATTGAGATAGCAAGAAAAGTACATGGCACTTTGAACAGAGGCAGGTAAAATAAAAAAAATATGGACAAAACATCAGAATTAAAAGACTTAAGGACTTTTAGTCATTCAGGTCATTATTATTAATCAGCCCACACTGTTTATAATTACAATATTTAACTACAAGAAACTTCCTCATGGGAAACTTTAACTCAGGGAAGTCCAAACTACCATGTTTAAAGTTACAGTGGTACCTTGTAACGCAACGTCCCCTAAACTCAAAATCCTTGAAACTCGTCGAGAAATTTGTACCCTTAAATTCAACATGTTTGAGCCAGCACAAAAGAGATTTTGCCACTTTTCATGTGAATGCACCATTACTGAATGGAATATGGTATTCCATGATCAAGCATCCCCACGATTAAGAAGCATAAGGAAACAATAAAGAAGTAATGGTGCAGCTTTTCTTGTATTTTTCATTGATTTTAAGTGTTTTCAATGTATTTCCGTGTTTTTATATTATCTTTGTGTTATTTTCAGTGCATAATTGTCAAAAACAACCCTATTTTTTTTTACATTAGCCTAAAATATATGCAGTTACGGAACCATGGAATGCATTAACAGGTTTCTCATACATCGTTATGGGAAAAAATACCTTTAAACTCAATGCCACTCCCAGAACCAAGTGATGTTGAGTTTCAAGGTACTACTGTAAAATTAAACTTGGTCCATTATTAAGCAGGTTTAAGAAAGGAGCTTGGACTGTTTAAACATGGCAGAGTTAATATTTTTTCACTAAGTTCAGAGGGAAGTGGGTATGTTTACTTTAAATAAGTATAATAATCGTACCATTAGGATTATAAACTGGTCTTTTACACAACACTGTCATAGAGGATAAGGATAGATCATTAGTCACTCAAATAAAATAGTTGTGTAATTGTTAGTAATCAGGTAGGTCTATTTTATTTTATTTGTTTTATTACAAAAGAGTCTGGACACCCCTGCATTAACTTCTGAGTAATTTTAGAAGGTTTTATGCCTTTTAGCCCGATTCCAGCTTAATACTGGATAAAACTGGATGAACATCTTCAATATTTAATATCTGTGCCATGGCTTTGTCATTTGTCATTCTGCATTTCTGCCTAGACTGTAAGAAATTCCTAAAATACAAACAAAAAGCAAATGATAAGACAAAGAAACCAAGTACTAATGAATATGTTAATATTTTACCTGCTTCTGTTAATCATCTGCAATATGGATAAAGAAATCAAACTTCATAAACCTGCCCTATGCTGTAATATCAGTGATTGTTAAGTATTATAACCTGCTCATGTTACCAGTACTGCTAACTGTCGAGATGTAAATGTTAATAAGCTGTTATAACAGAACTCGTTCATCGCGGGGTGGCAATCAGCTCGTATTTGCGAGGCAGGTTTGCAAAGCCGCTGATTTCAGGAGTTGGGTCTAAGCTGTCAGGTCCTCCAGGGGTGCTGAAGGTGAAATGCTGCAGCAGAGACACGATAAACATGAACAGCTCCATACGAGCCAGAGATTCGCCAACACAGGATCGTTTACCTGATGGGAAAAAGGTCGATTCCAGTGTGAGTTTTGCACAGATATCAGCTTGATTATCAGTGAAAACAGATTTAACAGTGCAAAGGGTAAGCTGCAAAGTGTGTCTGTATGGGGGCGGGGAAGTGGGTCATTGTTTTTCTTTTTATAGTGATTGTATCTGTAATCTTTACATGTAACGAGATTTACCTGCAGAAAAGGCCAGGAAGGCAGGGTTCTTCTTAAAGCTTCCGTTTTCGTCCAGGAAATGTTTAGGGTTAAACGTCCAGGGTGATTCCCAGTGTTTATCTTCCCTCAGAACAGAGTGGAGTAATGGGAAGATCACAGTGTCCTGCAAAGAAGAACTAAAAACCTTAGCA
The DNA here is from genome assembly GCF_030014385.1 of Trichomycterus rosablanca. Taxonomy (NCBI): domain Eukaryota; kingdom Metazoa; phylum Chordata; class Actinopteri; order Siluriformes; family Trichomycteridae; genus Trichomycterus; species Trichomycterus rosablanca. Next base: position 4,558,299 of record NC_086012.1, read on the forward strand.
AATCTGGACCTAGAACCTGATTTACTAGGATCGCTAGTAGAGTATCTGTTCTGCAACAGGTTAGCCAAGTGGGTAGAGCTTTGGGCTATCAATCAAGAGGTTGAGAGCCACTGTTGGGCCCTTGAGCAAGGTCCTTAACCCTCTCGGCTCCAGGGTTTCCATACAATGGCTGACCCTGCGCTCTGACCCCAGCTTCCAAACGATTTGGGAACACCTGTATATGTATATACACAAATAAAGGTGTTCTATATATGGTATGTACAGTGTATCACAAAAGTGAGTACACCCCTCACATTTCTGCAAATATTTCATTATATCTTTTCATGGGACAACACTATAGACATGAAACTTGGATATAACTTAAAGTAGTCAGTGTACAGCTTGTATAGCAGTGTAGATTTACTGTCTTCTGAAAATAACTCAACACACAGCCATTAATGTCTAAATAGCTGACAACATAAGTGAGTACACCCCACAGTGAACATGTCCAAATTGTGCCCAAATGTGTCGTTGTCCCTCCCTGGTGTCATGTGTCAAGGTCCCAGGTGTAAATGGGGAGCAGGGCTGTTAAATTTGGTGTTTTGGGTACAATTCTCTCATACTGGCCACTGGATATTCAACATGGCACCTCATGGCAAAGAACTCTCTGAGGATGTGAGAAATAGAATTGTTGCTCTCCACAAAGATGGCCTGGGCTATAAGAAGATTGCTAACACCCTGAAACTGAGCTACAGCATGGTGGCCAAGGTCATACAGCGGTTTTCCAGGACAGGTTCCACTCGGAACAGGCTTCGCCAGGGTCGACCAAAGAAGTTGAGTCCACGTGTTCGGCGTCATATCCAGAGGTTGGCTTTAAAAAATAGACACATGAGTGCTGCCAGCATTGCTGCAGAGGTTGAAGACGTGGGAGGTCAGCCTGTCAGTGCTCAGACCATACGCCGCACACTGCATCAACTCGGTCTGCATGGTCGTCATCCCAGAAGGAAGCTGACGCACAAGAAAGCCCGCAAACAGTTTGCTGAAGACAAGCAGTCCAAGAACATGGATTACTGGAATGCCCTGTGGTCTGACGAGACCAAGATAAACTTGTTTGGCTCAGATGGTGTCCAGCATGTGTGGCGGCGCCCTGGTGAGAAGTACCAAGACAACTGTATCTTGCCTACAGTCAAGCATGGTGGTGGTAGCATCATGGTCTTGGGCTGCATGAGTGTTGCTGGCACTGGGGAGCTGCAGTTCATTGAGGGAAACATGAATTCCAACATGTACTGTGACATTCTGAAACAGAGCATGATCCCCTCCCTTCGAAAACTGGGCCTCATGGCAGTTTTCCAACAGGATAACGACCCCAAACACAACCTCCAAGATGACAACTGCCTTGCTGAGGAAGCTGAAGGTAAAGGTGATGGACTAAACCCAATTGAGCACCTGTGGCGCATCCTCAAGTGGAAGGTGGAGGAGTTCAAGGTGTCTAACATCCACCAGCTCCGTGATGTCATCATGGAGGAGTGGAAGAGGATTCCAGTAGCAACCTGTGCAGCTCTGGTGAATTCCATGCCCAGGAGGGTTAAGGCAGTGCTGGATAATAATGGTGGTCACACAAAATATTGACACTTTGGGCACAATTTGGACATGTTCACTGTGGGGTGTACTCACTTATGTTGCCAGCTATTTAGACATTAATGGCTGTGTGTTGAGTTATTTTCAGAAGACAGTAAATCTACACTGCTATACAAGTTGTACACTGACTACTCTAAGTTATATCCAAGTTTCATGTCTATAGTGTTGTCCCATGAAAAGATATAATAAAATATTTGCAGAAATGTGAGGGGTGTACTCACTTTTGTGATACACTGTACAATATATGACACCTGACCATGAGCGTGTTGGACATTCCATTCCAAAACCATGTGCGTTCATATGTACTTGGTCCCCATTTTCTGCTATACATTTGCTTCCACTACATTTCAGAGTGTGTTTTGAGGAATTAGTGCCCATTTGCAATCAACGTCCAAGTTCATTCCGAAGGTGTTGGGGGGTTTAGAGCGCAGGGTCAGCCACTGTATGGCAGACAGGGTTAAGGGCCTTGCTCAAGGGCAGAGCCTGGATTCAAACTCTCAACCTTTCAATTGATAGCCCAAAGCTACCCACTAGGCTACCACTGTCTAAAAAATATTTGACATAAAGTACATGAAGTAAGCTTATGGGCATTCAAATCTCAGCTGTGTTATTGACCGGTCGGGCACCTAGACAGACACAATCGGCTAGCCGAAGTGCCTGTATGATGGATGGTTTATTTCACAGGTGGTACGTCATACTGCTCCTGAGACTCCATCTCTGGAAGTTAGCAATCGCAAGTGTGTCAGAGAGGCAGAGACAGTTACAGTTAGGGAATTGGATATGACTACATTGACAGGTAAGTGAGTGACAAAATCCTTTTCATGTTACCTTAGGAATTGTGTAGCCTCTGAATGTGATGTCATGTGTGGCGAAATGGGGAACGTTAAGAGGCACAAGATCCAAATAACGCTGCACCTCATGGATCACTGCATCTGTGAAGGGGAGGGACTTCCTGTCCTCCATTGAAGGGCTTCTTTCTCTTCCAATCACACTATCAATCTCTTTCTGCATCTCTTCTAAAGAGGGAAAATGAGCAGGGATTGGTAATGGTGCACCCTGAGACCCCTGGTGTAACCACCAATGTTACAACATTATAGAATGGTGGAATATATTATTCATAGCTCTGTTTCTCTATCCATCCATCCATCCATCCATCCATCCAACCCATCCATCTATCCATCTTTATTACCCAGATCTGCTTTTTACTGGTCTTACCTTGTATTTCAGGGTGCTTAATTAGTAACAGTAGAGCATAAACGATAGTGGTGCTGGTGGTCTCAGTCCCAGCCAGGAATAAATTAAGGACAGTGGCGACCATGTTGTCATAGTGAAACTCAGTATTGGGATTGTCCTTCTCCTGTTGGGGAAAAAAGTAGTCTGTGGTGACCACAATACAGCTGAAGTCAAGAAATAACACATACACTGTAATATAGGGGTCATTCATGTTATGGATTTGATGGTGGAACATCTAAACCCCTCAACCAGTGTTAAATGCCAAAGTAAAAAGATGTGACTTAAAACACCAAGTGATGCCAAGTGTGCAGTCCAAGTTCATAACATTGTATCAGCTACTTCAAAAGCTTGATCGCCTCTGCTCTTGAGCTTAGTCCTTGATGTTTCCAAAAGCAGTAGGTTACCAGACCTTGAGGCTTTGCAAAAGTTCTGCAATGTCTTAAAAAACAGCAATAATACCTTAAAATCAATCCTAAACTTCACTGGAAGCCAATGAGAGAAGACTGGACTGGCAACCGACAAAGGGACGATCTGTCTATACCCACACACAAAGAGTTACAGTAATCTAACTGTACACTGGCATGTAAGCTTTGTTGGACACTAAACTTAAATTTGACATCAGGTCTACCTGGTTGAGTCGGTTGAGGAAGCAGTCGATGAAGTCTCGAGGGTTGTCAGGGTCCAAACTCTCCTTGTGTTTTTGTATTTTTTGTTTACTAAAGGATTTTAGTTCCTCAGCTTCATTTAGAACTTGGACATGCTTGGTCATGAGGTGCTCCATCAGCCAGGGGAAGATGTTATACAGCTGGAAAATTAAAGGAGAGAACAAAATGTAAACATAGCTACTCCAATCCATCAAAATAACTGTAGTCTATCTTTGTATAGATTTATATATACAGTGTATCACAAAAGTGAGTACACCCCTCACATTTCTGCAGATATTTAAGTATATCTTTTCATGGGACAACACTGACAAAATGACACTTTGACACAATGAAAAGTAGTCTGTGTGCAGCTTATATAACAGTGTAAATTTATTCTTCCCTCAAAATAACTCAAAATACAGCCATTAATGTCTAAACCACCGGCAACAAAAGTGAGTACACCCCTAAGAGACTACACCCCTAAATGTCCAAATTGAGCACTGCTTGTCATTTTCCCTCCAAAATGTCATGTGATTTGTTAGTGTTACTAGGTCTCAGGTGTGCATAGGGAGCAGGTGTGTTCAATTTAGTAGTACAGCTCTCACACTCTCTCATACTGGTCACTGAAAGTTCCAACATGGCACCTCATGGCAAAGAACTCTCTGAGGATCTTAAAAGACGAATTGTTGCGCTACATGAAGATGGCCAAGGCTACAAGAAGATTGCCAACACCCTGAAACTGAGCTGCAGCACAGTGGCCAAGATCATCCAGCATTTTAAAAGAGCAGGGTCCACTCAGAACAGACCTCGCGTTGGTCGTCCAAAGAAGCTGAGTGCACGTGCTCAGCGTCACATCCAACTGCTGTCTTTGAAAGATAGGCGCAGGAGTGCTGTCAGCATTGCTGCAGAGATTGAAAAGGTGGGAGGTCAGCCTGTCAGTGCTTAGACCATACGCCGCACACTACATCAAATTGGTCTGCATGGCTGTCACCCCAGAAGGAAGCCTCTTCTGAAGTCTCTACACAAGAAAGCCCGCAAACAGTTGGATTACTGGAACCATGTCCTATGGTCTGATGAGACCAAGATTAATTTGTTTGGTTCAGATGGTCTCAAGCATGTGTGGCGGCAATCAGGTGAGGAGTACAAAGATAAGTGTGTCATGCCTACAGTCAAGCATGGTGGTGGGAATGCCATGGTCTGGGGCTGCATGAGTGCAGCAGGTGTTGGGGAGTTACATTTCATTGAGGGACACATGAACTCCAATATGCACTGTGAAATACTGAAGCAGAGCATGATCCCCTCCCTCCGGAAACTGGGTCGCAGGGCAGTGTTCCAGCATGATAATGACCCCAAACACACCTCTAAGACGACCACTGCTTTATTGAAGAGGCTGAGGGTAAAGGTGATGGACTGGCCAAGCATGTCTCCAGACCTAAACCCAATAGAACATCTTTGGGGCATCCTCAAGCGGAAGGTGGAGGAGCGCAAAGTCTCGAATATCCGCCAGCTCCGTGATGTCATCATGGAGGAGTGGAAAAGCATTCCAGTGGCAACCTGTGAAGCTCTGGTAAACTCCATGCCCAGGAGAGTTAAGGCAGTTCTGGGAAATAATGGTGGCCACACAAAATATTGACACTTCAGGAACTTTCACTAAGGGGTGTACTCACTTTTGTTGCCGGTGGTTTAGACATTAATGGCTGTATATTGAGTTATTTTGAGGGAAGAATAAATTTACACTGTTATATAAGCTGCACACAGACTACTTTTCATTGTGTCAAAGTGTCATTTTGTCAGTGTTGTCCCATGAAAAGATATACTTAAATATCTGCAGAAATGTGAGGGGTGTACTCACTTTTGTGATACACTGTATATACACTGATCAGCCATAACATTAATACCACCTCCTTGTTTCTACACGCACTGTCCATTTTATCAGCTCCACTGACCATATAGAAGCACTTTGTAGTTCTACAATTACTGACTTTAGTCCATCTGTTTCTCTGCATGCTTTGTTAGCCCCCTTTCATGCTGTTCCTCGATGGTCAGGACTCTCCCAGGACCACTACAGAGCAGGTATTATTTGGGTGGTCGATAATTCTCAGCACTGCAGTGACACTGACATGGTGGTGGTGTGTTAGTGTGTGTTGTGCTGGTATGAGTGGATAAGTTTTTAAACACCTCACTGTCACTGCTGGACTAAGAATAGTCCACCAACCAAAAATATCCAGCCAACAGCACCCGTGGGCAGCGCCCTGTGACCACTGATGAAGGTCTAGAAGATGACGTCTGATCCACTCATACCAGCACAACACACACTAACACACCACCACCATGTCAGTGTCATTGCAGTGCTGAGAATGATCCACCACCTAAATAACACCTGCTCTGTGGTGGTCCTGTGGGGGTCCTGACCATTGAAGAACAGGGTGAAAGCAGGTTAAAAAAGGATGTAGAGAAATAGATGGACTACAGTCAGTAATTGTAGAACTACAAAGTGGAACTGATGAAATGGACAGTGAGTGTAGAAAAAAGGGGGTGGTTTTAATGTTATGGCTGATCAGTATACTCTCAATTCCTCAATGTGCTTCGATTTGTTAGATCACAACACCATCAGATTGAGTGATGGATGGACGCCCGGCCAGGTAGATGAACCACTGCGCCACCCAGCCACCATCGTCAGCATCTCTTACCTGTCCCCATTTACTGCTGCCAAAACGCAGAATTCCAGCAATTATATGGAGCAGACGGAGAAAGTCGCCATCTTCATAACTGAAGCGCTGTCCAAACACCAGCGCACAGATCACATTGCCCACAGCTCTTCCCATGCAGAACTTGGGGTCGAATGGAACAGCTAAGGGACGTAAACATGTGAAAGGTTTTAGTTGTTCATGTCACTGAAGCTCTTTAAGAGCTTGTTGAATGTGAAGAAGCATCTACGTCAAGTATTTAGGCCTTAATGTTTGGCAAAGTTAGTTTATTAGGATTTTAACGTCATGTTTTTACACTTTTGGTTACATTCATGACAGGAACGGTAGTTATTCATTACACAAGGTTTATCAGTTCACAAGTTAATATCAAGCACAGTCTTGGACAATTTAGTATCTTCAATTCACCTCACTTGCATGTCTTTGGACTGTGGGAGGAAACCGGAGCACCCGGAGTAAACACATGCAGACACGGGGAGAACATGCAAACTCCACACAGAAAGGACCCGGACTGCCTCACCTGGGTGAACCCAGGACCTTCTCGCTGTGAGGCGACAGTGCTACCCACTAAGCCACCGTGCCGCCCTTTTGGCAAAGTCTCATGTTGCAAAGGTTCCTCTGATGGACCCAAAACAGCTCAACCCTATTGAGCCATGGACTACACAAGAACTCTGAAGGTTCCATGATGTTAGAAGCAGGTCCATCAAGTCCTATGAGGTGGGGCTTCACGGATCAGACTTGTTTGTCCAGCACATCCTACAGATGCCAAGTTGGAACTGGGGAATTTAGAAACCAAGTCAACACCTAGACCTCTTCGTCATGTTTCCCAAACCATTCCTGAACCAGGGTTGCAGTATGGAAGAGCCTGCTGAAAGTATCCACTATCATTAGGGAATAATGGAGGGGGTAGACCTGGTCTGCAACCCAGTTTAAGCATCCAAGTATTACCAGCAGAACATGGCCCAGAGCATCATGCTGCCTCTGACGTATTGCCTTCTTCCCTAGGTAAGTGCACACATACCCAGCCATCCATGATTCCTCAGACCAGGCCATCTTCTACCACTGGTCCAGTTCTGATGCCCATTGTATATGCTTTTGGTACTAGCTTTTTCTTCTCAGGTGCTGCTTGATTTGCGTCCCTGGGAACTTTCAGTAATACTTTAATTTCATGATTCCTTTGGTAAAATCGTCCGAACAAACTATGAAACCAACTGCAATTTGCACAGGCTTAGGTAGCTATTATTTAAGCTTCTCACTTTGTTTTTCTCTGACAGCATCCAGCAGGTGTCTGCTCTCTTCCTGTATCCACTCTTCCATCCTCTTGCGCCCCATTCCAAAATCTCGCAGCGTGGTGAGCGTGAACCGTCTGAGCTGCCGCCAACGTTCTCCGTTACTGATAGTAATTCCTAAGAGGTGAAGAATTTGTTACACATTTGACCCAAAGAATTATGTGGAGTAAACCTGATTTGTGTTGGGGTAGCCCTTGTCGTTTGGGAGTGGGAACAAACAGGGCTGGTCAAGACTCATAAAACCCAAATTATATAATATAATTATCATTATATTTATATATGTATTATTATTGGTGAAGTTTGGACTGTAACTGCGACATGTCTTACCGCATCCTTTCACAACTTTTTGAACAAATGGAACAGGAGCTCTGCCCACGAAATCATCCGCATTGTCAATCAGTGCTTCCTTCACTGCGTCATAGCCCACCAAAACCAGCGCTCTCTGGGTTCCCAAGTACACCGTCATAACAGGCCCGTAAGTCTTACTCAACTGTTAAAGAAGAAGAAATACTGCTTATCAAAACCATTAAATAAAAGTACCAGATATATTACCTTCACAAATTCACACAGTTTCTACCTTACCTTCACGAACGTTTTAAAAGGTGCCCGGCTGTCCAGGGTAAGAATATTGCCAATTAAAGGTAAAGCGGGGGGTCCTGGAGGAAGCTTATAGCCTGTATCCTTCCACCTGATTAACATTAACAGAATCATGACTAAGCTCACTAAAAGAAGAGTGCCAATGAAATCCATGATTTTTTTTTGTTTGTTCTTAACTTAATTTCCTTTACAGATCGTCAGGCTGCAGCTGTTTGCATCTGCCAACATTTTCCTGTCTTGCTGGGGTTTATAAAAGCACATGGGAGGGAGCTAAACAAGGAGGGGTTGTTCAATCACAAATGGAACAGAGGTGAACCTGTGACTATCTAAAGTACACAAATAAACTGTGAGTGAAGTATTTCACTAAGCATTTGGACAGGATTTAATAGTGAGAAACATTTTTAACGTAATCAGTGGCACAATCTGCAGTCAGCTTTATAAACTTGTCATAAAGGGTCATTCATGACACAAATTAATGGGATTAATCAACAAGTTTTTTCAGTAAGGTCGTCAGTAAAAGATCGTCCTTTAGTTTGTTTGTTTGTTGATGGTGGTGAAGAGCCAAAATTTTTCATTTGGGTTTAGATCTGACTAGATAAGCCATAGCAAATGATTCAAACCATCACCTAAATAATGCATAATAATAATAATAGAACCATACCCATCAATGCATAATAATAATAATAACAATAATAATGTCTTACCCATCAATGCATAATAATAACACCTTACCTACCAATGCATAATAAAAATAATAATAGAACCATACCCACCAATGCATAATAATAATAATAATAATAATAATAATAATAATGTCTTACCCATCAATGCAAAATAATAATAATAATAATAATAATAATACCTTATCCACCAATGCATAAAAAATTTAAAATAAATAATAATAACACCATACCCACCAATGCATAATAATAATAATAATAATAATTATAACACCTTACCTACCAATGCATAATAATAATAATAATAATAATAATACCTTATCCACCAATGCATAAAAAATAATAATAATAAATCATAATAATAATAATAGTAATATCTTACCCACCAATGCATAATATTGATAATACTACTACTACTACTACTAATAATAATAATAATAATATCTTACTCACAAATGCATAATAATAATAATATTAATAATATTAATAATAATAAGAATAATACCTTGCCCAGCAATGCAAAATAATAATAATAATAATAATAATATTAATTATAATAATGTCTTAACCACCAATGCACAATAATAATAGAAATATTAATAATAATAATAATGTCTTACCCACCAATGCATACTATTAATAAAAATAATAATAATACTATTAATAGTACTAATATCATACCCTTCAATGCATAATATTAATAATAATAATGATAATAATAATAATAATACTTTTTAGTCCCTGGTCCCTGATTAAACACAACAAGCCTTACTAAATGACACAATGTTGATTAACGACTTGTGTAACTCACTAATCAAGAAGTTTTAAGTAGGTAAACCCATCAATCAACCCAGTAGAACTATAAACAATGTCAGATTATATTCTTAAGGAATAACGAGGTAGTGCAAAACAGGTGTACATAACAAAAAACACACCATCACTGTATAGCTCCATCAGATGTGTGTGTGTGTGTGTGTGCCAATGTGTCTTAAAGTGTTGCAGACAGATACTGTGCTGCCACAGTGCTGCTCTTCTTCCACTATCTCAACATGATTAAATTTATACTGATTATTCTGAAATGTAAAAAAAAAAAAGATTCTCTCCCCCTCCCAAAATGTTTGGCTAATCAAACGTTGGCATGCACTATGAACATGTGATTCTCCTGTATAATCAAACAACCAGATAGAAAAATCTACAGTAAAACAGACTAGTCACTTTGACATAAGCTTTTATTTTACTTCACTTTTATGGCTTGTGTACTGACTACACACACACACAAATAAAAAACAATAAGAAAGACACAATCTGAATGTGGAAATATGACAAAAGAGAAGAATTCAGTAGGTATGTTATATAAAAAATGCACAGTCACCACAATAAAGCCCCGCACTGGTGTATGACACACATTTATTTATCTACAGAGCCAGGTAGATAAGCATATGTGCGGTCAAAACAAACACTTATCAGTCGTACTGCACTATGTGGGTAAAAGATCCAGGATTAATAACCCTAGTCTACAAGCACAGACCTTTAGACCAAAACAAACACATTTATGACATGTAGGTAAGGAGGCACAAACCAGTCCAAACCAACTTACAATAGTGACTGAATGCTGAATACTGGGACCTGGCAGTGCCAACTTGGCGGTGGTGGGGCTTTTACTGGAAACCTTCTCATTGCTAGCTAGCCCAGTACCTTAAGGGTGAATTCACATGAGAAGCGGCAAAACCGCTTTTGCGCAGACTGTGCCGTTGTTTCCTACGGAGTGCGGCAGTGCAGTCCCAGTGTCCCGGTTTGCCGCTGACATTTTTAAAGCGCCTCCAATGAGACGAACTGTTTGATATGACACAGTAAAAGTGACTCAGGCAGTACAAGCAACTTGCCGGCTGGGCTGGGCGCCTACATGAACAACAATTGGCTGTTGTTTACACAGGATGGGAGCCGGATATAGACTCTCATAACTGATGCAATTACAACCTCTGCTGGCTGATTGATGGCGCCTGCACAGAGTCTAGGAATAATGCATTCATCAGGGTGTGGCTCTCCGTACACAAAGCCGATCCGCATATGAACTCGCCTTGTGCAGGTGAAAAAATGCAGTCGGCTGCTGCACACGTCGGATGAGGGGTGTGTCAGTCTCGCTCTTCTCAATCAGAGCGGGGATCGGCATCAGTGGAGAGGAAACAATGCAATTGGGTAATTAGATGCGCTTTTTTAAATAAACATCACAATAACACACATTATGACATCATAACTGGTGTCACATTGTTTTGGACATTTATAACACGCAGAAGTTTCTTCATATATATGTACAGTATATATATATATATATATATATATATATACCACTGATCTAAACGCTCCACAAGAACGAATGTCCATCAGTACTTTTCAGAAAGTAAACCCTACACAGTCGAAAGCATCGAAGTCTGAGTCGCCCTCGAAATCAAAGCTGTTAAAATGAGGCGAGTCGACCGCTTCGCTGCAGCCGTGGTACGAAGCTCCTCCTCCCAGCTCAGAGAAACCCGCCGAGTGGGTCATCTCCGGGGCCCGGGCAGCCGTGCTGGAGGAGCCCGAGCAGGAGCTGAGGTAACCCAGCGCCGAGGAGGCGGCGGCTCCACCCATCAGTAAGCAGACAGCCCGGACGGCACGGGCATCGCTGCTGTTACCGTGGCGCAGGCAGTCGTTGGAGTGCTGGGACAGGATTCCTGAAGGGTTGCGACCTTGCCGCTGACGAAGGCTGCCTGGAAAAGCAGTATATGTATGAAGATAAATAAACATCATATAAGCTACATCTACTTGATTTATCAGGATGTGTGTCATGATACTATAACCACCAAAAAGGCCACTCCTCCAGGTGTAGTGGTACCCACCCCACCATGTTTTTTTGCCTGAACACAACACGGCATATGTAACGTACGGGAGGTCTTGAAGTCTTTGAGATGGGCTGGCCTCAATGCAAGTTCAGCATTGATGCAAGTTCAACTGAACATTGTAACTACTGTACATCTTCTGTTGTTTTACCCTGATGTGGTTCTGATGGAAACCTGTTCACCCTCTTGACGTTAAAGACTACAAGTCGAGACTGCAGTGCCAACAATGCTGCTCCTGCTAGATGGAATGGGAACCTGGCAATCATTTAAGTATTCACTCAAAGAGGATCCTGCTGAGTCTGGTTCCTCTCAAGGTTTCTTCCTGTATTTTGAGGGAGTTTTTCCTCACCACTGTCGCCCTCAGCTTGCTCAGTAGGGGTTTTTGGTCTGTTGGTCCTGGATTCTGTAAAGTTGCTTTGAGACAATGTCCATTATAAATATATTTTGACTTGACTAGACTTGAGGTACGGTAGAATGTTGGGCGTCCGCCGAAGTCATGGGCAGGGATGCCTCCAAATTGACAGAACAGCTGCATTTTCAGCCTATCCGTGCATTACGGTTAATACAGAGACAGTTCCTAGGTCTGGGTCGGGTACTACCATAGGATCGTACCCAACTATTCAGACCTTGACAGCCCAACTGAGATCCGGTCCAGTGGACAAAGCAGTGCCAAGAAGGTCTATGCAAAAGAAAAGGCATCTCTTTTTGGGGGCCCAATACTTCACTGGACAGGGGACTGGTGCCGTCTTGTTCCAAGTAGTTCAGTGGGAGGACATAAGTCAATAACTCTCTATAAGGTAGACTAAGTAAGCATAATCAAGGCAATCAAGTAAGCTGTCTTGGATGTCCTTTAACCCTCTGTTGGGCAACGACTCCCTGAACTGGCTCCACTGCATATAGGTTCCCAAGGTCTGGCCAACATGATGGAATCTGGAGAACATTACAACGTTACAGTAGGTTATGTGTGGTGTACAAAATAAACCAGGGCTAAATTCTTGAAGTCTACATTAGGGTTGTCTATTAAGTCCAGTTGCTGTTATGCTCTGGGGCATTTGCTGGAGTGGTCAAGGTTCAATTGTACCTTTGGTTAATACTAATCAACAAAGCCTCATGTTCCTCAATGCTACCAGCCTGGCTGGGTGCGCCATAGACACAATTGGGCGTGTCTGAGCGAGGAAAGGCTGCAACAGTGACTCCTGCTGTCTGGTTAAGGTACCAGCGAGAGTTAGAATCCACAGCTGGCCACAGCAGGTGAAAAGATGTGGTTGATGGCTTCACGTGTAGAAGGAGGTATGTGCTAACCCGAGTGCACTTGAAGTTGACAATGCTTTGAGACATACCTGCGCTCCTGAAAGAGCTCTGTCTGGACGAGCTTTGTGGGGAATTGATGTTTTTGTCACTGAAGCTGGGGGATGAAGGTTCTTTCTCCACGGGGGTGTCAGGCCTCGAACCCCTGTCTGTGATGCACGGGACGATGCTTTGCTGCCGCTTCAGAGTCAGTGGTGATGACACGCCCTTAAAAAAGAGAAATTTTAAGAGCATCTTTATCAAGTGCATAATTTTATCCACTAAAGTATGCAAACTGTATGACCAAAAGTATGTGGACATCTGTTTCAGCTTGTTTAACATCCCATTCCAAAGAATTGGGAGTCGTCAGTGCTCGATGGCACAGTGGTGAAATTACAGTAGTCCACCAGCACTGAGATTAGGGATCGGGGTGGGAATCTCAGAGGTGCTATCGGCCAGTCAGGTGTCTGCACAGACATGATAATTTAATGTCTAAAAATGGAGAGGGGGGGGGGGGGGGGGGGGAATGAATAAAAATACAAATAAGGACTTACCTCTTTAACCTTCCTTAACAGCTTCAGCCACTGACTGTAGAAAAATCAAAATATAAACAATACATTTTATATTATGAGTAAATTATCTTATTTTATACTATATGGTCTAAAGTATGTGGACACCTGAGCATTGTGCTTGTTGACGTCCTGGTCCAAAACCATGTGCATTACTATAAAGTCAAGCCCCCACTTCACAATATCTATAACAGCCTGCATTGTTTTCATATGGCACCCATTCAGTACAAAGACAATTTGTGATGTCAGGTACTAATTTTGGATGAACAGGCCTTGCTCACAGTCTTTGTTCCAGTTCATCTCAATGGTGGTCAATGGGGTTGATGTTAAGGTTCTGTTTTGGTCACCAAACCATATCTGAAAAGATCTGGCTGAAACACCTGACCTCAATAATTAATAATTAGGAGTGGTGTCCACATAATTTAGCTCATATGGGGAGGGGAGTGACCCCCTGTACATGATACAGCTCTGTGTCACTCCCCTTCCAGAATAAGGGTGGTGCAGGTGGCACTGAAATTACAGTAGTTAAGGGGAAATTAGTAGATTGAGAGCCAAAAATGGGTGAATGGAGGTTTGTAAGTGGTCTAAGACTAAATGGCACTGAAAACATCAATAATCCAAATACATTCATTTTCTCAGACTGACCTGCAGTCATCGGGGTCGTCTGAGAGCAGCAATAAAAACTTGTCCTGGGGAAAGATGAGGGCAAAGCAGCAGTCCCTGCGTCCCCCTGGGGGTAGACGGGGCAGGTCTAAAATCTCCATGCCCTCCACAATGGACTTGCAGTTCTTCTGTAGCGCCACCACCTGCTCTGGAGGGGAATCGGCATCCTTACACACCATCAGACTGCCTTCCACGGTCAGGACGACGTACTTCTCCTTCCACTGCTTGAACATGAAGCCTCCTGTTAAAAGGAAGAAGATGAAAAATAATAATTTGTGAGTGTTTTACTTGCTTGGTGTGTATTTAGAAATTAAATGCAAGCATGAAGCTCTAATTGACACAAAAGCCATAGTGAGCAATGTTAACAGCTTATAGTGAGCAATGTCACCAGCTCATTGTGCTCTTCTATTTTTTTTTTTTAGAGAGATTACCGAGATCCCAGGCAGGTGGATTAATCTCAGAGAATTCTGCAGGGCCTTCCTGACCCCAAATGTGTACTTATAGCTCACAAATGTTCTAAATGAACAAAACAATCCAAAAAATATTTGTAACAGCTTTGGAATGATCTGGAATTCTTCATCAATTACTTTAAAAAAATGTTATTTTATATAACAGGATAAATTATTTAGTCGGTCTCTATTTACTGAAAACCAGCAAGTACTGTTCAAATATTAAAAAAGAAAATAAACATTAAATAAATGTAAATAAAATTCAACCTGTGTTATTATGGGAATGTAGCTAGCATATACTGCCATGTAATAGAGATATAATAAACAATTCATAATATAATAAGCTAAAGAAATAAAGACAATAATAATAATAATAATAATAATAATAATAATAATAATAATAATGATAATAATGATAATAAAAATAATAATAATGATGATGATAATAATAATAATAAAGATAATAAAGATAATAATAATAATAATAATGATAATGATAATGATAATGATAATAATAATAATAATAATAATAATAAAGATAATAATAATAATAATAAAGGTAATAATAATGATAATAAAGATAATTATAATAAAGATAACTATAATAAAGATAACAGTAATGATAATAATAATAAAGATAACAAAAATGATGATAGAAATAATAATAATAATAATAATAATAAAGTTAAAAATAATGATAATAATAATAATAAAGATAATAATGATAATAATAATAATGAGAACAAAAACAACAATATTATCATTATTATTATATATTAACATTAATAATAATAAGAATAATAATAATAATAATTATTATTATTATTATTATAATAATAATAATAAACAGTAACAAAATAAAAAAAAGTAACAATAATTTGTGGAGCGTACAATATTATAAATATAATAATTTAAAAGTAACAATTATGAAGAAGAAAAAAAGGAATCTATATTTATGCAAACCATAGTAGGTCTGTGTGTGTATATATTTCTATTTATATATGTCTTAGTCTGCAGGAGTAAGTGCATTTTGATGAGAAACCAGCCCTACCATACTTCTTCAGGAAGCCTCGACGCACTCCAGCTGTGCTCATGTCTGCATCCAGCCAAGCAGCCAAGACTGAAAATAGAAAAAGCCCTGGCTTCGGGATTTTCTCTCAATTTGTCTGAGTGTGTCTGGAAGAGAGAAAGTATAATCCCCGCTCATTTAGGACATTCCAGAAGTCATGGGCAGTCCAGCAGGCATGATGGGATTGCTGCTCATGCATGATGCATTATAGGACAAAAACGCTTCACATAAACATTGCATATGCCCCAGTGCACCACTATGATCATAGTCGTAACAAAGGAACAAATTCAGCCAAGCTAACGTTCTTAGTCCTTTTCTAACTCCTACCAGATATCATGGCCACTTTCTTCTTGGCCAAACTGTTGCCATTGACCACTATATCTAGAACACAACTTCTAACCTACTGATTCAACAGTATTACTATAAGGTAAAACAATACCTTGTTACTTACATACATTAAGTGCTGCTCTCTGTACCCAGTAATTTAAACCAGTTGGGATTATGGACTTACGCCTGGAATTGTTACTTTGCAACCGGCTCCTATGTGAATAGGCTCCGCTAATCTGAAACTGCAAGGGCATACATTATCCATCCCTCCATAATATTGATTGTTTTCAATGTCATGTGCTTGAGAGTGGGACTGAAAAGTGGAGGATTACCGCTCAGTCGGCCTCTCTGGCATCTAGGGACAATATGATTACATAACCTCTGAATGTACCATACTGATGAAGCCATATGTCCACAAACTGCTAATGTTTCTGTTTGAAAACTGACTGGATGCAAAGGAAGTGAAAATCACAAAAGAGATAATATCACAGCTGTGTGTTAAAACATTGCAAAGAGTTCTATGGATTGATTAGGCAGGCCTAACTGGGCGCTGAACAGATAAAATTGGGCAATAAAGATCGGATGGGGTACAATCGTGTGTCCTCTGCAACAGTGCACTGCAAATTTACAGAACAAAGATGGGGGAAAATGCACAACAATTAGACCTTAATCTACAAGGGTCGTTCCCAAGCTCTTGCTCAAAGTAAGAAGCATAGAATACATTTACTATATATTACATTATACATCTGTTAGCAATGGGTGTAACTAAAATGAAATAATAAGCATGGGTGTCCAGATACTTTTGTTTATATTGTGTATATGTTATTATGACACTTACAACCTTCTGAAATATAGACGCCAGATTTCACAGTGTATCAAATAAAGCAATTAAATGGCTAATGTACACTGCGCTACAAATAATGTCAACTGTGCAATCTGCATAACAAGAGCGATGTCTATACCTGTAAATGGGGAAGAAATTCTGATAATGGTAGAAAGGTTACATGCTTTGAATGCTTAGGAGGTGGTTTCAGTGGGTGCCGAAGGGTGTAGACGAGTCTGACCACCTGGGGAGAAGAAAGTCTGTAACGTCTGCCAATAATGGCTCGAATGCTTTACATATTTGTTAGACACCAAGGGGTAAAGAGTTCATACAACAGGAGAAATGGGTCACCCCCAATATTCATGTGTTAACCCTATTAACTGTAACCACTGTTAACTAGAATGCTTTCCAGCCAGCCAGCAATTGCAATTCCAGTTCCAGTCCTTCTGAACTGATCATTTCCCATATTTAAGGACAATCCACTGTATAAACAAAAAAGTACAAATAGTTTTAATGCCTCAAAATGCTAACATTGCAAAAGAGGTTTCCAGGAACGATTCATAAATACGCAAATTGCTACCCAATGCTTCTACTATCAGGTCTAGAATTACTGGCACATTTAGGAAAGATGGTTGAAAAAGGTTTATTCTGATATAGGACAAGTCTACATTTACCTGAAGGGGATCAAATAAGGAGTCAACATGACATCTGTCCATTTGTGCAACATACTTCTGCCAAAAAAAAAAAATTAGTTACAATTTAATTACAATTAAATAATGTAAATAATAATAAAAAAGAATCATTTGAAATTTGGAGTCACTTTGATGTTCAACAACACCTCAGCAGTGCCCAAGCTGTTTGCCTCCATGCCACGCTGCATTAATGCAGTGATTAATGTTAAGGGGGCCCTGCCTTTCGCCCCATGAACCTGACCCATTGTGACCCCGAATAGGATAAAGCGATGCTTAAACAGACGATAAATAAGTGCATAAATGAATGAATGAAAAGCAACTAAATAATATTAAAGATTTTAGAGCAAGAACTACAGAATTTCTTCATATCCTTCCGAATGCTATTTTTGGGGAGTTCCTTTTCAGCTTACTGCATGAGTACCATGGAAAAAGCTTGACTATATGCAAAATATAAAATGCAGCTGAATGTTACAAGTACTCTTATTAAACTATTTAAAAATCCAGTTAGTTATAAACACAATCAAGAAATTTTAAGCCAGACTGGGGGAAATTAATATATATTACATATATACAGCAATAAACTATCAGCAGATGTGTAGCTGTGCGAATTTGGTCGGAATATAATAAACCCATAATTTAAACCATACTGTAAATATTTAAACAATATAATCAAAGTATTAGAGACGAACTGTGACCCTGACCAGGATAAACTAGTGAGAAAACATACAATAAATGAATATATTACCAAAGCATGAGGTGTGCTAACAGCACCTGACAACTAAACAGACATACAAATCTCATTTCCAGGGATTGTAATTATTTAGATCGAATGTGATTAGCTTTATGGTGATGTCACATCCACAATAAAATATTTGTATAGTGTTACTTATATAGTGTTACTTATATATTGTAAATTTTGGCTGCACTTATGTATATTTAGAGATCGCCAGTTGTAGTTCTTCCCTCTGCCACAAGTGGGCAGTCGTTCTAACACACCCAGTGTCAGGTTTCCCATGTCTCTGATGCCTTGTATTGGACTGTGTGTGTGTGTGTGTGTGTGTGTGTGTGTGTCATGCCTATGAGAGCCACAGCAGTCAGAGACCGTGTGAAGACACCTTTCAAAAAGGGTGTAGTTACACTGTGAAACATACCTAGCGTGTCTGACAATTAGCACCTATTACAATACAAAGGCTACTGTTACGGTTTAAATAATGTATAGAGTTGTAGTTTTTTTTATAAAGAAGAATCATTTGAAATTTGGAGTCACTTTGGTGTTCAATAACATCTCAGCAGTGCCACAAGCTGATTGCCTATATGCCACGATAGATCAATGCAGTGATTAATGTATAATAAAGGGGGCCCGTATAAATTAACATACAAAAGTTGGACAGTGTGTGAGTGTGTTTTACCCTGTGATAGACTGACAACCTGTCCGGGGTGTTTCCAGCCTTTCGCCCAATGAATCGGACCCATTGTGACCCTTAATAGGATAGATGTGGTAGTAAACTAGACAATAAATGAATGAATAAATGAATGAAAAAAATAGACATTTCAGTATTGTACTACTACAGAAGACTGGATTTCTGATTTTCTTGGGCCATAAGCCATACAGATCAACATTAAACCAAAAGCCATACATGTAATGAATATAAACATTGTAATTTCTGAGCTGCACCTTTGTAGGCAAATTGCATATTCCTGTAGTACCCGGGACGTATTTGAAAGTTCTAAAAGCACACAGTGATCCAAATTGCACCCAGATTCCGATTTCATCAGAAAACAATTCTTTTTATCACTTGCTAACAATTTTCTGACATTTTTTTCTAGGGTTGCACCTTTGTGGCGTGACCTGTGGCGTGACCTGTGCCTGTTTTACCAGTTTTCCACAGAAACACCAGGAACTTTAGCTCAAACACTCTCTGTTTCTCAATCAAGTCTAGCCTCCCGTGCTAGTGGTCTGTCCTGCAAGAAAATAGAATGCCATTCCCCTAATTGTAAGTTTGTCCTAAACCCTCTCTGAGGACCCCCTCGGTTGCTCCCCCTCTCCTCGTCTGTCCCCGTCTCCGCATGTATCATTGTGGTGTGTGAGCTCGATTCCTCTGACCCTATTGAAAAGCCGTGCCACACAATGGGGTCTTTCTCAGATGGGCTCAGTCTCTTATTAAAAACCCTGGGAACACACATCTACTCCTCTGTAACCTTCTCTTAAAGGGCCGGTACGCAGTTCAGTCAGGGAAATCCACGGATTGTTTTTTTAGGAACATGGTGAAAAAAAAATCAATCATTTAAGAATTTAAGAAAGGAACGCAAACTCGTGCATCTATCCTTCCTGTCTTCCAGTCACGTCCCAGACTTCCCTCATGAACATCTCTTAATCTCTTGTTCCTTCACTCTGGTCTAAACATGTCTGATTCATGGGAATGTAGACATAGCAATAAAACGCCACTTGTAAACACCAGCAGCAAATATGAGCACAGTGTATAAATAAGCTACCGACTTAGTGTTTGTTTTTGTTATTAATATCAGTCTGGCTTTGGTCAAATCTAAAAATATATATAATTTTATAGATGTTCTATACAGATGACTAAAATGGACCAAAACTGTGACTGAAACGTTTGTCGTTTGAACATACCTCAATGTTCATGTACTTGGAGCAGCATCATAAAACCATACAGAACCAACTGAAACATCATAAAGTGACCCAAAACATTTCGTTTTTATTTTGTACACAATTCCAATTCCAAACGAAAGATTAGTAGATTATGCTGATCAACACTTAGACACAGTGGCTAATTGTACACACGTATTTACAAGTAATAATTGTAATACTATTATTTGTCATTCGTTTGGCTTTATTCTGGTCAGGGATGAAGAAACACTGGGCGCCAGCCAAGAAAACACCCTGGACAAGAGTCAATAAACGCTATTAGCTGCTACATACCCAAATTTAAAGTCTGACTGTTTTTTGCACAGTGAACACTTGTGAGGTCATGCTATTTTAATACCATTTGTTTTTATAATAGTGCAGTTTTAGCTCAGTGGTTAAGGTACTGGACTAGTAATTAAAAGGTTGCCGGTTCAAACCCCGCCACTGCCAGGTTGCCACTGTTGGGCCCTTGAGCAGGACCCTTCAATTGCTTAGACAATATGTAATGGATAAAAGCGTCCGCTAAATGCCAAAAATGTAAATGTATATAGGATGTCGAACAAGCTCATGGTCAGGTAACCAAATACGTTTGGCCATATAGTGTATCTTCATATTTCGGAGCAACATATGCCGCCTCCTATCACCTATGATAATTTTGACACCAACACCAAGCCACAAACTGCTCATGTTTTTAATAGCATGGATCCTTAATCAGAGAGTGCAGGTGCTAGACAGGTCTGCCTGCATTTCAGATCTGAATTATTTTAAAATGCGCCACATGGTTTAACAGATGAAAACTTGCATTACAGAAGAATGCCAAAAAACTGTGATCAATATTCAAATTTAAAATATATTATTACAAATAATTACAAGAGGTGAAATATTAAATATTGTGTCTGCTGTGTCGCATTGTATCGTATCATGTTGTGTTCAATATATAAATCTGTTTTCTTTTGTATTTTCTGTATTTTTGCTTTGGCATTACTGTAACTACTACGACAGTCATGCTAAAAAAGCTTTTTAAATTGAATTGAATGAATACAGATGTATTATTACAGCATTTGACATCCTGTCTAAACTTTTTGTTATTTGGTTTCCAGAAAATGAGGCCAACTTCCACATTTCTTTCTTTTTTTAAATCATCCAACTTTAAATAGAAGCAGATTTGAAAACCACTGAATTAGAATGAATAAATATCTTTTCTGTTCACGGCAAAATACAGAAATACAACTAGTGTAGATAGTAGTGGAGCTTTTAATGTAAACTGCATGGCCAAAACTACATGGACACTCCTCCTAATTACTGATTGCAGCGTATTGCTGACAAGTGTATAAAACTAATTATATATAAAAATGATGCACACGAGGGCCGCTTGTATTGAATCGTATCGAATCTCAGCTCTGCCTGCCGTCTAAGGCTGAGTGGCCACATGAACAACGATTGGCCTGTTGTTCAGATATTGGATATGAGATATATCTCTCCCATGACTGGTGCAATTACGACCTCTGCTGGCTGACTGATGGCACCTGCACAGAGATGAGAAAAGAGTGCTCTCAGGGTGTGTCTCTCCGTACACAACGCTAAGCTGCACTGCACTCGTCAAAGTGCGGGTGATAAGATGCATACGGCATGCTGCCCACGTGTCGGAGGGGGTGTGGGTTCGCTTCGTTCTCCTCAATCAGAGCGGGGGTTGGCATTGGTGGAGAGGAAGCATGACGCAATTGGGCAATTGAAAATGCATTAAAAAAAAAAAAGATACACATGTGCTTTTAATCTTGTGGCAAGTGTTTTGAGAGGCCCTGGTTCTGGTACAGCATGACTGTACCCCTGTACCCCTGTACACAAACCGAGAACATCAGTCTGTTAAAGAAAAGCTTCCAAGGGGCAAAAAGCCCTGACCTTAACCTCACCGAACATCTTTGTTATGAATGAGACAGTCACAAATACTCACAGACACACCCCAAAATCTTGTAGACTCTTTACATAAGAGTAATTTCTGCAAAGCCAATGGTTGTTTTTGGAATGGTATGTCGAACAAGCTCATTATCATGTGTCTATACACTTTTATCATATAGTGTGACCTGTAAATAAACAGTTTAGGGAGGGAATGTGGTGTATTTTTCTAGTGTGAGAAAAAGCCAGAGACTGGGAGAGAGGGAGGGAGGTAAGGGGGGAGGAATGAGAGCAGGGGGGAGGAGGAAAGACAGAATGGAAAGAAGTGGTGCTGAGGAATTTGGAGATCTGTTAGGACTTTGGAGGGACTGTGGAGAAAAGAAGTGGTGTTGTGGGGTTGTGATGGGAGCCTGATTTGGGGGGTCTGAACGGGAAAAAACGGACCTGTATTTTGGACGTACTGGTGTTAGACAAACGCTGTAAAGAGTTCCAGGATAACTTTGGACACTGGAAACTTTTCTTAGATTTCATTCGTGAGGTTTTCCCTCCCATTACGGACTGGGTGCGTTTCTGATTTACTGATTCAAACCCGGTTGGTTTGTTCTGAGACTCCGACGCTGCTGCTGCATCAGGTTTCACTTTTTTAGGTCAAACTTTTGTATTTCTTGTTTTTGAAGTCTTTCACTTCTTGAAACTTTAAAGGGGAACTTCACACAGAAAAGACAAGTCTAAATAATAATAATAAAAGCAGGACCCAAGCCAAGGAAACACATCTGCTCAGACGCAACTCCTTCGTTTGTTCGTGTTTTGATTTCCGAGACGGAGCGATGCGCTGAACCGACAACGAACCGACTCCTCGTTACCTGGACTTAATACCGATACAGTGGTAAAGAGATTCTCAGCGAACCGGGTGAAGATGGATCTCTTCAAATGTGTCCTGCTTTTTGTGGTTTTAATCGCACTGCTATACATTAAAGAAGCCGAATCTGTCTCAGGTAAGCAAAAAGCTATTTAATTATTTAGTCATTTAACAAATGTAGTGGCCAGTACCATGGCTGGATTACTGACCGGGCCAGTGGGGCCAGCGCCCAGGGGCCCTTGAGGTCAGGGGGCCCCGGGGGGGCCCTGGCCCAAAACATTTTGCGATGCCTATCAACATTTATGATACAATATATTTTTATTTCCGAGGGCCCTCCATTTTAAGGATCCTCTGACTATTAGGGACTTTGACCCCAGGGCCTCTTGGGGGCCCTAACGGAAAGGACAAGTTTCGGATCGAAACTTTCAATGTTGTCATTGACAAACTTGTGTCCTGTCTCAACCACCGTTTGAATGCATACACACATTTAACTGAGCTATTTGATGTTCTTTTCATGCCTGACAATATGTCCAACAGTGAGCTCACTTTAAAGGCTAACTCACTCGCTGCAGCATATCCTTCAGATCTGAACATGAGCCTGGCAGATGAATTGATACAATACAAATCATTCATAACAGAAAAAGAAAAATGTCCTAGTAAAATGCTCAAAACCATGATAAATTTGAATTTACAGTCAACCTTTCCAAATGTCTACATAGCACTTAGACTTTTTTTGACTGTGCCTATCACAAATTGTGAAGGGGAGCGTTCATTCTCCAAACTGGCTCGTATTAAGAATGAACTCAGGATTAGGATGCGCCAGAACCGCCTGAACTCACTGTCACTTCTGGCCATTGAATCAGATTTGGGCAGACAGCTTAATTTTGATGAATTAGTGGATGACTTTGCAAGAAAGAAGAGTAGAAAGAAACTTATATAAAATAGATTCTTGTGTTAGGGTTAGTTATTGACAGGTTGTTTAATGTATTAATTTATGTTTTTGAAAGGGGGGGGGGGGGGGGGGCGCGTGGAGTGGGGGTGGGGGGGTGCTTCCCTGGGCAACTCTTTGCCCAGGGGCCCAGACTATCCTTAATCCGTCCTTGGTCAGTACATTGAAAATGTCAGAACTGAAACGGAACCGGTTCAGAGTCGAACAAAGTGCGGTTCTCTTGCTTATTAATAATATTGCAAACAAGGGTGACCTAAAGGGAGTGGGAAAGGTGGTTTGTGCGTTTTGGATGGATGATTCCATCCAAAGACTCTGACTAGACAGGGGCCCAAATGTCCATGGAACCTAATGCATTCCCTTGTCAGGGGGATACAAATTCCAGTTATGTCTCAGCTTCAACTCATGGACAGATAACGTTATATTACTTTTAGGATTTTTTTAACAGAAAGTGGAGATCTTTCATTTCCCTCGGGATCAATAAAGTATCTATCTATCTATCTATCTATCTATCTATCTATCTATCTATCCATCCATCCATCCATCCATCCATCCATCCATCCATCCATCCATCCATTAATGACTGCAAGCTGCCCAGGTTCCCAACATCACATTACAAAGTGCAGCTATTTTGCTTATTAGTAATGTTCTAAACAGTGATGACTTAAAGGAGGTGGGAAAGGTTGTTTGTGCATTTTGGATGGATGATTCCGAGACCCTAAGTAGACAGGGGCCCAAATGTCCATGGAACCTAATGCATTTCCTTGTCAGGAGGGTTAAATTCACATTGGCACCCTTGATCTCACACAATAAGTTGATGCAAAACAGTGTCATATAGTGCTTATAACCAACAATCTGAACACTTTTGCATTAAGTTAAATTTAATATCTCATTTAATTAAAGATCAGCTCTCGAACATGTAGTACATGAGTTGTCCATGCATACTGTCAAGATACATTTTTAAAAAACAATGGATGAAAAACTGTCATCAAGATTATACAGATGCATAGGTGGGTGTGTATGCCCTTGCAAAGAACTGGACATGAATAGTTTGGGATTTGACCCATATGGACTAGAACACAGATTGACAGGACCCGTACAGACATGAATCACTGTCATGTTATCACTGTCAGATCCGTAACTCATTCCCTTAACAGAAGACAGTAGGTACACTAAGGTACAATCGTCTGTCTGAGCTATCTTATCAGACACCGTTGAGGACACAGACGCAAGCCAGACCTTTTTGAAGTTGTGTTTGGTGAAAGGAGAAAGCGTATGGGGGGGACAAATGGGTAAAAGTTGAGGACTAAGTCGTGAGTCAGGACCTCTGATGATTCAGCCAGGAGGAAGAAATGATTGATTCTGAACCACAGAACCTGCTGAGATGTCCAGCGTAGTAGAATGAGTGTCGGGTGGAGAAGAAAGAGTTTGTTGTTCTGCTTGAGCGCGGTGTTATCCTTGGTAGTCTTCTTATCCTGGTCTTCTTATCAAGTGGAGGGTTGTGGGATGACCAGGACAACAAATGAAGAAGAAATAGAAAGGGGAGAGAGGAGCAAGAATGATGGATGAGGGTCAATCTGGGTACATTTTGCAAGTATTTTACATCACTGTATCTTCACCTCAAGGTAGTAGAAGTAGAAGTAATTGCCCCCTTACCAATTTCATTTGTTATTGTGTATTTGGCAAACATCATAATTTTAGGAGGCATTCAGGTGGCACAGCAGATTGTTTCGAATCTCAGAGGTTGTACTGGCCGGCTTGGCATCCACATGGATATAATTGCCCCTGTAATGGATTGGCGTACTATCCATGGTATTCCTGCATTGTACCCAGTGTTTCCCCGCCACAACCCTGCCCAAAATAAAGCGGTTGCTTAAAATAAAATTAAATAATTTCAGACCATAAAAAAGGCTTTTAATTTAGGTCAGAATTTCTATTTTTCAGTATGACCCCAAACACTACAATTCCAGTTTAAAAGAACTGGTTTATTTTGGGAGCGTGTCCGGCTCGTTCCTCAGAAATCAGACAAAAAAAAGCAGAAGTACTCGCCATTGAGCACGAAGAGGCCAGACGGAAGCAAGGGAAGCCAGTCATGACAGGAGTTTAGTGGGCCTCATTTTAAACATCATCTAGGGACTAGTGTGTCTGTGTAGTTCAACTTTCACTACATCTCTGGTTTTTACTTCAGTCCAGCTGAGACACAAGCTTGTTCGGTTTATTGGACTCTGATGTCTTTGAGTGTTGCACTTCAGTTGATTGAGAGGTATTGATGCCTGGATCCAAATTTTCCTATAGTAAGATATACTATATGGCCAAAAGTAATAGGCATTTGACCATGAGCTTGCTGGACATGGTGTTCCAAAGCCGTGGGCATTACTATGGAGTCACAATCTATAACATCCTTGGGGTGTCCACATACTTTTGAGTGTTTGTTGACAGGAATTGGGATTCAATACTGACTTACACTCATCAGCCATAACATTAAAACCACCTCCTTGTTTCTACACTCACTGTCCATTTCATCAGCTCCACTTACCATATAGGAGCACTTTGTAGTTCTACAATTACTGACTGTAGTCCATCTGTTTCACTACATACTTTTTAGCCTGCTTTCGTGCTGTTATTTAATGGTCAGGACCCCCAGAGGACCACTACAGAGCAGGTATTATTTAGGTGGTGGATCATTCTCAGCACTGCAGTGACACTGACATGGTGGTGGTGTGTTAGTGTGTGTTGTGCTGGTATGAGTGGATCAGACTGGAGTGCTGGAGTGTCCACTCTATTAGACACTCCTACCTAGTTGGTTTACCTTGTAGATGTAAAGTCAGAGACGATCGCTCATCTGTTGCTGCTGTTTGAGTTGGTCATGTTTTCTAGACCTTCATTAGTGGTCACAGGACATTTGGTTGGTGGACTATTCTCAGTCCGGCAGTGACAGTGAGGTGTCGTACTAACATACTAACACACCACCACCATGTCAGTGTCACTGCAGTGCTGAGAATGATCCACCACCCAAATAATACCTGCTCTGTAGTGGTCCTGTCCATTGAAGAACAGGGTGAAAGCAGGCTAAAAAAGTATGTAGAGAAACAGATGGACTACAGTCAGTAATTGTAGAACTACAAAGTGCTTCTATATGGTAAGTGGAG
Source organism: Trichomycterus rosablanca (assembly GCF_030014385.1). Lineage (NCBI taxonomy): Eukaryota > Metazoa > Chordata > Actinopteri > Siluriformes > Trichomycteridae > Trichomycterus > Trichomycterus rosablanca. The sequence continues at coordinate 4,585,310 of NC_086012.1, forward strand.
CTGATCAGTGTATGTTATATATATTCTTCTTAATCCTCACTACTTTCACTACTTTAAGTCGGTCTGTCAGTATTAATTATGGGTCTGAAGGTTCTACCAGGGTTTGGTGGTCATCAATAATGGATGTTTACTTGTGTCACCATTAATGGTTTTTCAAACACACCCACACACGAGGGTCAGAGTTCAGGCCTCTGAGGTAAGTGACTGAACTGTGTGACAGGCTCAAGGGGAAAAAAGCTTAAGGAGAAAACCAGTGGAAGAAGAACGTTGGTGATGGTTTTGGTAGAAATGGGTTAAGTTTGGTGGGAATTTAACATCCAGCAGTGCATCAAGGCAATGTAAATACACTGTATGGCCATAAGTAAGTAGACACCTGACTGTGAACTTGCTGGACATCCCATTCTGAAATCATAGGCTTTAACAGAGTCCGGTCTGCTTGGAAGGCTTTGGACAAGATTTTAGAGTGTGTCTGTGAATTCTGGGTCCATCCAATCTGATGTTGACATTGAAAGAAAGAACCATTATAGTCCCTCCACACTGAACTCAAACCATGTTTTTGTGGACCTCACTTAGGAAAAAGGCTTTCAACCCCTCAGAGATAACCAGCCATGTCTGTGTGGACACCCCTCTATCTGACCCCTGGATCGTGTTTCTTTAAAGTGACACTAATCTTCATAAGACGCGTATACAACAAGCGCTTGGCATCTTTAAATCTTGCTAACAGAGGGTGTTATCAGGTCCATGCCAGCAGTGGAATGTACAACAGGGAGGAATCCGGTGATTCATGGAGGAGTTGCTCGTGGACGAAATGCAGGTCAGCAGACGCCAGCCTGTATAGCATCATCTGATCCAGCGCTAGACAGGTTTAGTGCGGCTCTTTGTTTGGGTTGTATAAACCCAGTATTAAACAAGTTGGCATGGTAGGTAAAGTGTAAATAAAAACAGAAAGCAGTGAGTTTTAAACTGTTTCTAAAGAATTTGGGCACTGGGTGTGGAAATTCTTACATGCTCTTTAATGCATATTAATACTAAATGCTTCATTATTTTGTCATGGTTGGCTTGGTGCCACCTGAATTCTGACTGGGCATCTCAATAGCATCAATTTTCCCCTTCATTGTTGTTTTGCAGTCATATGAGCTCTTGGTCCACATCTTGCTATCTGGAACTGTACTGTGCACCAGTTTTCCACATTGTCCATGTGATGCTACCACCACCATAGTTTACAGCAAGGATGTCATTACCTGGCTGATACGCATTTATTAGTCCACAAGCTAGTGATAGGTTATTTTTTCTTCATAATGGCTAAATTTGGTTTATTTTGATAAATTTTGATTTAATGTGATTAAATTATGACCAACTTCTTCAGTCCACACCGTAGCGGTGACAACCCTTGGTACAGTAGGTGTGATATGTCATTTAAATGAAGTTTGTTTAGTGGTTCAGGTACATCAGAAGACATAGTTCGTGACTCACCTCTCAGGCTAGCATATTAGCATATTGTTAGCTATGCTACCTAAACAGCTACCTCAAAATGTCATTGGCATTGACAATGTGCTCAAGTGGTGGAGCAGTCTGTTACCCTAGGCAACCACCTCTGGGATCCAGGTTCAAATTTCAGCAGTGCTATTAGCCAGTCGGGCATCTACACAGACATGTTTGGATATGCCTGAGGGGGGTGGCAGAAGCTCTGCAATAGATTGCCGTCAAGGTAGGCATAAACAGATTGGCGCAATAGATTGGCGCCCAATGTTTTCTGGTGGAACATTAGATCTCCTGAAGCTTTAAGAAGATCTTCGAAGTGAGACGTCCAACAACACAGATTTGTCGACCCTAATTCCCCTTTGACAGCACCCCTCTGATAGATTGCTGCCAAGGTAGGCATAAACAGATTGGCGTAGTAGATTGGCGCCTGATTGTCTAGGGTATTCCTTTGCACCCCAATGTTTCTGGTGGAACATTAGATCTCCTGAAGCTTTGATGTCTTCAAAGTGAGACATCAGACAACACAGATTTGTCGAGCCCATGTCCCCTTTGACAGCACTTAGGAACTAACAGGTTTGCTTTGCTTGTGATTCCTCCATAGGGCTACGCTTCATCCATAGTCCAGGAAATGTAACATCATCCTTGGGGAAACCAGTGACCATGAAGTGCAACCTTCAGGGTGATGGAGGAGACGACGATCCTCCCGATGTACTGTGGTTGAGAGAGGGCCAAATCCTCGAGCTTGCCAATACCAACCAGGTGCAGCTGCCGATCAACGAGGAGACCTGGCTGGTCACCAGTACACTCCGGTACGCAGTCTACCTTCAATATGGCTCATTTCTGTGTTGTGCATTCTGTTGTCTTAATAGTCTTGTTTCAACGTTTGCTGTATGTGGACACTTTGTGCTTTGAGGTCTGTAAAAGGTTGGTGTGGAGAAACTCCAGTGCTAACTGCGCCAACTCTACAGACCAATACCAGAACAAATCTGACCAGTCCAAAAGTCCCAGCCCTAACATGCCCACTGTGACATCTTCCTTAGCAGCTATAACAACCTATGATCTTTTGGACAGGCTTTCCACAAAAGTTCGTGCTGGACTTGTCAAAGCATGGTAGTACAAACTATATATAAAACAAGGAATGCCAAATAAGGTGCCCTTCATTGCCTGGTTAAGGTACCAACATGAGTAGTGGAGGGTCTTCTTAGTAATGGAGTCTTTCTTCGTTTGCAGGATCGAAGCCGTCAAGCTGTCGGACATGGGCGCCTACCGCTGTGCAGTGTTTATCGGGGATGACAAGACAATGTCCATTGAAGGGCACGTTCAACTGGAAGGTAAGTCGTTGTTTGTAGTACTTATTGTCAGCTCGTATATAATCCAAATATGGGAAAGGAATGCAGTCGGTCTGCCCGTGTATCCTACAGTCTGATTCATTTCAATGTTATTGTTAGCCAATAGCTCGGCATCTGAACCGGTTGAGCCAAGTACCACTCCTGAATCTAAATTTTATGTACCACCTACTGTCTAAGTCCTCCCACAAGAGCGCAATAGTTCCATGTTTGCATGTCTTTTCCACTGAATGGAAGGTTCAGTATCCTTGTCTTGTGTTTTGGAGCCATATTTAAATATTGCCGACACTAGCAGTGCCTCCATTGGGCCCAAAAACAGGTATACTTGAGTCCCACAACTGCCAATTGGCCACTGTTGGGCTCGAATACAGGTGTATTTAAGTCACACAATTGCAAAGTGGCTACCGTTGACCCTAATACAGGTGTATTTGAGCCCCACAATTGCCAAGTGTCTACTGTTGGGCCCAAATACAGGTGTAGTTAAGCCCCACATTTGCCAAGTAGCCACATTGGGCCCAAATACAGGTGTATTTGAATCAGACAGTTGCCTAGTGGCCACCATTAGACCCAAACACAGGTGTATTTAGCCCCACAATTGTCAAGTGTCCACTGTTGGGCCAAATACAGGTATATTTGAGTCCCAAAATTGCCAAGTGGCCACTGTTGGACCCAAATACAGGTGTATTTGAGCCTCGCAATTGCCAAGTGGCCACTGTTGGGCCCAAATACAGGTGTATTTAAGCCCCACAATTGCCAAGTAGTTGCCGTTGGGCCCAGATACAGGTACATTTAAGCCCCGCAATTGCCAATTGAACAGTTTTGGGCCCAAATACAGGTATAATTGAGCCCCACAATTGCCAAATGGTTACTGTTGGGTCTAGCAGGTCACCCGAGTACACTGTATGATGACTTTTTCATGTCTCTTCCAGGTCTTCCTCATTTCTTGGTGGAACCTCAACACATGTCTGTAGTGGCCAACGTCAGCCTGACTCTACACTGTGTTGCTCACGGGCCTCCCGAGCCAGTCCGGATCATCTGGCTGCAGGATGGAGCCCCGCTAAACAAGCTGGACGATGCCATGGCTCTGTCTCCATCCACCCTCAACCTCACAGGTACTAACATCCCTCAAGTTTAAGTTGGCTATGTTTAAGCCAGGGAAGGCTGAATAAGGTTGAAGTACCAACATAAGTGGTGGAATGTAAAATTGCTGTTTACACCAAATTTGCAAATTACAACAGACCACACAATATTCAACTTTTAGGGTTGGTAAACCTGTGCCCACTGTAGCACAGGAGTTCAACACAATGTGGTCTGAAGATGCTTTTCTGCCTTCTATGGTTTTAAAGAGCCTCTAGGTCTAGATTTTGACCTCTGACATCTCTTAAGGTGTTTCCATCCACAAAACTTCCGCTCACTGGACGTTCTTGGTTTTTCATGCCGTTCTGTATAAACACTGGTGACTGTTGTTCTCACGCAGTTAAATCAGTCCGTTTTGTTCCACAATGTCATGGTTAAAGTCACTTAAATCACATGATGTTCGGTTAAACAATAACTGGAGCTTTTGACCTGTGGCTGCAAAATGTTCTGCATTGCTTCATTGACACGTGACTTTTTCTATCCTCCTGAAATGAAACTTAGAAAGAAAGTAAAATCAATCATGACTTTAAATCACATTCAGTTCTGGAGCTTTCGTAATAATGTAACAAAACAAAACAAAACAAGGAACTCGAGCCAAGAACAAAAAAATCCTTTGTTCGAAGAAACAGGTTCATATTGAAAAACCGGTCTGTAGAGTTCACTTACTTTCAGTGATTCTTAAAGCGTTAGAACATTCAAGCCCTGGACTGAATCAAAGTGGATCCAGCATACTAAAACACTGGCTAAAATTAGACTACATCCAGTGTGTCAGATCATGGCATGGCATTACACACTTGCACACTCCATTACACACACATTGGGGCAATTTTGAACACCCACTACATCTTCAACATTTTTATAAGGTAGGAAGAAAAACCAGAGCGAATCCAGGTCTCTAAGACCTATATTGCTGTGTGGGTGGCACCCACTTTACCAGCTGTGCGTGATGTACAGTAGGGTCATCATGAGGTGTCCATATACTTTTGGTAATTTTAAAGCTCAAGTTTACAATGCCCTAACTTTAAGTATTGATGTGGCAATTTTGTATCTCCTATTCACCTCACTTGTACGTCTTTGGACTGTGGGAGGAAACCAAAGCTCCATGAGGAAACCCACACAGACACGGGGAGAACATGCAAACTCCACACAGAAAGGACCCGGACCGCCCCACCTGGGAATCGAACCCAGGACCTTATTGCTGTGAGGCGACAGTGCAGTCAGACAGTACTGACTGACTCCTACCCAAAAACAAAAGCTCTTTGAAAAGTGTGCATTCCTCAACCTAATCAATCAAAGTCTTTACACAAACAACACGTCAGTACTGGCTACACGGTGAAGGTTTAGATCTTTCAGCAGGTCAGTGTGGTCAGGTTTCCAGAAGAGAATTGGGATGAATCAGAACATTAATTAGCCTGGTACAAATTCCCACTAATACTGTAATCTTTATATTCTTGTGGAAAGCTTTTTCAGAGGAGCAGAGACTGTTAGAGCTGCAAGGTGGACACAAGTCCATATCAATCCTTACTTTCGGTCATATAGTGAATATGGGACAACTTGGTGTCCTTCAGAGCAACAGTAGACGACAGGAAGACCTGCAGAAACGTTTGCGATCAGAGAGTTGATTGTAGGAATGTCATTCATCACATAACACACACACGCACACACACACACACACACACACACACACTTCAGTCTGGCAGCAGGCCAGGTGAAACTCACCCAGTAGGAATCTGCCCTTTTGTGGCTGGTGAAAGAGCGGCAGCGGGGAGAACAGAGAAAAGCACGGCTTGTGTTTTGAACGCCCGCCTTGCCATGCCAGCTTGATAGATACGGCTTCAGCTGTAGTTCCAGCTGCACAGACCTGCCGCTCACAGCAGTGACTCATAAAAACAAGAGCGACGGGCAGACCGGCGGACCGGCGGGAGACGCCGGTGAAAGGGCTAACGGATTTGAGTCATCTGGAACGGTTGACCATCGGTGGGCACACTCACGGTTTTGGAATGAGACGACTCATGCCGAGCACCACTCGCACATCTGTTGGTGCTTAATGCAAACCACTGGCTGCTGCCACAAACCTTAACGGTTCTGTGACCCACCCTGGAAAAATAATCAGCGTTTCCTGATCCTCAGTCCAGTTAATCAGTTAGTTAGAATACTAAGACTGTCCCAGTAGATGGGTAACTGGTGCACTGCAATGATGCCTCTGTGTCTGTACATTATATAAAGTAAATTTTGAAAAAAAGTTTAAACATGGGCACTTGTGGCATAGTGTGTCTCTCCGTACGCTATACGGCTCTCTGTGAGACTTCAGGCTTGTCAGATGAGGTGCGTGATGGTCTGCAGCTCTCCTCGTTTGGACACCCCTGGTCGAATCCTTAAATATGACATTTTTGTGCACATTTTGACACATTACTTTATTTGTTTGCTGAATTCAACATGTTCCAGAGTGGCGCAGCGGGGTATTACGCCAGCCCACCACTGCTGAGATCCGGGTTCGAGATCCGACCAGGCATCTACACAGACATACTACTGCCACATCTAAAAACAGTTTAAACACAATAACCTGATATAAAGAAATCCTATCTTGTCCTGGCTTGGAGATCTCTCACATCCTCAACGATTAATCCATTAGTGTTATGAAAAAAACAAACAACACCATTTCCCGTTTAGCCACAGACGTCCTCTTCAAAATCTAGAAGGGTTTAATCATCTAAAAACATGACAGAACTTTCAATTGCGTCAATTCTAAGTCTGAGCATTGTTATTTAGATAGCTAGTTTAACCATGGTGCATTGAGACATGTATTATTACTGCTTAGTTGTTTGAGAGGAAAAATGACGTATCGGATTAGTATCGGTATCGGCAGATAATCAATTTGCAGTATCGGCATCGGACATGGAAAAGTGGTATCGAGCCAGCCCTAATATGTACATACAAAATTGAGCAATATCCATCAACTGTCATGACCCCATGACCCTCTGTTTTTCTCCTATACAATGAAGACACAGTCTCTATTACCGACACCCATGGTTTATGGGTTCATACGGGTTATGTAGCATGCGCCAAGAATCCAGAGTTGGTCAGTTTCCATCTAAGAGTCACAGTTTCATTCAGTTTTGTAAATGTCAGCATATTTGTTCCGCAAAATGTCCAAAAAGTAGAACTGCTGAGCTCTTTCTTCACCCTGATTCACATTCACTCGTCAGCTCTCCTCAAACACTCACAGTCATACTGAGTCACACTGAGAACGACGTCCTCGCAAAGCACGCGAGGCCAGATAACCAGGACGAAACACCACGTCCATGTCCGCCCCCCCCCCCAACCCAAAACCACAAGCTTGCTGAGATTGTCTTTTATTTCTGATACACGATTTACTTTTTTGTGTCATTTTTCAGGTCTCAACAAAACCAGCTCATTCTCCTGCGAAGCTCACAATCGCAAAGGTGTCGCGTCGTCAGGATCCGGGGTCATAAAGGGTGAGTGTGTCCGATTGTGTAAGTTGCGGCGCTGTGGGTTCAGCAGTCTTTCTTTGTTCTGGACTTTCACATCCCTTTTCTTTCTTCTGCCTTTGTTGTCGCACGTTTAAATAACACAAAAGCTTCTTCAGTTCTGTGACTCAGAACACAGGCCAAAAGTCCATACGATGTAATAAATAGTAATTACATAATTATGTGCAATTCCAACATTAAGGATGTGACATCTAGACATATTTTCATTTTAAATTCTCTTTATTTTACTTATTTTTACTTACTTTACTCTTTACTTATTGCCTGCACAGTCTCAGCAATAAAAGATCACATGACTAGACTTTCTTTCAAAAATTATAAGGAATGAAAACCAACTGTCACTACGAAAATGTCCTTTAGTAACAGAGCAGATTCACAACACACAACTGCAAAAATTGAAATTGAACCCAATTTGCAGGATGCTTAACCAAGGTGGAACAATGTTGTGGTGTATTGTGGTGGAAAAACCCTTAACCAAATACCTATTCCACAAACTGGTGCAGCCCGTTCCCAGCGTGGGTCCAAACATAGGGACCACCCTAGAAAAGGGGTGTTACTTCACTTCTCTTGTGATGTCTGAAAGTTGCCGTGACTTCCCAGCAGTATGCTGGCATCATACGCTGGTTCCTAATAGAGGAGCTTGCAAATTGTGTGAGGAAGAAACTGTAATATATAGAAACACTCCCACCTGGAGCGATTTTCACCCAGCAGTCGGGCATCTACGTACAGATATGATCGGCTTTGTCTGGGGGGTGGGGGGCTTCGAGGCCCTGCGATGGCTCGGCGACCTATCCATAAAAACGCCAAACTGCAACCACTGGTTTTAATCACCACTGGTTTTAATGAATAACGTTTCCATTCCAAGTCCATACAAGCGTGCCGGTAGAAACCAGCTATGCTATTTGCATTTATCAAGCTGTAGATTCAATATTTTCCCACCACAAATGTTACTCATATATGTCAGACTGTGGACTTATGGGATATGTAGTTTATTTGTCAGACGACAACAATGCAGTTTTAAATCTGAGGGTGTCTGAAAGGAATTGAGACTTTTCTCCCCAGTTTCCTTACAGTCCTGTTTTTTTTCTTTCTCTCCAGTTCTTCCATCCCAGCCCAAAGACGTTAAAGCCCTGGAGGTCAGCAACTCCAGCGTTAGTCTGTCATGGTCACCGGGGTTTGCAGGAGTTTACGCCATCAATCACTGCACAGTTCAGGTAACCGCAAAGTTACCAATGTACTTTGACCTAGGCAGAACTCATCATGCATGTCTATGTGTGTGTGTGTGTGTGTGTGTGTTTTACTTGCAAAGACAGCGAGTAAGAATCCTACACTGCTTTCTCTGGTTTTGCCGGATCAGGTTTCACCGCTCCAGAGGCTCCTCTGCTGTCTTGCTAGGGTCCTGGTAGAACCCCGAACGAACGGACGAGTGTATATGCGTATGGGTTTGCAGTCTAGCGCCACCCTAGAACATCTGGTTCTGATAAAAGCACCCCTTTTGTGCCCCATATTCTTCTTAGCTCCCCCACTCCCAAGCCATTAGGGGGGAAATGTGTGGAGATGATGGCCCGCTGGATTCGTAAAGGAAGGGGAAGGGGGGGCAAATCATAACAATCCAACGTGAGGTGAACCCGAAAACCCGAAAATGATACAATACCTTGGAGAAGGAGAAAGAGGAGAGCGAAGAAAGAAAGAAAGCAATCAGACAAGGAAAAAACGTTCAAATGTGGATAGAAAGAGGAAAAAAAAGTGTGCAGGGATTCACATGCTGTAGGAATGTGATTATATAAGAGGAAAAATAATCACGTTCATCTCCGAAGAGGTGAGCACGACCAGAAGAATGCCACTGCTGTGTGAGTCACAATTCTAAACCTTCTTGTCACTTAAACAGCCTTGTTGTTTCCGAATCAACTCTGAATCACTGAGCTGTGACTCACAAATGACTCTTTGCGCAGCTCGCGAATAGGCGCCCGTGCCAGGCCGAGATCCTTCCTGCCTTTTGAACAGATTGACTTCTTGATTAACTGCAGAAGTCTGACTCATTGCCTCTCGCATACCACCGTGATTGACCGTTCGACCATTCCCCCTACCCCTAGCCTCTTTTGCTCTTTTCATTCGATTCGTCATCGCTGCCTTTGTTTTGGCTCAGAATTGTACAAAGTGTCTTTTCACTCGCTCAGATGACTGGTTGGCACAAACCTAATGGCCGAAACGTACCCTCAAATCGAATCTATGTGACCTTGTTGGGCATCCTGTTCATAAATCATGGGCATTAATATGAACTTATGAACCTTTTCTGTTGTTCCAGCCTACACTATCTTGGTAAGATTAAATAAGACTGTTCAGACTGTGGGAATTTGTGTCTGTTTAGTGTAAAGAGCATTGTGAGGTCAGGTACTGATGTTAAATGAGATGGCTTGATCATTAAGTATGACATTCTTAGACTAGCATTGACCTTACTTATCCAGTACTAGACTCGCTCACATATTGCACTCTGGGTAATGCAGTTTATATATGGTCATCACAACATGGTCATTATACACAGTCACAATACACCAAAGACTGAGGTGTAGAAGTGCTGGTACTGTGTACCATTAAGTACTGGCCTACATCAAGCACTGGGTGTAATAACCTTAGTGTTCGCTGTCCCCCTTGGTGAGATTCGATTGGATTTAGACCAAAACAACCACACCGAGACCCTTGAGAGAAGGCAGAACCGGTCCCGTCCCAAACAATCTCTTCAAGACGTGCCCTCAAAGTGATTTGGGCGTTTCGTTAATGTCGGTTAGCCTGGTATATCGCCCAGATAATGACCACAGCTATAAATGAAGTCTTGTCTGCTGTTGCTTAATGTTTACTGGCAAAGGAATTCACACTAGTCCAAAATACAGGACCCGTTTTTCTGTGTTTACGTTCTTGCTCCAGCCTTAGACACACTGACCAATCAGTGTAGTGGATGTTCTCTTGGTTTTCTTTTCATCACTTCATCACTCAACTGATTCCAACCAGAAAAGCTAACTGTAGGTGTGAAAACGGCTTTAAAGAAGGTAGAAAGTATTAAATAAGAATGTCATTTTTTTCCATCCACACCTTTTGGGAGAACCGAGCACATGCGTGAGATCTTCCCATCCCAGCAGAAGCTCTCTTCAACACAGCCGAACACAATTTGAGGCGGTACACCTTAATGTGGTTTAAAAGCTAATTCCAAACAACATTCACGCTGGCGCTCGGCCTCTTTTGTTTCTGTTTGTTGTTCGGGCTTTGCAACGCCAGCACGTTCCTCCTTCCCTCCAGCGTTCTGCTGATCTAAAGAATTTTCACGTGTCCTGCTGGGCTCAGAGCGTGTCTCGCGCTGCAGCCGAATCCTAATGAGCCCAATAAATGAGAATACGGTTCTGGGTAGACGAGCAGCCAAGGACGACTGGGCTGAATGGTTTGTTTGGGACTTATATGGCTGTAGGAATAAGAAGATTAAGAATAAGACAAGTGTCAAAACACTTGCCACATACAGTCAAGGGGAAGAAGGATCGTGGAGAGGGGGAAGTACAAGGGATTGCTTCTTTTTTGTGCTGAAATGAAAGCAAATGTTAAAAATATGCCTCAGTCATCAGATTCTCAGCTTTACCCATTATTCCCCTCCATTTATCATTATTAAGTGCCTGGTGTGATTGCCCGGTGCCCGGTCTGGTTCCTCTTAAGGTTTCTTCCTGTAATTTAAGGTAGTTTTTCCTTGCCACTGTCGGCCCTTGGCTTGCTCAACAGGGGTTATTGGTCTGTTGTTCCTAGACTCTGTAAAGTTGTTTCAAGACAATGTCTTTAGACTTGACTATTTTACTCCAAGTCTAGGCTTTAATAACACTAATGAAGGCACATCGCAAAGTGAAAAGACTTAAACTGTTCGACCAATGCGATCTTTCAGCCTGACCAAAATGCGAGAGTCGGTAATGACTAAAATTACATATAGATAAGCTCATTTGAGAAAAGCAAACCTGCCTCAACATCTATCTAGATTGGTCTCGCAAGTGCAGGGTTCAATGCCCGGGTTTCTGCCAATGGTGTAGTTTCCACTGTGTTGGAACTTCCGCTTTAGCCCCACCCGAAAGTCTGTTATAGGGTTTTTTAAATGTAAATGTTTCTGCAGAGCTCTTACTTGCTTTGCTTCAAATGACACCTTTATCAGTTGAATGATGCAGATTCTACAACCTACTGCTAGTCTGTATGACCTAAAGTTGGGTTACAACATGATAAACCATTGGGAAATCAAAAGCAATCTTTAATTTGCTTCCGTTGTAGCCTAGCGGTTAAGATACTGGACTAGTAAGCAGAAGGTCGATGGTTCAAACCCCACCACAATCAGGTTGCCACTGTTGGGCCCTTAAGCAAGGCCCTTAACCCTCAATTGCTTAGACTGTAAGTCGCTTTGGATGAAAGTGTCTCCTAAATGCTGAAAATGAAAAGTGTAAAACATCACCCAGAGATTCAAAAGTTCAAGGTGTGTTGCAAACATGGTGAAAACTAAGGAGCTGCTCATAAAAGCTGAGAGATGCTGATGAAGGTTGTGACAGATGTGTCAGTGGCAACAGTAGGAAGATCATTTAACAACCAGGGACGTCATGGTTGGACACACACCACTCCTGACCAAGAAGTTCAGAAAGGGTTGGGTGGAATATGCCAGAAAGGATAGTGAAGCCAGATTTGCTAACTCTCATGTTTGCATCTGTAGGTCAAACCATCAGGGTCTACAACCAATCATGTGATCTACAACCAGAATGTTAATGTTAACGTTCCACCAGCCAGTCATCTCATCTCCAACCTAGAGCCGTTCAGCCAATATGACGCCAGAGTGGCCTGCCTGAGCAGCCAAGGAGTGTCTGAATGGACACCATGGGTGCCAGTCAGCACCAGTGAAGGAGGTAAGTACTTCCTTAATTCATATTACAAGAATTAGGAGCTGTTTTGACATTTTTGTCCACTATTTTTTTCCTTTATGTTGCAACCTTGGACATTTCGTCCGGCTAGAAGAGGCCCATGTTTGGAAACCCGCTCACTGAGAAACGGAATAAACACTTAGACGTTTTAATAAATGGCACCATGAGATGACTAGGAGCGTAACTGTTGTTAGTGGACTGGCTCATGGCGGACGAATACAGGATGCAGTGTTCACAGCCGAGGAAGCTTCTATTTCTGTGACCGGTTTAAATAACTTACGTGCTGTTTATAAAGAGTAGGTACGTCAGGTTCATCCGTCTCCCCCGCCCACTACCGGTCACCGTTTCAAATGTAAACATCCAAACCCAAGGTAGGGTCCGGGAAGCGGTATGAGGATTACTCTGGGTAAAAGACATCTAAACGTGTCTACGTGTGAAGTGACTGGGAGGCTTTTTTTTTAATGCCCCGGGACGGTAAGCAAGGCTCCAGGGTGTCTGTGTAGCAACACTGCCATCACATTCGAACCACAGTGGGTTTTTCCATGGCAGCTAATGGATGCAGAAGTGTTTGGGCTGAGAGAGAGAGGAGGTGGAAGGAAGAAGGTGGGTGACGGGTGCATTCCCTGAAGTTCCATTATAAAATCTTTTCCGTAAACAAAAGGACGAGTGCTGGAGCGAAAGGTTATTGTGAGAAAGAGAAGATGGGAGGGTATGGAGCATGACTAAGAACTTTTTTCTACAATCTGAACTCCCTTTTGTGTCTTTTTAATGCTACACAGCAGCTTTAATTTGTCTACGATGGTAGAAGTGAGAAGAATTTTGAGGGGTGAAAATGTTCTTTCGCGATTTGGCAAAGCCTTGTGTTTACTGAAGCTGTCCAGTAAGGAAAAATGACTGACTACCCTTTGCTTTCAGTGTTTATTTTCTTTATAAAGAAAATTATCACATTGCTTCATAAAAAGAACATAAAAATATTTAACTTAAATTAGGAATAACAGTTTGGAAGTAACTCCATTGCCCTGTTCAGAGCCCTGACCTTAACACTATTCACTATTCCTGTACCTTAACCGCTGAGCTACCACTGCCTTTGCCACATTCCATATTGCATCAATAACATTAAAACTACCTGCTTGTTTCTACACTCACTCACAGCTCCACTTACCATATAGAAGCACTTTGTAGTTCTACAGTTACTGACTGTAGTCCATCTGTTTCTCTATATGCGTTGTTAGCCCCCTTTCATGCTGTTCTTCAATGGTCAGGACTCTCTCAGGACCACCACAGAGCAGGTATTATTTAGGTGGTGGATCATTCTCAACACTGCAGTCTCACTGACATGGTGGTGGTGTGTTAGAGTGTGTTGTGCTGGTATGAGTGGAGTTTTTAAACCTCACTGTCACTGCTGGACTGAGAATAGTCCACAAACCAAAAATCTCCCCCGTGGGCAGCGTCCTGTGACCACTGATGAAGGTCTAGAAGATGACCAACTCAATCAGCAGCAATAGATAACAGCAGCGATCGTCTCTGACTTTACATCTACAAGGTGGACCAACTAGGTAGGAGTGTCTAATAGAGTGGACAGTGAGTGGACAACTCCAGCAGCGCTGCTGTGTCTGATCCACTCATACCAGCACAACACACACTAACACACCACCACCATGTCAGTGTCATTGCAGTGCTGAGAATGATCCACCACCTAAATAATACCTGCTCTGTAGTGGTCCTGGGAGTGTCCTGACCATTGAAGAACAGGGTGAAAGCAGGCTAAAAAAGTATGTAGAGAAATAGATGGACTACAGTCAGTAATTGTAGAACTACAAAGTGCTTCTATATGGTAAGTGGAGCTGATAAAATGCTGATCAGTGTACATTAGTACTGTGCTTGTATTTTCTTGTGTAAGGGTTTGGGAGGATAGATTTGGGATTTGGGAGGAACGAACAAGACTCAAAATTTCCGGGTGTTGTACATTTGGCACGCTGATCTATGATGACCTGTGTTTGGCAACATCACACTGAACACGTGTTAGTGATTCAGACACGCTGTATATGCCGTGCTTGTGTACACTGGTAATCTTTCCCTGTCAGTGTGAGCGAGTGTGGCGAGTTTTGAACATTGGCCTCACGTCACGTGCTACATACATCATGTCACGGGCGACAGGATGATCAGATTATCACCCTAATCCCGTTCTGCCACTCCCTTACCATCGGTCTTTCTGTCCTTCCTCCACAAAACCTCCAAATTCTGCGCAGGAATGCGTCTCCTGCATTCCCCAGCACGCTGCTCTTACCCTTCCTCCGGCTTTTCGTCCTACGCCCTCCTTCATCCTCCCACAAACCCTCTCCTTTGACCCTGCCTGACCTCGGATTTCTCTTCACCCAAATAAGAAAAAGGACAGAGTGCAGCCATGGACTGTGGGAAAAGGGAAGTAGGGACAGAGAGTGTTGCAGGCAGAAGGGAAAAAAGTGGAGGAGGGAGTAAAAACAACAACTACTGGTTTCCCAAAGCCAGCTTTGCCTTAGGGAAAAAGAGAGAGAGAGAGCGAGTGAGAGACATATGCAGTTAAAGAGAGAGAGAGAGAGTCCCAAATGTAGGAATGGAAAAAATTATGAATCATATTTTTTTAAAATAGTAATAGGTCCATTACTGCAACTCATTCCTTTTTCTTTACTATGATTAAAAAAAAACTATACTCATGTGAAAATTTGATTTGAAACCCTGACAGCTCTGGGAAACATCATCCAGACCCCTTCCTGTACAGCCCCAATGCGGACATCATCCAAGGACCTTAAGGAAATGATCCATTTGCAAATGGGCTGCCCCTCACGTCCCAAACTGATGCTTTCAGAAATGGGCAGCCAGTTAATACTTGGGCATCTGGCTGGTTATCACCAGGAGGTCAGCTGTGTATTCTGACACCTTCCTATCAGAACCAGCATTAACCTCTTCAGCAATTTGAGCTACAGTAGCTCGTCTGTTGGATCAGACTCCCCAAGTGTGTCAATGAGCCTTGGCTGCCCATCTCCCTGTTGTCGGTTTACCACTGGTTCCTTCTTGGACCACTTTTGACAGATACTGTCCACAAGAGCTGCAGTTTTGGAGATGCTCTGACCCAGTCATCTCGCCATCACAGTTTGGTCCTTGTCAAACTCATGCAAATCCTTACGCTTGATTCTTTTTCCTGCTTCTAACACATTAAGTTTGAGGATAAAATGTTCACTTGCTGCGTAGTATATCCCACCCACTAACAGGTGCCGTGATGAAGAGATAATCAGTGTTATTCACTTCACCTGTCAGTGGTCTTAATGCTATGTAATATGTACCAGGGTATTACCAGCAGGTTGTTTAACTTCTGTACATTCCAAGGTGCATCCTCGTACCACCTATTTGTCTGGTAATTGATTCCCACGTGCCTGGTGGGTTTGTCATGCCAGTTGACCTTATGCCATAGCTCTGATGTCCAGTTCTGATGCCTCTGTGCTCGTTGTAGTTGCTTTTGATGTATCTGCAATTTGAGCCAGAGTAGCTCTTCAGTGGTACAGTAACGGGGTAACAGTGGTAGCCTGGTGGGTACAGCTTTGGACAATCAATTGAAAGGTTGAGAGTTTGAATCCCAGCTCTGGCATACAGCCACTGTTGGGCCCCTGAGCAAGGCCTTTAACCCTCTTTGCTCCATGGGTGCCGTACAGTGGATGTGACATGGGAAGAAAGTATTTCGTTGTGCTGTACACCTGTATGCGTATCTATTCTATTCTGTTGGTCTATTCCAGACTCCATGGCCTTTACATCCTTTGGCGTCAGAATCTTGGCCAGCCAAAATGTCAGCGTTTTGTGGCTTGTCCCTCAATTGACGTATTGCATATTTCTTTATTTCTGGTATTTTCAAAGCAACTATAAGGTGTTCAAAGTTCCTAGACCATGTTTTGTTTTGTTTAGATTAGACCCAGACTTTAATAACTCAGCATTACCTGCTGAGAAGCACCCTGGACCCTTGATTCCACATAAAAATAATAAGACCAGATCTGTGCGTGAGTCACTTTTAACCGCTCATTTAGTTCGCTGGTTAAAATACCTGCGGCTGCGAACAGCAAACGACGTTGATTTGTGACTAATTGCAAGGAGGGTTTAAACAAGAGGTTTCTGGCCTCGTAAAACGAAGGGAGCAGATGTTTTAAGAGGCATGATGGGAAAGGCTTGACTCATTAAGGGCTTCAGTCTACTGCGAATGGTTAGCGGTGAGTTAACGTGAGCTTTGGCGTAGACGTTTCGGTCTAGGACGGAATGGTTGGATAGCTACTGTTCCAGGGTATTTTCGTAGCATTTTCACTTCTCTATTAATATGCGCTTTGGGTTTTGTTTTGCTAACTGGCGGAGTCATTTTTTTCCATTTAGTTGTGATTGTTAGTTTGTGAGAAAGTTAATGCTTTAATCTTGATCTGTTCTTCTTTTGGTTTCATTGTTTCTTCCTCAATTTAAAGTCCCCGCTCGCTTTTTTCTACATTCACTTCTTTTTTTAATTCTCATTCTATCCTGATTTGGGTCATGATGGGTCCAGAGCCACCCAGAAAGTGTAAATCAACCCTAGACAAGACGCCAACCTTTGCCAGGCAACTCACATTTGAACGGAATTAAGTACTTTTTTGGGATTTGGAAGGTAGTAGGAGCATCAGGAAGTCGACAGAGACATTGTCCAGTGACCAGAGGCTACAAATAATCCTAGGTCCTCAAACTCCAAGCTGCCCTATTGCCTGTTTGCTCATGCTTTACTCTTGGGATGCGAATGTTGCCAGTTTCTTTTGGCAGCTGGTAATTAATCGCCGTTTGTCGAAGTCTTGATGCTTTATTGATTAAAACGCAGCATATTGGGCGCCCAGGTGGCGCAGCGGACACGGTTCTGCTAGGGCGGGATAACCGGACCATGTGGGTGTGGTCTTCAAACACTGTGTAAGGAGAGGCGCCTGTACAGAGTGCATAGGTGAAAAAGGGTTCCACTAAGGGCTGCGTGCGGGTCAGAAGAGGCGTGAGCAGCAATGTACCCACCTCGACTGCAGGGATCAGGGATCCCCCAGTAGCGGAAGACAAATTGACTACGCAAAATTGGGAGAAAAGCAGCATATTGTAGTAAATGTGGTGGTAAATATTCACCCACGTTCTAAGCTGCCTATCCTAATCAGGGTCACAGGGGTGCTGGAGCATATCCCAGCTCTCAGCGGGCACAATGTGAACAGAAACTTCCCAGACGGGGCGCCAGTCCATCGCAGGGCAGTGGTAAATATTTCTGGAGATGGTCAGGGTTGTGACAGGTCCTGCCCACTGGGCGCAATGCAGTAATACACTCCAAACAGGGCGTCTAAAAGTGACGTCTTTGTCGGCTATTGAATTATTAACATCCCTACTTTACTATAAACATGGATTTAGTTACCAGGTTGTACACAAAAGCAGAAAAAGGGTGCGGTCAAACAGGCAGAGGGACAAATAGTGAGTAAGGCTTGAAATAGGACAGACGTAGTTAAAAACAGAACGAGGGAAAAAAAGGGACCAGTCGTGCTTTCTTAGCACTCAGCCAGAACCACATGTGGAAACAATCAGGCACGAAAAGCAGCCCGATAGCATCATCAGAATTGCACCATGTTTCTCAAATCCCAAGCACATCAAAATCTCAGCACATGTGTTTGTGTACGGGTACGAAACAAAGAACTGAAACCTGCGCTCTGCTTAAAATGGGAATCCAAGAAAAAAAAATAAAGAAAACGAAACACATCTGCACTCTGAACGTTAGGAACCTTCTTGGATAGACGTTCACATGGCTGGATTGTTTTCGTGATCTTGGCCAGCGTATGTTTTTCTCCTTGTGCTCTGGAGCGGAAGACGAAGCAGTGGGAGGGTAGGGGGGACGGGGTACAAAAGGAACAAATAAAGGGGGACCAAAAAGGCAAAGGGACATTCCTATGTGTGTGTTGGCGTTTGAGAGTTGGCGTTTACTTTCAATCGACTTCTGCATCTTTTGCCTTACCGCTGACCACTTCTGCCCAGTAGATCTACATTCTCTGCATTCTCAGTTCCTGTGCCACCACAAACCATCCATGACTCGCCCACACCCTGAAGACTCCACACTGGCAAAACAACTTCCTGCCTGTCCTCTTCCGTCCACAACTTTATTGAAAAGTTGATAGACTGTATGGCCAGAAGTATGCATGCACCCGACCACGAGTCTGACCATGAGTACACTTCCATAGAGGCTTTCCACAAAATGTTATGCTGTGAGGTTGGACCAGAAGGCGTGGCTCACAATCAACATTCCAATTCATCCCAGAATCATTCGGTGGGGTTGAGGTCAGGACTCTTTGCAGTCCTCTGGAGCGCCTTTGGACCAAACTTGTCTTGCTTTGTACAGGGTCTAACGGTCATGCTGAAACAGGAAAGGGCCTTCCCCAAACTGTCATACAGAAGCATAGCAGATAGCAGAGCTGGGATTCTAATTCCTAAGTTCAAGATCTTAGTAGGTGTTTAGGCTGCTGCGCCAACCAGATGTTTTGGTGAAGGTTCAGGAATGGGAGCTTTCTGTAGACCTTTTGTTAGACAGAACTGATGGGTCTTGCTCAAGGGCCCTTCAATAACAACCTACTGTACCTTTTGTAGTATATATATATATATATATATATATATATATATATACTGTATATATATATATATATATATATATATATATATATATATATATATATATATACACGCAACCAGCAGGTTGGTTAACTTCTGTACATTCCGAGGTGCATCCTGGTGCCACCTCTTCTGCTGGTAATCGCAACCTACTAACCGATGAGCTACTGTAGTTCACCCTGTTCCCACCAAAGCATGATTCTCTCTATGGTCATGACATTAATCAGTAGCACCTCTTGCCAAGAAGAAACCCCAAAACCTTGTTATTTTTCCTCTAACTGAAAAGTATGGAGTATGCGACGCAACTTCAACACTCATACGTTTGTGTGTTTAGTTCCAGAAGGTGCTCCTGTGAACATCACTGCTGTGGTAAATGGAACAGAGGTGCTGATTAGCTGGGATAAACCAAATGGAAGAATCAACGGAGAACTGCAGGGATACATGATCGAGTACAAAACGCCGAATGTGGAGCAGGTAACATAATTTAGAACCAAAGGTGCTTTTTTACTCCTGTTAACCTGGGTGCATGTGTTTGGACTGTGGGAGGAGGAAACCCAAACTGCTCCATCTGGGAATTGAACCCAGGACCTTCTTCACCGTGTTGTCTGCTTGTTGGACATTCTATTTTAAAACCACAAGCAATAATGGAGATATTTATGGCTTTAAATCTGCAGCCTACACTCAACTGGTAAGAGCTGAGAGACTTGGGAGTATTTTAAACTGGCCTGGTGGGACGGGGACGGGGATTTACCTTGTGGGTGAAAGTGCCAGATGGTTTTCCGTTGGGGTGAGGCTTTCACACATGGCCAGCATGGATGTTGTTTTGGGAGGAGTTTATGATGTACACCCGCATACCTTGCATACCTTGTACTAGGTGTACAGTGAGACACTAGCGCTATGCTGTTGCCTTTATATTTAGACACTAAGGTGTTTTAAATTAACAACAACACTACTACACCTGATGCTTTACGGTCATAGGAGTACACCACTACACTAAAAATGGTTCACTATCTAAATAATAACTGATGAATCCCCTCATATCGGGCTTCCTTTTGATAAGTGGAGTAGATTGTGGTGGCAAAGTGTACAGAGCATCAGTCAGTAAATGTATACCCACAAAGTTCATCTGTACAGTGGGTGTAGCTTATACAGTATGTGCGTGTATTAAAGAGTAAACACACCAATGTTGGTTTATTAATTTGGCATTATTTTAAGTAGACGTGTCCTGAATTTTTGCTTTCCAGGTCATGCTGGACATGGTTAACGATACAGAGCTCACTGTAAACCTGTCTGTCCCGCTATCCAACATCACATTCAGGCTGTGCGCCTACACAGGCGCCGGACAAGGGCCCTGGACTCCCATCCAAATACTCTCCCTCACCCCTGCAGGTAGGAGAACTAGTGGGAGCTTATGGATTAAACAGTTTTGAATCATATTTCCCTCATTTATGCATCAATTGTGATGATTTTCTTTTTTTTTATTATTTATTTTAGACATTGGAGATCCATCTGCAAGTGAGTAACACAAACACACGTTCTGTCTTTATGAATTATGAATGGTATTTTCTACTTTTTTTCCTTTCTTCTGCTTTCGGAACGGGAAAGGGGGGGGGGGGGGCACTTCCTTCTCTATTTAACATTCTGAAAAAGGAAGCAAGAGAAAAGACAAGAAGGGAACAAAAGAAAGCAAAGGGGGGAGGAAGAGTCATAAATATTTAGCACCAGAAACATCTCTGTTAGCTCTATAAGCACCGCCTTGAAGAAAAAAAGCCATGAAAAGGGAAAAAAGTGTCACTGACATGCAGTGAAAGAGACACAGAAAGGAACATGGTATAGGAGGAGGGTCCAAGATTGGAAACAGAATGTGAGAAATGAGTTACAGCATACGTTAAGGAGTTAAGCACATTAAATAGGAGGCACACGCCCTGTAGTGAAGTCCAGCTTGTACACTGAGGTCATGTATGAGCAAATTATTGACCACAAATTGCCTAAACAGATGGTTTTTCTATTTTTCTACACTATATTGCCAAAAGTACTTGACCACCACTCCTAATTTGAGTTCAAGCAAACCAGTGTGTGTGTGTATATACTCACTCACTGTTTTATCAGCTCCACTTACCATATAGAAGCACTTCTTAGCCTGCTTTCACCCTGTTATTCAATGGTCAGGAGGACCACAGCTGGTGGATCATTCTCAGCACTGCAGTGACAATGACATGGTGGTGGTGTGTTAGTGTATGATCCATCACCCAAATAATACCTGCTCAGTAGTGGTCCTGGGAGAGTCTTGACCATTTAAGAACAGTATGAAAGGGGGCTAACAAAGCTGCAGAGAAACAGATGGACTACAGTCAGTAATTGTAGAACAACAGAGTGCTCCTATATGGTCAGTGGAGCTGATATCACCCCTACGTTGGGTGAGAAGGACTAGCACCCACCCACTTTGACATTGTACCACTGTTACCTTCCTAGTTTTCTTTTGGACGCATCCCTTCTATAATCTATCATATCATCTGTCCTAGGTCGCATGTCTTCTCCAGTATTCTCTTGGCACTGGTGGTACGTCGTCATGGCGATAGGGGTAGCCATATCGCTGGCAGTGTTCATGGCCATTTACATGGCAAAACTGAGACGGAAAGAGACACGGTTCGGGTGAGTGATGATCGGTTCGTTGAAGCATTCATACGTTGTACAGTTTAAGCTCAAGGGCCCAACAGGAGCAACCTGGCAGTGGTGGCGCTTAAACCAGTGACCTTCTGATTACTAGTCTAATACATCTAGCACCCAAGAATCAGGTGTTCACTCCTTACAACCATTTCAGGGTGAAGAGAAAGAGAAAACCTAACTACCAATGACATGCCGGTTGGTAGACTGGCTACTCTAAACCACACCTAGCTGTGAATAAGAAAGTTAGTGGTTGAGTGCATGATGGAAAATGGATTGGCGCCCTATGTACCCACCATAAGCATTATTCAAATGAAGTGGTTCCTAAAGATTTAAAAACATACACCATATGGCCAAAAGTATGTGGACTTGGTACATCTTTCAGCAACCGGTCTGGCTATTAATTAGAAGGAGTGTCCACATACTTTTGGCCATATGGCATATATGCTTATATGACTGTTATAATTAGAACAGTAGTGTTATTAGACACCCTGCTGTATTTAATAATTCTGCATGTGTGTTTTCGTAGTGAGGCGTTTGAGCCCATGATGGAAAGCGGTGAGCTGGTGGTCCGGTATCGAGCCCGTCGCACCTACAGCCGACGCACCACCGAAGCCACACGTGAGTCTCTGCTCAGTCTGAGCTCCTTATTAGAATCATGTGTACTGAGGCAGCTGCATAGGTAGGCAGTAGGCAGCATGGCAGCTCACTAGGTTTTCAGACAGACCCCAGGTTTACTGTCAGAATTTTGTTTGGACCCAGGTCAGGAACCTGTCTGAACATGATGTAAACTGAACTGCAGGAACAGCAGGAACTGCCCTCAGCACAGCACTATACATTACAGCCCTGACAGGCTTAGTTCATCAGTGCCCCTCAAGCCAAAATGTTTCTGCTTAATGAACGACTTTCAGTGTCTGACTTACCTTAGAACTTTCTCTAATTTAGTCATTTCCAATTCCTGTGTGAATCTGTGTCCAATCTGCGAACACTTCTCACCACCTGCCAGTGTTGGGTTCCCCGCCACTCAAGCTGGATTCTCACAGAGAGCGATGAAGAGTCACGCTATGCTCTATGTGAATCCTCCTGGTGCCTTAACCAGACAGCAGAGATTGCAAGTTTGCAGAGGCAATTAGGAGAAACCAGTCCAACCCATCCTATCTCATCTCATCTCATCCAACCTTCCCTCACCTAGATGTGGCCAACTGTCTATCAAGTCTGTTGAGTGTTGGAAGAGACTCAACAGACTCAAGAGCTTGTACTCTCATAGTCCTTTACCATTGATGCGAAACTGCCCTTCTACTTACTCATCACCAATAGTTGATTGATGTTTTTGCATAAAATGAACATCTGTAACGGCAGCACAGATGCTCGCAGGTGGGCGCCCAGGTGGTGCAGCGGGATATTCTGCTAACACACCGGTGCAGAGATTCTGAAGTCCTCGGTTCGAAACTCACTGTTGCCACTTGGCCGTGCCTGCAGCAGACACGTTTCTATGTGGGTGGGGTCTTCAAACGCTGTGTAAGGACCCTGAGAGGCACATGTGTAGAATGCATGGGTGAAAAAGAGTTCCGCAAAGGGCTGCGTGCGGGTCGGAGGAGGCGTGAGCAGCAATATACGTCGTCACCTTGTTACTACTCTTTACTTCCATTGCACAACACAGACCGTTGATGATGCATCCTTGGCTCCCAAAAATTGGTGGAAACGAGGGCCGGTTCTCTTAAAAGAACCAAGGTTCGAAGAAGCCTGAACGGAACCGGTTCAAGAACCAGAGTTATTTTGGTGGAAAAGCGCTACCAGCGAGCTGCCTTGCTGCCTAGTAGAGAGGATTCTAATAAGACATCGAACTCATAAGGTGAATTACCTCAGGGCCAAGGCCACTTCTCATCACCTGTCAGTGTTGAGTTGAATGCCATGGTGGAAACGTGGGTTGGTTCTCTATAAAGAACCAAGGTTCGAAGAAGCCTGAACGGAACCGGTTCAAGAACCAGAGTTCTTTTGGTGGAAAAATGATATCTGTGGTGGTAAGCTAGCATGTCAGCTCTGCCAACCCAATGTTAGAATCTCAGACTCGGATTTATAATCTGTAGCAGAATTAGAATCCCAGCTTGAACCCAAGTTCCAGATTTATTATGCACAGTTGCAACAATTCCCTTTGCATCACCCATGTTACAGAAACAAGGAACAAGGAAGCCAAGGAACCATAAGGTTCTAGGTTTTAAGTGTGAAACAATGTGTGGTTATGATTTGTAGTGCTCAGGATAGAATTATGTGGAATCCGAGATAGAGAAAATGCTTGCTATGTGTGCACTTAGCAAGGATTTAGGATAGGAATTAGTGGCACATAAACACACTCAAACACACACACACACACACACACGGTGTCACATTTCAGTGTGTCGGTACACGCTCGTACATTCAGGTCTCGTCGTGTTGCCATCACTGATGTCTCAACTCGCCCCGTACGACATAGTGACAGAGGAAGAACGAGAAACTGAATTTCGGGGGGTTGAGGGATAGGCGTGTTTCTCTGCAAATTCCGGGTCTATCCACCTGCTTGCACACACACACACACACACACACACACACACACACACACGCATGCATGTTTGAGGACTGAGAACATTCTTGTGTTTAAGCCACTGGGTTGACAGTGAGCTCACAGCTGTAGAATAACACCAGATGATCACAACACACACACACACACACACACACACACCAGATGTTCCCTAGTATAGCCTACGTTCTGGCCCCAAAAAGATAGCTCAAGAAGAATTATGTTCCCGGCTCTCATTTGGGTCAAATTATTACGCTAAGAGATTTACAGACGTGCTGTGCGTCACCCTGAGCAGATCAGATGGTTTGTAGCTGGTAATAAGTAAACAAACCAATAATTTTTCTAATATTTAGAGGCTGACCGGTATTTCATAAAGTGACGCAAGTCTCAAGTGCAGGATCCTTCTGGAAAAATGGTAGTTGTTGTTGTCAAATTGCTTCTCATTGTTTCAGCAACTCCAGGGTCTTTTAAAACATCGAATGTCAAGTTCTTGGTACGGTATGATAGCTATGCTTTATGTTGGAGGGTTTTCAGGATTTCTTCCCTCCTTATCTCCCAGTTCCTGACTGTGAATTACTGCTGCTTGCACAACCCTTGTGAAAGAGCCAGATCACCACATGACCCCTCCAACATGCGTCAAACCTGCTGCCGCTTCTCATCACCTGGCAGTTTTGGGTTCCCACACTGAGCCGTATCATATAAGTTCAATGCAACACGAGCAGACACCCGGACCCGTCCAGGAGAGAGCATGTTGTATATCACAGTAGCAACGGAAGGTGACCCCTGTCCCACCTTCCCTCCCTCGATCACGGCCAGATCTCCCGGTCTGATCAAGGAGAGACAGATCACCACATGGCACGTGGACTAGCTTCCCCAGAATCAATGGGCGCAATGCCGTAACACACCCCGAACAGGATGCCAGTTTATCACAGTAGCTTTGCCATTCCCACTCAGACATCCTACATAAAGTAAATCATGCCTTTTTATAGATGAATGACAGGTCAATAGCACCGCTGGGGATTCAACCCCTGGACCCCTGTGGATGTGGGCTCAAGTCAGCAGTCCGAGCTCTTACTGGTACTTGGTTGAAGCAGAATGTCCAACAAGCTAACGATCAAGTGTCTACATTCTTTTGGCCATATAGTATATCCATTTTTTTTTTCCGGAAGCTTTCATATTTAGGGGTCGCCACAGCAGATCTTGGAAACATTTTTAGGCTGGATGCCCTTACTGTCAACCCTACTATTTATTTTTGTATTTTTTAATTATCTATTTTTTCCCACTTTTTTCCCCCCAATTTTTATCCCTATTCTAGTCATGTCCAATTACCCTGATTATGTCCTCTATACTGGTTCGACCCTTTGCCGCCGACTGAGGACGCCACTCAACTGACTTGCTCCACCTCCGGCACGCAATCAGTACAGACTTGTATTTTACACCTGCACGAGCCGAGTTCATACACCGAGAGACACTGCGCATGGAGGGTCACACCCCCCTCAATGTTATTCCTGAGCCCTGTGCAGGCGCCGTCAGCCAACCAGCAGGGTTGTACCAGTTATGAGGACCTATGCTCCGACTCTACCCTTAAGCCCCTGAACAACAGCCAAACGTTGTTCATACTGCCGCCAAACCCAGTCGGAAAGGTAGAGCTGAGTTTCGATACGATGTATCCAGAAACCCAACTCTGGTGCACTAGCGTACTTTACCGCTGCGCCACCTGAGCGGCAACCCTACTATTTTTTAACCCAGGTTTGGAACCAACACTGGGAGTGCCTACTCAACCCAATGGCTAGGCTGTACCGGGCATCCCTCTTCTTTCAGACAGTAGCCAGACATGCCAATAACAGCGCTGAACTATGGACCTCATTGGTATTCACCTAGCATACTTTATGGCGCTGTGGCTTAGTTGGTTAAACAGGAGATCCTGGGTTCGAATCCCAGCAGTCCCTTTGGTTGGTGAATGTTTATAAAACATAATAAAAGCTCTCTGTGAATCTGTAGTAGAGTATTAAGAGTCTCATCGCTGTGTGTTTTCGTTCGCAGTGAATTCGCTGGGCATCAGCGACGAGCTTAAACAGAAGCTTCAAGACGTAATGGTGGACCGACATAAGCTAACGTTGGGGAAAACCCTCGGAGAAGGTGAGCGTTCATCATACAAGTGGCTTTGCTTGTTGTCGTACTTCATTCCAGCAAATTGACACGAACACGAAATTAACATGTGTGCGTCTGCAGGGGAGTTCGGCTCCGTCATGGAAGGCTCGCTGACTCAGGAGGACTCTGTGCTGAAGGTGGCGGTGAAGACCATGAAGAGTAAGTCAACGCAGCTAAACATAAAACAATGGGAGCAAATGTAAAAAAATAAACACCATCCTAATTTCTTTGCTTCTTGTTTACTTATTTAGTTGCTATCTGCACACGTACTGAGATGGAGGACTTCCTGAGAGAAGCTGCGTGTATGAAGGAGTTTGATCATCAGAACGTCATGAGATTACTGGGTAAGAACAGGCGATCCTTAAGTTTAGCACCAAGGGTATACCACTTTGAGCCTGGAGGGCCAGTGTCCAGCAATGTTTGGTCATTTTCACGCTTAAACACACCTGATCAGTTGGTGTGTTGATTACCCACATTCATTTTTTTTTTTTTTTTTACTGCTCCCATAATTAGGGGTCACCACAGTGGATCATTCTGGTCCGCATACCAGATTTGGTTCAGTTGTTGACCAAACAACTATTTTTTGCTTTTTCAAACCCACAAATAACTAGTTAATAAAAGTCAAAGCTTCTGGCACTCATGTTAGTGGTCAGCAAGATCTAAAGCTGCACAGTCCAGCAAGTAAAGCTGCACATTTGGCCAAAATTATGTAAACATCCCTTTTATTATAAACATATTATATACGTTTGGGAAAGGACTTTTTTTTTTTGTTTCAGCAAGACTGTGCATGGACCCAAAGCTAGGTCCTTAAAGACAAGGCTGGACAAGTTGGCATGGAGAAATTCCATCTTCTTCAAAAAGCCCTGACCTCAACCCCATTAAACACCTTATTGATGGAGTGGAGGGACGATCTCAAGCCAAGCCTTCCAGCATCAGTGCCCGATATCACAAAATGTCCCTTAATAAAATAAGCACAAATTCCCACACAGGTAGAGGGAGGGACTATATTAATGACAAAAGTTTTGAAATGTGATGTCCAACAAGCATTGGCCATATTAAGATTATTATTTACAAGAGACTAGACATAGTTTAAAACGTTCAGCTTATGTCCACATAATTTCTACTTGTAAAATTAAAGAAAAAAAAGAAAAAAACCCTAAAGTTTATGTTTTTTTCAGCGAACAAAAAAAACTAAAATCACACAAAAGCAACAAGTAAAAAAGCCGAAACATTTTTTGAACCTTGTGTAACAAAAATGACAAAATTAAGACCATTTTACTTAATTATAATTGTATATTTTTGTTACAGGGGTGTGTTTGCAGACTGTAGAGAGTGAAGGATTTCCATCTCCTGTGGTCATCCTACCCTACATGAAACATGGCGACCTGCACAGCTACCTGCTCTACTCCAGACTCGGAGATTCTCCTGTGGTGAGTCTCGGCTCCATCTAGCAGATATCCACTCACCTGTCACTTTGCTAGGTACAAATACCCTGTACATAAGTTCATTGGTCATTTTATGAGCTACAGCTGTTATACTGATGAACTTTGTGGGTGCACAATAACTGACTGTGGTCAAATGGCCAGAAACTAGAGTTTGACACCAGCAGTTGACGCTGATGGCTGCGAAAGGGACACCAAAGGTTGATTGCTATGGTTTTAGAATATGACAAGCAACCAGCTTATGGTCAGGTGTCCACATACTTCTGACCAGAGAGTGTATTTTGAAAGCTGCAGTTTAATCAGAATTGTTTACATTGGACCCATGGCTTCCATCCCTCCCTTCATGAGTCAGGGAGTACGCTTATTTTTGGACCAAAAGTCTCTGGAAAATATGAAACCAAATTTTCAGAACTGCCTTTTTTTGAAGTACTGTGGCGCCCTCTGAAGTACACACATGATGTTTCAGTCAGTCCTGTTTTCACCCAAATTTTTTACTATGTTTTGCAGTACCTGCCATCTCAGATGCTGGTGAAGTTTATGACCGATATTGCTCGAGGAATGGAGTACCTGAGCAGCAAGAGCTTCATCCACAGAGACCTGGCTGCTCGCAATTGCATGTGAGTTCAATATACAAACAAACCTAATACAGACATTGTACAACCCAGTTCCAAAAAAGTTGGGACTGTAATAGAAACAGGCTGCAATGATGTGCAAATTCTTTTCCAACTTGTTTTTACCGTATTTATCATCTAGTACATTTGCTACAACTGGATGGCAGACAAAAGTGTCATGGGAACATAAGGTTTAAGATAAGCAGAATGCAGTATAAGGCATAACAAAGCCAACATGTAATGTCCCCATATGTGACCACAGGGTCTCAAGAGGTTAAGTTAACAACATTAAAACTAGATGGCAAACTAGATGCTACCACTAGATGGCAGACAATAGTGTCTACTAATGGGGACAACAGGTTGAATTTAAGCAGAACGACGTATAAGGCATAACGTTAGCTGCGTCCGGAGTACGTACTAGATTGGAGGAAGTATGCACTACTTGGCCGGTAAAGAAGTACATACTTTCAGTACAGAAGTATGCAGTATGCACACAACACCGCTACGTACTACATCCGCCATCTTACCAACGTCAAGTGATGACGTGATGACGTAATATCACCATAGTTACAGACTCATTACAAACCCCACTCGCCAAAATTTTGGATATTTATCGTCTTTTTGTTATTTATTCGTCTTTAAAATTTTAATTTTATTTATCTTACTTACTTGTAAACAGAGGGCTCTCCGTTTTCCGCTATCTTTCTTGTTTCTTATTCCGCCTCGAATGCCTACGCAGCTCCAGTTGCATTATGGGATACATTAGCGGACCGCAAGTGTGCATCATTTGCATACTCAAAGATGGCTGCGCAAGAAGTAGGTCATCCGGGTACTTCTCGCGTACCTTTTTATGTATACTATGTATTCGGACACACTAACCGCTCTCGCGTACTTATTTCGCGTACTATTGAGTATGGAAGTATGCGATTCCGGATGCAGCTAAAGCCAAAATGTAATGTTGCCATGTGACCGCAGGCAAGCAAATTCATGTGTGTTTTTTATTACAGAGGTGTGTTGGGTTTTAATAAGGTGTCGACTTATGGATCAAATGTCAGGAGCATTAATTGTTGTTGTCTTCTCTAAATCTTTTAATAATGTCATATACTGTAGATGGTAAAATCCTTAGATTCCTTGCAATTGTGCCTCGACCTTGACCCATCCATGCTCATAAACAACTATGCCTCTCTAGTCTTGCATTGCCTGTCCCCTGTTTTTTGGAACATGTTTGGAATTAAAATAAATACCCATAAAAACATGCATGTACAGTGTATCACAAAAGTGAGTACACCCCTCACATTTCTGCAAATATTTCATTATATCTTTTCATGGGACAACACTATAGACATGAAACTTGGATATAACTTAGAGTAGTCAGTGTACAGCTTGTATAGCAGTGTAGATTTACTGTCTTCTGAAAATAACTCAACACACAGCCATTAATGTCTAAATAGCTGCAACATAAGTGAGTACACCCCACAGTGAACATGTCCAAATTGTGCCCAAATGTGTCGTTGTCCCTCCCTGGTGTCATGTGTCAAGGTCCCAGGTGTAAATGGGGAGCAGGGCTGTTAAATTTGGTGTTTTGGGTACAATTCTCTCATACTGGCCACTGGATATTCAACATGGCACCTCATGGCAAAGAACTCTCTGAGGATGTGAGAAATATAATTGTTGCTCTCCACAAAGATGGCCTGGGCTATAAGAAGATTGCTAACACCCTGAAACTGAGCTACAGCATGGTGGCCAAGGTCATACAGCGGTTTTCCAGGACAGGTTCCACTCGGAACAGGCTTCGCCAGGGTCGACCAAAGAAGTTGAGTCCACGTGTTCGGCGTCATATCCAGAGGTTGGCTTTAAAAAATAGACACATGAGTGCTGCCAGCATTGCTGCAGAGGTTGAAGACGTGGGAGGTCAGCCTGTCAGTGCTCAGACCATACGCCGCACACTGCATCAACTCGGTCTGCATGGTCGTCATCCCAGAAGGAAGCTGACGCACAAGAAAGCCCGCAAACAGTTTGCTGAAGACAAGCAGTCCAAGAACATGGATTACTGGAATGCCCTGTGGTCTGACGAGACCAAGATAAACTTGTTTGGCTCAGATGGTGTCCAGCATGTGTGGCGGCGCCCTGGTGAGAAGTACCAAGACAACTGTATCTTGCCTACAGTCAAGCATGGTGGTGGTAGCATCATGGTCTTGGGCTGCATGAGTGTTGCTGGCACTGGGGAGCTGCAGTTCATTGAGGGAAACATGAATTCCAACATGTACTGTGACATTCTGAATCAGAGCATGATCCCCTCCCTTCGAAAACTGGGCCTCATGGCAGTTTTCCAACAGGATAACGACCCCAAACACAACCTCCAAGATGACAACTGCCTTGCTGAGGAAGCTGAAGGTAAAGGTGATGGACTAAACCCAATTGAGCACCTGTGGCGCATCCTCAAGTGGAAGGTGGAGGAGTTCAAGGTGTCTAACATCCACCAGCTCCGTGATGTCATCATGGAGGAGTGGAAGAGGATTCCAGTAGCAACCTGTGCAGCTTTGGTGAATTCCATGCCCAGGAGGGTTAAGGCAGTGCTGGATAATAATGGTGGTCACACAAAATATTGACACTTTGGGCACAATTTGGACATGTTCACTGTGGGGTGTACTCACTTATGTTGCCAGCTATTTAGACATTAATGGCTGTGTGTTGAGTTATTTTCAGAAGACAGTAAATCTACACTGCTAAACAAGTTGTACACTGACTACTCTAAGTTATATCCAAGTTTCATGTCTATAGTGTTGTCCCATGAAAAGATATAATGAAATATTTGCAGAAATGTGAGGGGTGTACTCACTTTTGTGATACACTGTATGTACTGTACCAGCTTTTTGGAATCAGCTTTTATATAACAGGTATTATTTGAATGTATTTGTTTATTATAAAGGTTTCCACCCAACCGACTTCCATTACTGTGTCTCGTTTTACAGGTTAAATGAGAACATGAATGTGTGCGTTGCCGACTTTGGGCTCTCGAAGAAAATTTACAACGGAGATTATTACCGACAGGGGCGCATCTCGAAGATGCCCGTCAAATGGATTGCGATAGAAAGCCTGGCAGACCGAGTTTACACCACCAAGAGTGATGTGGTAAGTGTCTGGCGTGTGTTTATGTGAGTTGTGTATAATCTGTATATGCCTGGAGTTTATGAAATACCTTATATGTCTAGAAGCATGTGGAGACCCCTCCACGTCATTGGGCTTAGATGTTTCAGGTGTATAAAGTAAATGATATTATATTATACAAAGCAAGATCTATAAAGACATGAAATGTGGGATAAACTGCCTAAACCCAGGTTTACATTTTTGGCATTTAGCAGATGCTTTTATCTTACAATTGTGACTTACAATTGTGACTGTATTCATTGCAAGCAGTTGATTCGGGGCTTGAACCAGCAACTTTCTGATTACTAGTCCTGTGCCATTGAGCTACCACTGCCCATATGTCATATAACCAGCCTGGACTACTCTCCAGGCTGGTTATATGCACTACTTGTGCATGTCTTTAAACCACTGATGTCTCATGTTTTCTCAGTGGTCCTTTGGCGTCACCATGTGGGAGATTGCTACGCGTGGTCAGACTCCATACCCCGGTGTGGAAAACAGTGAGATCTACGACTACCTGAGACAGGGCAACCGCCTCAAACAGCCTCCAGACTGCCTGGACAGCATGTAAGTCTGTGATAATTGATGTCATTGATATTATGATCATGCTCCATGTATGACATTTTCCATGACGTACCTCCTCCAACTGGGGGGATTCACACAAAGTCAAGGTGCAGAGAACAACACTATGTTCTCTGGATACCACCAGCATTTCTTCTAGTGCCTGGGCCAGTCAGTCAGGCAACAAGTACCTCCATTCAGTCTGCCCTCCCTCAGACACGGCCAGCTATATCCGTTCAGTGGTCTCCGTGGTGGTGGGCAAACGATTCTTAGCACTTTACTACTTGATCACATTACTTATGTTCTCAAGAGTCTTGATGCATTGTGTCATTTGCAATTTTTGGCCAGTAGAGGGGGCACAAAGGCGCAGATGATTGATGTGTCCAGGTGGAAGTTTTTCTATATATTATGGGTTCTTTCCTCTCATACTTGCCAGCTCCTCTGCAGGGCTTCACCTTGTGCTTCAATATTGGGATGCGACCCTGTTGCACCATCAAATGTGTTAAAACACGATGGAAGTCCGTTCTCCAGTCAGATCTAGTCCAGTACGCCCCATTATGCTTTATTTCTGAACAAAGTTGGTTAGAATGGCTACATATTTATCTATTTATGTTATATTTACTTCAGATACTCGCTGATGTTCTCCTGCTGGCTTCTGAGCCCTAAAGACCGACCGAGCTTCCAGATTTTGCGCTGTGAGCTGGAAAAAACCCTGGATGAACTTCCCGACCCCCAGGACCCCAACGAGATCCTCTACGTCAACATGGAGGAGTCATCCGGAGAGCTGGGGGCAGTCGGGGGCCGGGAGGCCAACTTCACAGGAGGTCTGTGCTCTCTGGGGGCCATGAAGGGCACAGAATCGGTAGCGACGGCCGAGATTCACCAGCCGGGCCGCTACGTCATCTGCCCTCAACACGAAAGCCAGCGCCTGCTCAGTGCAGAGTCGCTGGAGAGTCTGAATCTCACGGGGTCGACACCAACGTTATTACTTCAACCGTCTTCCAGATCTACACCGGTGTCGGTTCCGGAGATGCCCACGTCTGAGGAGAGAGAGGCGCCCGGGAGCAAGAGGATATTCTGGTAATGAGAATACCAGACTGAGACTGAGACTGAGAGAGACGGTGGACACTGGTACTGCATCACCTGATCTGTTGGGCTGACTTTGGTCAGAGGTTCTGTATTTGTCCCTTCACGAGCATTTATTTACTTCTATTTGTGGACACACAGACTCATCTTGACTTTTCGTAGCTACATTCTGAAAATGAAGAATTGTGTACTTGTATCTCAGAAGTGGGCACCAACATGCCCTTTTCTCAGGAGAGCAGGTGGCAAAAGAATGACCTATCAGTAAGCAACTGCATATGCCATCCAACTACGTATTATCAGTTTGGTACTGAGCCCCGTTACTGACATCCCGTGTTTATACAAAATAATGGGACGCCACAATGTATTAACATGTAGGAATGACATCCTAATGCGTGGAACTAGATATGCAAAGATGATACAGGCTAGTTTGGGTGAAATCCTGGAGCATTAGCTTATATAAATCTGGGCACACCTTCCATGGACAGTCATGTACATGAATCCCCCGAGATGCCACACCTTACCTTAGAGGTTGAACTCTAGTTCCATAGAATCTGAGCTAGCTAAGTGCATCATTCCTGATACACGAAGGGCAACGGGTACGGTATAAATTTACAGCTATATGTTGAGACAGATCTGCCTGAATGTGAAGCCATTGAGCCATTGAATGATGGGTAGCGATGTGGAAATGTATCTCAGCTCCGCCAGCTTATCACTGCCACTGTAGAACCTCTCGTTGGCGACATTGTTCTTCCTTACAGACCAGCTACAAATGTCTTCAAGCTCTAGTTTGACTCTTGATGAATTGAATATTATGAATACGTGTTTAAAAAAGGGAAAGTAAGGCGCCTGTGCGAATGGAGGGATGAAAAGTGGGAGGGGGGGTCACATAGAGCTTAGCGTGTCTTTTACAGATTGAGATTTATAAGCTTTCTCAACACGTTCCAGTCCAATATGTCCATTCACAAAAACAGTAGGCCTAACACGTATAACCAACATGAAGCACTTCTGGCTTTCTGTAACAGCCGTCCAACAAAAAGTAAAAACAAGAAAAGTTTATATAGGGCGAAAGTATGTGGACACCTGACCATGAGCTTGCTGGACACACTATAACATCCTCTGTTCTTTTGGGAAGTCTATTCCTCAAGAATTGAGTACAACTCACTCCCTCACTTTCTTAACTGCTTATCCAGTCAGGGTCGCGGAGGGTGCTGGAACCTATCCTAGCTTTTCAATGGGCGCAAGGCACACAGTAACACCCTGGACGGGGCGCCACATACACACACGCATTCACCTATAGGGCGATTCAGTGTCTCCAATTAACCTGACTGCATGTTTTTGGACTGTGGGAGGAAACCGGAGCTTCTGGAGGAAACCCAGACATGGGGAGAACATGCAAACTAGTACAACTACAGGAATTTAGTAAAAAAAAAAAGCATTTGGGTAAGAAGGCCTGGCTCCAGTTTAGAATCCAGTTCATCCCAAAGGTGTTCTGTTGGGGTAAAGTCTGAGCTCCGTTCAGGACGGAACACTTGAATCCAGTAATCAGAAGGGGTGTCCACATACTTTTGGCCATACAGTATAATTTGTGTTTATATATTCGTGTATATATTCGTTTAAATTGCCCACTTTTGCAGACCATGATTTGTAAATAGATAGATAGTTGTTTTCTGAAATCATTTGTTCTGGGAGTCCACCAGATAAATCAAACCCTTGGTACTAGTTTTTACATGCACTATTTAGCAATAGACAAAATAAAAACAGGTACTAGTTTTTGTTTTTTGTTTTTTAAAACAGGTCCCATCTGTTCTGATCTGAGACCAGTTTTATGGTCTCTGGAACAGATTAACATGGGAATGTGTTCCAATTCAGCCTCAATATGGCGCTCAGCCTCGGTTCAGCAGGACCTTGACTCAAGCACAGTATTATTATTCGTGTTTGTTGATGTTTTTCTTTTTTTAATGAAATCTTTGCACTAATCATTTTCAACATTCTTTCATTCATTGTTGTATTTTTATATTCGTGTATTATCTGATCTGTACTTTCATTTACTCAGCTTCATTCCTAGGAAATTATTAGCATAAAGAATGTGTATGTCATGGCAGGAACGTATCATCGTTTTATTAACTGTGCGTCCGGGAATATTGAATTGTGCCATTTTAATGCTAAAATGATATTGAGTGGACTATGGAATTTAAACGGACCTCAAAAACAAGACCTGAAAAAATTCAGTATACGGGGCCGCTCAGGTGGCGCAGCGATAAAAACACACAGGTCTCAGTATCGAGTCTCAGCTCTGCCTGCCGGCTGGGCTGAGCAGCCACATGAACAACGATTGACCTGTTGTTCATATAGGGATGGGATATTTAGCGGGACTCCAGGGACTCTCTCATAACTGATGCAACTACGACCTCTGCTGGCTGATTGATTGCGCCTGCACAGAGACGGGGAAAAAAGTGCGGATCAGGGTGTGTCTCTCCGTACACAGTGCTAATCCGCAGCTGATTTTGTCTAGTGAAGGTGAGAAAATGCATACGGCTGCTGCCAACATGTCGAAGGGGCCGTGTGTTAGCTTCGTTCTCCTTAAATCAGAGCGGGGGCCGGCATTAGTGGAGAGGAAGCATGACGCAATCGGGCAATTGGACGCGCTAAAAGTTGGAGAAAAGGGGGAGAAAATGCATAAACAAATTAAATATATAAATATAAAAATTCAATATACGACAGAAAATTGTACATTCATTTCACATAAATTTTGTGGTACGAGTGTGTAAATACAATGGTACTTTGTTTAAGTCTGATGTATTGCCCATGCCATCCATGTCCCTGTACCGTATATCAGTGTGTTCTTTTTTTGAATGTCAACACCTGCATATTACATGTCATTTGTAATGCATATCAAAATACTTTGCCAGTGTTGGACTTTCAAAACCTAGATCTAAGGTTTTACTTAAATAATAAGCTGGAAAAAATGTTACACATAGATTCACATGTAATCCACACTGTGATCCGAAGTGCCTTGGGAAAGCCAGTACTGTGCCTCAAGATGCCTGTTTTTGTACTTGTAATATGTAGCATTAGCTCTATATGTGTAGATAACATCAATATCAATGTTGCTGTTATGTTTTTTGCTATATTTTGATACTCTTTCATATGAATTAAATGCTATCTGCAAAAATACACTTTTACAATGCCTTAAACCTGGAACATTTTCTACTTTTGAAAGATCAACTTGATTAGATGTGCAAAGCATGCACAGAAACTAAAGGCAAACAAACCCATGACAGGACCCCAATCCATCACAGAGCCTCAACCACCCACACAAGACCTAGACAATAACTTGACAGAGCTTCGGGCTTTGGGTTACCAACTAGAAAGTTGTGGGTTCAAATCCCAGGCCATTAACCGTACAATGGCTGCCCCTTCGCTCTGTCCCCAGCTTCCAAAGGAGCTTGGAAATGTGTGTGTATATGTATATATATCAAATAAAGGCTCTCCATCTGCACTAGATTATATTTACCCTTAAAAGCAGCAATCTTTCCATCAATAGTTTTGTTCTAAAACAGCTAAGCTAAGCACATCATTCATTTTATATCATTAGTTTTAAATACCTTTAATATAGAAAATTTCTTTTTAGAATATCACTAAAACTTACCACAATTAAATGTAATAGCTATTGTTTTCAACAAGAAAACCAGCCAGTCTGCCTGTAGTATCTTGACCTTTGTTTGTTAGATGAGCCTTCAAGATGATCAAAGATTAGTTCAGAGATTCACAAACACACAGTGTAATTTAAATGGGATTTTAGCCTGTTCACCATTAAGCAGAGGTGGCAGAAGTACACAAGTTCCTTACTTAAGTAAAAGTACTAGTAATCTGGTAGAATAATTACTCAAGTAAATGTTGAAGTATGCATAGATTTTTTACTCGAGTAGAAGTATAAAAAAGTACATACCATAAATGTACTTCCAGTGAAAAAGTAAAAGTAATTTTAGAAAAAATCATTTTAAATTAAATTTTGTGAACAGGATATCTTTTTTTTTTTTTTTTTTTTTTTTAAGTTGCAGGTACACAAGCTTAAGTCCACTCAGTTAAACAACATCTACGAAGAGACCCAGAATGTCTTATTTAGTTTCGGAAGTAGCTGATTCTCAAAGTTCTGTAAATCCAAGTGTGCTCTTAAAATAAATAAATGAAGTAATTTAAAAATAAATTCGTGGTTCACTTTAGTAAATCGTAAGCAGTTCTTGCTTTTGATGAAGATGAGAGCAGAAAATATTACTTTACAGAGCCAAGCAGATTAGGATTCCTATTTGCACTTCATTAGGTGCCTGAATAGAACTGCCTGATTTAAAAAATATGTAAATAAATAGATAGAGATAAAAGTAAGCCAATAAATACATTTATTTAGTTACAACTAAAGTAATGAGCCTGTTTTGAAAATTTAGTGAGTAAAAGGTACAGATTTTTCTTTTGAAATGTAGTGAGTAAAAGTAAAAAGTATTAAGTGACAAACCCTCAAGTACAGTACAGATACCTAAAAAAACTACTTTCTACTTGTACTTCGTTACTTACCACCTCTGCCATTAAGCATATTTAGTATCATGCTCTTGGTACTTCCTCCATCTTAGTAGTAGTAAATCTGTAGTTTCAATGAATTGTGTTTTTGAATATTCCAGGTGTTTGCTAATTATTCTTCCTATCATATCCAGGGTAAGTTGTGGGTCTTGGAAAACTAACTGTGGAGAACTCAACTTCAATCAACCATGAGCTGTGGTTGAAACAAAGAACAGCATCATAGTGTAGCATGGCATCATACATATATTTGATAAAATACAGCTTATTTTGGAGCAATTGGATGCATATTTTAAAAGCTATTGAAGTTATTGATATGCTGAATACTTTAAATGTTATTGAAGTTATGGATAAAAAAATCAGTTTTTTTTCTCATGGAAAACAGGGTAAAAGTGTAATGTTGGTTACACTTGATAAAATACAACTTGTTTTGGAGCAATTGGATGCATATTTTAAAAGCTATTGAACTTATTGATATGCTGAATACTTTAAACGCTATTGAAGTTATGTAAAACCGGGTAAAAAAGTGTCAATTTAGGAGTTGTAGTGTGTAATGTGGATTACACTTGATAAAATACAACTTGTTTTGGAGCAATTGGATGCATATTTTAAAAGCTATTGAACTTATTGATATGCTGAATACTTTAAACGCTATTGAAGTTATGGATAAAAAATAATTTTTTTAATAATGTAAAAACAGGGTAAAAGTGTCAATTTTAAAGTTGTAGTGTGTAATGTGGGTTACACTTGATAAAATACAGCTTGTTTTGGAGCAATTGGATACATATTTTAAACAATATTGAAGTTATTGATATGCTGAATACTTTAAACGCTATTGAAGTTATGGATAAAAAAATCAGTTTTTTAATCATGTAAAAACAGGGTAAAAGTGTCAATTTTAAAGTCGTAGTGTGTAATGTGGATTACACTTGATAAAATACAGCTTGTTTTGGAGCAATTGGATGCATATTTTAAAAGCTATTGAAGTTATTGATATGCTAAATACTTTAAATGCTAATGAAGTTATGGATAAAAAAATATTTTTTTTCTCATGTAAAACAGGGTGAAAGTGTCAATCTAGGAGTTGTAGTGTGTAATGTGGATTACACTTGATAAAATAAAGCTTGTTTTGGGGGCGGCACGGTGGCGCAGTGGGTAGCACTGTCGCCTCACAGCAAGAAGGTCCTGGGTTCAATCCCCAGGTGGGGCGGTCCTGGTCTTTTCTCTGTGGAGTTTGCATGTTCTCCCTGTGTCCGCGTGGGTTTCCTCCAGGTGCTCCGTTTTTTTCCCCACAGTCCAACAACGTGCAAGTGAGGTGAATTGGAGGTACTCAATTGTCCATGACTGTGTTTGATATAACCTTGTGTACTGATAAATCTTGTGTAACCAGTAACTACCGTTCCTGTCATGACTGTAACCATGAAGTGTAAAACATGACGTTAAAATCCCAATAAACAAACAAACAAACAGCTTGTTTTGGAGCAATTTGATGCATATGTTAAAAGTTATTGAAGTTATTAAGATGCTGAATACTTTAAATGCTTTTAAAGTTATGGATAATTTTTTTTTATCATGTAAAACAGGGTAAAAGTGTCAGTTTAGGAGTTGTAGTGTGTAATGTGGGTTACACTTGATTAAATACAGCTTGTTTTGGAACTGCGGTCAAGCCAGCCTCCACTTCTAAATGCTCAGTCAAATCAGCCCCCACGTTGTTTGTGAGGATGTGTGTATACTAAACATTACGGTAATAGCGTCAGGTAAAACTGAAAAAAAGTTACTGACAATGTGAACATGTCTAAATCAGTTAAAAATATATAAATATATCAGTTAAAAATATATAAATGTATCAGTTAAAATATATAAATAAATCAGTTAAAAATAAAGAGTATATTAGTTAAAAATATATAAATATATCAGTTAAAATATATAAATATATCAGTTAAAATTATAAAAATATATATACATTTATCAGTTAAAATATATAAATGTATCAGTTAAAAAATATATAAATATATCAGTTAAAATATATATAAATATATCAGTTAAAAATTTAATAATTAAATAAACCCATTTCTTACTGCAAACTGTATTTGGGATACAATTTCAAGCTTTGAAAAAAAGAGTTGCTAATAACCTGACATTATGATTGTACTTTAAATTTAATGTCAACTAAAATGTAATCTTAGCTCTTTAATTTTTATTGTTATTAAAAGGTATTCTCTAGTTGCCACACAACAATTCCAGTTCATAATGATAGTACACAATCTGTAGATTTCACTCAGTTAATATCAAACCATTCTGATGTGTCATTTCTAAAAAAAGGCTATTTATATAGTCAAATTTCTACAAACCCAATTCCAATGAAGTTGGGACATCATGTAAAACATAAATAAAAACAGAATACGATGATTTGCAAATCCTTTTCAACCCATATTCAATTGAATACACTACAAAGACAAGATATTTAATGTTCAAACGGATAACCTTCATTGTTTTTTGCACATATTCACCCATTTTGAATTTGATGCCTGCAACACTTTCCAAAGAAGTTGGGACGGGGGCATGTTTACCACTGTGTTACATCTCCTTTCCTTTTAACAACACTCAATAAGCGTTTGGGAACTGAGGACACTAATTGTTGAAGCTTTGTAGGTGGAATTCTTTCCCATTCTTGCTTGATGTACAACTTCAGTTGCTCAACAGTCCGGGGTCTCCATTGTCATATTTTGCGCTTCATAATGCACCACACAGTTTCAATGGGAGACAGGTCTGGACTGCAGGCAGGCCAGTCTAGTACCCGCACTCTTTTACTACGAAGCCACGCTGTTGTAACACGTGCAGAATGTGGCTTGGCATTGTTTTGCTGAAATAAGCCGGGACGTCCCTGAAAAAGACGTTGCTTGGATGGCAGCATATGTTGCTCCAAAACCTGTATGTACCTTTCAGCATTAATGGTGCCTTCACAGATGTGCAAGTTACCCATGCCATGGGCACTAACACACCCCCATAATATCAGAGATGCTGGCTTTTGAACTTTGCGCTGAAAACAATCCGGACAGTCCTTTTCCTCTTTGGCCTGGAGGACACGACGTCCATGATTTCCAAAAACAATTTGAAATGTGGACTCGTCAGACCCCAGGACACTTTTCCACTTTGCGTCAGTCCATCTCAGATGAGCTCGGGCCCAGAGAAGCCGGCGGCGTTTCTGGGTGTTGTTGATATATGGCTTTCGCTTTGTAAGGTAGAGTTTTAACTTGCACTTATAGATGGAGGGACGAACTGTGTTCACTGACAATGGTTTTCTGAAGTGTTCCTGAGCCCATGTGGTACATCCATTACAGAATGATGTCGATTTTTAATGCAGTGTCGCCTGAGGGATCGAAGGTCACGGGCATTCAGTGTTGGTTTTCGGCCTTGCCGCTTACTTGCACAGATTTCTCCAGATTCTCTGAATATTTTGATGATATTATGGACTGTAGATGATGAAATCCCTAAATTCCTTGCAATTGCACGTTGAGAAACGTTGTTCTTAAACTGTTGGACTATTTGCTCACGCAGTTGTTCACAAAGTGGTGATTCTCTAGTTTCCACACAACAATTCCACTTCATAATGATAGTACACCATCAGTAGATGTTGCTCAATTACTATCAAGCAATTCTGATGTGTCATTACTGAATAAAGACTTTTATATTGTTATTTTCTAATATTTTAACTCTAGACTGTTATTAAAAGGAATTCTCTAGTTTCCACAAAACAATTTCACTTCATAATGATAGTACACCATCTGTAGATGTCACTCAGTTAATATCAAGCAATTCTGATGTATCATGTTTAAATTAAGACCTTAATATTGCTACATTTCTATTATTTTAAATCTAGATTCTTATTAAAAAGAATTCTCTAGTTTCCACAAAATAATTTCACTTCAGAATGATAGTACACCATCTGTAGCTTTCACTGAGTTAATATCAAGCAATTCTGATGTATCATTTCTAAATACAGGCCTTTTATATTGTTATAATTCTATTATTTTCAATCTAGATTGTTATTAAAAGGAATTCTCTAGTCTCCACAGAATAACTTCACTTCAGAATGATAGTACACCATCTGTAGATGTCACTCAGTTAATATCAAGCAATTCTGATGTGTCATTTCTAAATAAAAGCCTTTATATTGCCACATTTCTATTATTTTCACTCTAAATTGTTATAACAAGGAATTCTCTAGTTTCCACAGAACAATTTCACTTCATAATGATAGTACACCATCGGTAGATGACACTCAGTTAATATCAAGCAATTCTGATGTATCATGTTTAAATTAAGGCCTGTATATTGTTATTTTTCTATTATTTTCATTCTAGATTGTTATTAAAAAGAATTCTCTAGTTTCCACAAAATAATTTCACTTCAGAATGATAGTACACCATCTGTAGATGTCACTCAGTTAATATCAAGCAATTCTGATGTGTCATTTTTAAATTAAGGCTTTTATATTGCCACATTTCTATTATTTTAACTCTAGATTGTTATTAAAATGAATTCTCTAGTTTCCACAGAATAACTTCACTTCAGAATGATAGTACACCATCTGTAGATGTCACTCAGTTAATATCAAGCAATTCTGATGTGTAATTTCTAAATAAAAGCCTTTATATTGCCACATTTCTATTATTTTCACTCTAAATTGTTATAACAAGGAATTCTCTAGTTTCCACAGAACAATTTCACTTCATAATGATAGTACACCATCGGTAGATGTCACTCAGTTAATATCAAGCAATTCTGATGTGTAATTTTTAAATAAAGGCCAATTTTTAGTTAATAATTGTCTAATTTTCATTGTGTATGTTACATCTTGGCTGTGATTGATGTATTCTTTTGTAATATATTTGTTGTTCAATAAAGTTCATTTAAAAAAAAAAAAAAAGGTGGAAGAGAACCGTCAGGTTCATCAGGTAATATCTTCATTTATTTTAATCTTTCATTAGTTACTAATGTTTTACTACTCTTTCTATAAGACCTATACTCAGCACACATCCATTGACATGAGCAACTTAATAACTGCAAAAATATGTAGGAGTGTAATTAGGCTTCCTTGGTTCATTTTTTTCAAAGGTGACTGGTATGAGCAGATTTCCGACGCTGTCTACGATTGCCAGACTGGTGTTAGTTCTGCCACACTCAAATGCAGATGCAGAGAGGGTTTTTTCCATGGTGGGGCTCAATAAAACCAAAACCAGGAACACGTTGGCTCTGGATGGAACTCTGTCATCCATCATGACCGTGAAAATGGCTTACACATCACAATGAAACAGCATGAAACATTTAATATAATTTATTAACACTTTGTTTTTATTAGACATAATTCCAGCTTGTCCTGATAAAATATTTATCTTGATAATCTGAGTCCGTTATGATTTGCGATGACTGGAGGAAAGCCATACTACCTTACTGCATAGACAATTAGTTATTTTGCTATTGAAATATGCTAGTTATGAGTATTACTATAATTAACAAACATTAAAGGTGTGGAGAAAAGCAAGAATACAACAACTTTTGTTTTGAATTCATACACACCCAGGACATCGATCCACTTTAAACTTACACACATAATGTCTTTCTGACTTTGAACTTATAAATATGTACTACAATGCATTCAAAGGCATAACAAATATGTATTAAAGAAATGAATAAAAGAAAACATAAATCAGACACTACAAACAAATAACAGTTGTAAAAAATAAAGGTTTTGAGACACCTGCTTTACATTACCGCGGTAAGTTGTGTAGTTTAATGTATCAGTACTAGGTGATGCTGTGTCTTCCACCCCGATAACCCGTATGTGTGTGTGTGTGTGAGAGAGAGAGAGAGAGAGCGTGTAAATTT
This sequence comes from Trichomycterus rosablanca, assembly GCF_030014385.1. Lineage (NCBI taxonomy): Eukaryota > Metazoa > Chordata > Actinopteri > Siluriformes > Trichomycteridae > Trichomycterus > Trichomycterus rosablanca. Next base: position 4,629,037 of record NC_086012.1, read on the forward strand.
GCACACAAACAGTATATCCTCATTTAAGCCATACATTAAGCCAGCACAGAAATACAACGTGGCTTCACATTCAAATAAATGATACCAAAACGCTTCTTATTACATAGATCAAACTCTTCCAAAGGCAAACCCTTAATAATAGGTTACAGACGGGGACAAAATACACCGATCAGGCATAACATTAAAACCACCTCCTTGTTTCTACACTCACTGTCCACTTTTTAGTTCTACAATAACTGACTGTAGTCCATCTGTTTCTCTGCATGCTTTGTTAGCCCGCTTTCATGCTGTTCTTCAATGGTCAGGACACCCACAGGACCACCACAGAGTAGGTATTATTTGGGTGGTGGGTCATTCTCAGTATTTAAAAACACACAACACACACTAACACACCACCACCATGTCAGTGTCACTGCAGTGCTTAGAATGATCCACCACCTAAAAAATACCTGCTCTGTGGTTGTTCTGTGGGGGTCCTGACCATTGAAGAACAGGGTGAAAGCAGGCTAAAAAGGTATGTAGAGGAACAGTTGGACTACAGTCAGTAATTGTAGAACTACAAAGTGCTTCTATATGGTAAGTGGAGCTGATAAAATGGACAGTGAGTGTAAAAAACAAGGAGGTGGTTTTAATGTTATGGCTGATCGGTGTATATACACACCTAAATAAATTCATACAGACATCAAGGGATGAATATAAGTCACACTGCTACAGTAATTCTATTCAATTTTGTCCAAAAAAGTCCATAAATGACATCTTTTAAGGTGTGTATACATTTTGCCCCCCTCTGTAATGTATATATTATACATATATGATATATAAATTGTTTATAATGTGTAATTTTATAATAGCAGGTCATCTGTGGTTAGTAATAGGTGAAATCTGTTTCAGAGGCTGGTATAGTATCATGAATTAAAAATCAGAATTCACATCATTATCATCATTAGAGGTCCTGTTATTAGTAAAGGAAATGACATCATGAGAGTTCTCATCCATACACACATAGACATGACGCACTGGGAAAGCCTAACGCAAGGCCATCCATACTTAAAGGACTTAATAATACGGGACCATCATCACACATGGGGTGTTAAACCTCCTCCATATCACGACGGTCCAACCGTACATGCCATACTGACTCTATATACACGATCCATGATACGTGACATTCCTACCCACCCCTCTTACGCCACGCTGGTCCGGTCCCGGCGACGACCTGGTCCTGATTTGAAATCATCGGCTATACTGTAGATATGGCTCATTTCAGGAGATTCAAGTCATCGGCAAAGTCGCCGGTGCCCGGCGGGTGCAGACAGCGGGCGAAGCGCCACTGGCACACCATGATGCAAAGGGGCAGCATAAAGAGGGCGCAGATACCCGCCATTACGTAGGCGATGGTCATTAGGGTGGACTCGTCCGTCTGGGGGATGTTGTAGCCGCAGTCCTCCAGGTCCAGGCCGTGGAACGGACCCTCCACTGAGGCCGTGCGGAACTCGTCGTGAACTGGACACATACAAAAGTGTTGGTATTATTTATATATATAAATATATATATATATTTATATATATAAATATCAGATATATATATATATATATATATATATATATATATATATATATATATATATATATATATATATGCCTTTAAATAACCCACATATACACACAGCTTATTGGATTAAACCTATCACTATATTTGAGATAATAATATTTTATTTATTTTATTTTACACACTTCACATTCATGACAGGACAGGTAGTTACGGACAATTTTATATCTCGTCTTTGGACTGTTGGAGGAAACCGAAGCTCCCAGAAGAAACCCACACAGACACGAGAGAACATTCAAACTCCACACAGAAGGGACCCAGATCACTCCACCTGAGAATCAAACCCAGGACCCTCTTGAGGTAAGATGACAGTGCTACCCGCCTAGGCACCGTGCTGCTCAAAATAATAATAATAACAATGTATCCAGACCCTTGACTTTTTGCATACTTTATTGTTTTGTGGTATTTTTATCCATCAATTTACACCTGAAATGAAGAAGTCTGCACAGGCCATTAAGGTTCCATTAACAGGAGTAGTTTTATGGGCATTAAAAAATGGTGATGCATAATCTTTGTCAAGGTCCAGCCAATAATCCAAGGAACAAAAAGGCAGATCCAGATCAATACAATGATATCAACCAGAATAAGAATGGATAAAAGTGGATACAAGGCTCTTACTGTCAGCAAGACTTCACAAAGCATTTATCAAACGATGGTTATTTTAAACTGAGCAGAAAGTGTTCCAAAAAAGTGAGCTGCTCTGTACACTCAGGTGATGGTGCCCTCTGTTGGTCTGGCTGTGTAATGACTTCATCAACAGCTTTATCCTGGTCAGGATTGGGGCCAAAGACCAGGAGCAAAGCAGGAATACCCTGGACAGGGTGCCACCAAGATGCCACCAATCATATCTGAGAAGAACCCGTTTCTCAACGGTTGTGGGGTAGTGTAATGGATCGCTGTCCCACCCAAGTGCTGTTTTTTGTTATGTTGTAAAATAGTCATTTGTTAAAAATTCTCAATGTCACTTCTTGACCTGTCAATTAATTCATTAATTCATGTCTAATGAGTTCTGGGACTTGACAACTGAGTGTTTAAGCTTCTACACAAGCCACAATTCTTATTATTAGTTTTTATATAAGTTTATTAAATATGAAGTACCTGCTGGAGACAAAAATGATGTTTTAACTGCTTAGGATGTTTACTACTTTTTTTAAAAAGACAGTTGGTCAGGATTTCAAAAATATTAGATACAAATGCAGTTTAAAGGTCTATTAATAATTAAATAATAATAATTAATAATTCATTTATAATTAGTTAATAATACTAATTAATAATATTATTATTAATAATAATAAAATTAATAATAAATAAATAATAATAATACCAACTAATAAATAATTAAGAATTAATACTAATAATTAATAATAAAATTAATAATAATTAAAAAGACAAGGGACAAGTTGTTCAAGTTGGTGTGAAGCCTGACATCCTAACTTCAACACAATTATTCATCTGGGATCTGAGATACATTGTCAGAATTCTACAGATTTCGTCATATGGCGATGACCGAACCCTGACCTCAAGCCCAGTGACCACATTTGGGATGAACTGGAACATCGACTGCAACAGGCCTTCTCGTCCAACATCAGTGCCTGACCAGACTCTTGACCAAGCTCTTTCGATGGAATGTGCACCAATTCCAAAAAGAGATAGGGCAGTTGTAGCACAGTGGTTAAGGTACTGGATTACTAGTAATCAAAAGGTTGCTGGTTTAAGCCCCACCACTGCCAGGTTGCCACTGTTGGGCCCTTGAGCAAGGCCCTTAACCCTCAACTGTTTAAACAATATACTGTCACAGTATTGTAAGTCGCTTTGGATAAAAGTGTCTGGTAAATGCTGAAAATGTAAAGTGGATGCCCATGATTTGAAATGAGGTGTCCACATACTTTTGGCCATATGATGTAGTTTCTTAGAATTAGGTTTTTCAAACTTTTTTTGTCCATGATTTTTACCCTGACTTATTTAATTACTTACTTAATATACTTAATTAATAAAAACGGTGGTTTACAAGAAGTAACGTAAAGCCTCCACAAGTTCGTGTACAAGTTGATTTAGTGTTTGTCGATTTAATTATTATTATTTTTCTCTGCGACCCCAGGGATTGAAACACATCAGAGAACGTACTATTTCTACACTCTTACCATGGCACGTACTGACGGCGAAGCCAATCCGCTTACTGTCGCGCTCGAAGACGACGTAGAAGCCTTCCATGATGACGGCGCCCATGACTGTACCCGTGCTCGACTGCGACACTGCAAACTTGTAGCAGTCCTCCTGCGCTGAGGCGACGTCCTCTACAGGCCTGAGATATTGCTGTATAGGACAAACCCGATAGTGAGCAAGTGTTAGTCCCCAGCGGTGCTATCAGCTGTTCAGGCATTTACATACAAACATTGGCTGTGTCTGAGGGAGGGATGGCCAAAGACCCACAATGGATTGCTGTCCTGTCCAGGCTTGTACTGCACTGGTAGGAAAGCATGAACATGATTGGAAAACACACATACCTGGGGCAGAATGGAGATACGGAAGGACTGGTTGTGGTTCTCGCTCATCAGGTACAGGGAGATGACAGGGAATATGTGCCAGGGTGTAGTTCCAGCCTGCCAGCAGACCAACTGTTCACCCAGCCAAAAGCCTGAAGGAAACTGTTCAGTCTGCACAAGAGAAAGACAGAGACGGTCTTGTCTAGGGATGACATAATAGAAATAATTAACAGTCTCAATATGCCTATAAATTAAATGTTTGATTATAATTAAGGCCGCACCTAATTCACCTAACTACACACTATGTGTGCAATATTTATTACTTAGTTGTATTTCTTTCTGTTTTTCCTGTCTTCATACTGCTGTAACAAATTAATTTCCCTAAGGGGATCAATAAAGTCTTATCTTATCTTATCTTATCTTAATTCACGACCGTGAAACGAGCCTTTTCCAGCGTAATATGCAATATGATGTGAATGTCAAACTTTAAGGTGTGTGTTTAGCGATTTGAACTTTTTTTATTTGCGTAGCGTTCGAGTGCCTCACGTTTACTGGTTAATTTGCACTATGAGGCGGTCCTAGCAATCCTACGGCAATTCAGTTAGCGATCGCTTAGTCAAAATGTCCAAGATGTCGAAATGTAAGGCGTAAGCAAAAACTGTGGTGACGTAAGTTGTGCATCTAAATAACCTGTCTCATGAGTTCGATGTCTTATTAGAATCCTCTCTATTTAGGCAGCTGCCCAGGTAGGCAGTAGGCAGCAAGGCAGCTCACTAGGTATTGTTATTCGGTGAATGAAAGTGAGAGAGTAGAAGGCCACAAACTGACCGAGGAAGCTGCTTCGATGGCCTTCACAGCCGCCTGGAACACTTTGTGAGGGAGGCGCAGGTTCGTGGTGCCGCTGTCAACGATGCTTTTATCATAATTGTACTGTCAGAAAGAAACACAAAGACCTTTAGAGCTGTGGTGCATTTGGTTACAAAATTATATCATTATAATGCTTAGAATTTAATGTTTAGAATTTAGACACACAAGGAATATCGGGCACAATGCTACAGTATTTAATAAAAAGAAAGAGAAGCTTAAGATTTTAAATATTTGGTTGTGCCTTTCTTTGGCTAGAAATCAAATGCAAGCTCTTCTAATTTCCCACCTCTTTGCAGTCCATGTTCAGATCCTGTCCGTTGACTTCGATGCGCACAATGATAACCTCGTAATACCACTCGCGTCGTATCGGAGTGTACCAGATCTCACCGATATAAAGCGACGGGTCGATCCCTCCAATAATCTGCAAGGAATCACCAAACAACTTCACCATATAGATCACAACACAGACATGTTTAGGTTTTATTGCATTTCTGAAATATTTAGTGCTTAAGCTTTAGTGGTCGTACCATACTGCCACCCACAGTGGCACTGCCAAGGCTGTAATTCTGGGAGAAGCCAGCCCCACAGAGCTGCAGGGAGAAGAGGTTGGGCACGCTCGTCTGCCTTACCAGAGAGTCGAAAAAGGGCTCGAGGTTTTCATCAGGCTGTGAAAGGAAGGGAAAAAAAGGAGAGCCAATTAGAAACAATATAAAAGAAAGAATAATAATAATAATAATAATAATAATAATAAGGAAAAATGAATTAAAAACAGAAAAAAAGAAAGCGGGAAAATGTACAGAAACAGAACAGGACAAAACAGGGAAAGGAAAAGCAAGGCAATGAAAGGACAAAACAGGAAAGGGCAGAAAAGGGACAGAAAGGGGACAGACATTGATAGAAAAGAAAAATGTAAGAGAAAAGAAGTTTAAATAAATTAATATAGGTCAGAAAAAGAAATGCAAAATGGAAGCAAAAAGAAAGAAAAAAATACAAATAAGAAAGAAAAGGGGAAGAATTTGAGAAAAAGAAAAATATTCAAGAGAAAGAAAATGGAAAGTAAATAAATATATGTAAAAGAAGAAGAGTATAGGAACAAAAATGGACAGGACAGGCAATGTAAGGAAAGGAAAAGAAAGGAAAAAGAAAACAAAATGAAAAAGAAAAAAAAAAGAAAAGAAAAAAGAAAAGAAACAAGAAAATGAAAAGAAAAAAAGAAAAGAAAAAGAAAAGAGAAGGAAAAAAAAGAAAAGAAAAAATAAGAAAACATAAGCAAAGGAAAACAAAAAAAAGAAAATGAAGAGAAAAACATAAGACAAGACAAAAATAAAAAAACTAAAGAAAAAGAAAACAAAAGGAAAGGAAAAAATTCAAAGAAAAAAAAAAACAGAACAGAACAATGCAGAACAACAATCAATATTCAAATACCAAAACGCTGCATGTTTCATGAATGTAAAAGATTTACGCTGACATCCTACATATAAATCATGTAATACAGATTAAACATATACCATACAATAAAAAAATAAGAACTGTAATAATAGTTCTTTAAATCATGCATCATGTATTCTAAAACGTCTCACTGATACATTTTTCACTGTAAACCACTCAAACACAGAGACATGTAGAACCAACCCTGGCGATCTCTGCGTAAGCCAGCCCCAGGATTCCCTCCCAGTTTGAGCCGTTGATAAAGAAGCGATCAGACTGGGTGATGGCGGCGATGTTGGCCCTGAGCGTGACGTTGGGGCCGTGTGGCACCAACACGACATCTAAGCCCAACTCGCCTTCCCAGCGGCCCTGGGTGTAGGGTACGTACACGCTCCGGCCCAGGTCTCTATACGATGTCGATCTGTATGCAAACAAGTGCAACATTTGATTAGTATTTATGTCTACGGGTGGAGATTATTTCAACCTTGTGACCAGAAAAATTCATTCATTTATACAATTATGGGCTCCGTCCAAAATGACATGATGGATAGAAAATGTAGAAATAGAAAATGGACAGACTGGTTCCACACTGGCAAAGTCAGACAAGGCTACATTCTGTCTCCATTCCTGTTCAGCCTGCATGCTTAACATTTAATGGGAGAATCAGGACTAAAAGAAATATGATGGAGGATTCAAGATGTAAAAGAAACATAGATAACCTGACATGTGATTGACAACACTCATAATAGAACATCTGGAAGACCTGAAGGGTTGGTTAAAGAACAGACTACAGACTACATAGATGGGACTTCAGGTCAATATAAAGAAGTCATTACAACAGGAAAGCCCACTAATTATAACCTTGGTGGAGAGGATGGCTTAGTGGTGGATAGCCCTTCCCAAGTTGGATTAATTATTAATGCAGCAGTCAGGAAATATGACCCAGACTGGCACTTGGCAGAACAAGAATGACGGAACTGGAAGGGATCTTCAGATGAATGATTTATCTCTTCACTACATGGACAATTCTGTGATTCTTCATGGATTTGAAAGCTGGACAGGAAGAACATCGTGCATTTGAACATATAAACAGGAACTTCTTGGGTGCAAGGCAGGAATACCCTGAACAGAGCGCCAATCCATTGTAGGGCTTTGGGGTGTGGTGAAGACACAGTACCTTGAGAGTACCTTGGACGGCAAAGAAGACAAACAAATGGAACCCTGACCTAATTAAACCTAACCTCGTACTCTAAGCTAAGATAATCTGATGCTCTGTTATTTTGGCTACATATGAGAACCAATCAGAGAGCTTCCAGAGAGCGCCCACAATTACATTATGGCATCCGGCGCCTGATGTTACCCTCTAAGATGGTGACGGGTACTTTTTCAGGAGGTACTTACAGAGAGCGACGGTAGTACCGGTGCAGGAACGGGTGTGCTGCAGCCCCCACTGCGAAATTGCTGCTACCCGTATCCACCAGGATGTTCAACTGCAACACAAACACATGAGCACATAAAAAAATGCTTGGAAAACGTCCAAAAGGTGTGAATGCGTTGGTGTGTCCTTGAAAGATCGAGCTTCTTTCAGAAAGGAGCCGATGTATTATTGATCATCCTTCTACGAGCCACCAGAGACCGACTGCCTGCCTGCAAGACTCACTGACTGTGCAAAATGTGAAGCGCATTTTGGGAGAGGGAGACTGAGAGAAAGACAGAGAGGAGAGAGAGAGTAAGTGAGAGACAGAAGAGAGAGAGAGAGGATGTGCCAGGAAGCAGTTCTCAATTTACTCAATGGTAACAGGACGTTTTGGAATCATCTAATGATAGAAATGTGTCTAGCAGTTGGGATTTGACTCTAGCATCAATACTGCAGTATTAAAAACGGTATTAAAGACTATTTGCATTCATTTAATCTGGGATTCAATCACAGCTGTGCTATCAGCCGGTCAGGCATCTACACATACAAGATTGGTTATGCCTGAGATGGAGTGGCCATACAGCCTATCCATTGAAAGGTGCGTCTGTCAGTGCACTCTCAGTGCCAGTCCCAAGATCGTGTGTATCGTGTATATTCACTGAACTAAACTCACATAACCTTAACTTACTTAGACAGCATTCCACCTTCTGTGGAAATCTGTGGCGTGGCTTGGTTACGGAATCATGTCCTTCTGCCTTTCCAAAAATGGCCTGTAGATATGCCATTGACGTGTGGGTTCCTTTAAACTGACAGTCATCTGCGGCTTGTTGAATGTCAGTTCGCTCCAGGTGGAAGTGCTTCTATTTATCCCAGTTTCTTCCTCACTTAGTTGCCAACCCCTCTTCTGGCAACCTGCTTTTTGCTCAAAACCGTGATGCCAGGCTCAGTCTGGTCCATTTTATGACACCAACACACTTTTATTTCAAGCTTGCTTTACTGGTAGCTCTCTTTTAGCAACACCTCAATTTAATAATCCTACTCTTTTATTGTAGGCTAAATCTGGGTCGGCAGCTTGCATCCTGCTATCATGTCATCACAATGAAACAAACACACACACACACACACACACACACACACACAGATTTCCTTTGCCCTTTCCGTTTTGCACAGCTCATCACTTTACCTCCTAGTTTCAACCTTAGCTAAATTCCCTCTCTCCTCTGTTTACTTCCTTTCACATGGCAGTGTTTTACTATGCTAATTTGACTTTTTAAGCTACTTTTTAACTGTATGGAGAAAGGGCTCGTTTGTAATCATCAGTGCCAGGCTAAGCCAGACACCACAGCTGTGGCAACGGACAAACTACACACTGTAAACATCACACTGTTTCTGTTGATGAGCGTGAGGAAAGCGCTTGTAGCACTCCTGTTCTAAAGTGCCAAATTAAAGTGCTAAAATGCTACAGACATGTTCTATAACTACAATAATAACGAATTCGCTTTTTTTTAAAAATGGAATATGAAAAAGCCAAATCTTTTGAAAACACCCCTCAAAGCAAACAAAAAAAAGGAAGATATGAGATTTATTTAAGCTTTTTTTCTCCTAGCATCCTTTGCACTAGTATAGCTAAACTATCCATCCATTATCCTATCCATTAATGCCTAAATAAAGAAAACTCTTTATTTACATAAAGAATGACTTTATTAACACCTAACGCATCTTAATATGATATTAATATGTTTAAAGCATACACATTAACTTTACTAATACTGGTTAGCATGATAGCTTTAGGATTTAGCTGTAACTTTTGTTCTATATAATGACATGATACAATACTGCTACTACTACTAATAATGATAATAATAATAATTCTGTACTAGGTCATATGGTAGTTAAGAAAATTTAAATAATTACTTGTCCAGAAATGATGGTATGAGGTTTGGGACATTATTAATAAAAAATAGCTTTAGTAATACAAGTTAGTGTGGTTTGATGATTTGTACATAAAACACATCTTAAAATTGTAGTATTAAGTTTGAAACATAAATGATCACTTCATTAATACTAGTTAGTATGGTAGTTTGAGGATTTGTACATAAACTAAGTTTAAAAAATGTAGTGTGAAGTTTGGAACATAAACAATGGCTTCATTAATGCTAGTAAGTTTAGCAGTTTGACGATTTGTACATAAACCATATCTTAAAATTGTAGTATGAAGTTTGGAACATAAAAATTGGCTTCATTAATGCTAGTTATTATGGTACTTTAAAGATTTGTACATAAACCATATCTTAAAATTGTAGTATTAAGTTTGAAACATAAGTAATTGCTTCATTAATACTAGTTAGTATGGTAGTTTGAGTATTTGTACATAAACCATGTCTCAAAATTATAGTATGAACTTTTAAACATAAGTAACGGCTTTAATAAACCTAGTTAGGCTTAGTTTGAATATTGTTTAGCCCATGTCTTTATATGAGGACAGACTTTGGGACATAAATAGTGTTTTTTATTAATACTAGCTAGTATGTTAGTATGTTATGGGGTTTAGGCTATAACTAGGCTGTTCTATTTTAAGGATACTATTAACGTAGGTAGGTGTAGTGTGCAGGTAGGTGTAGTGTGCACTGTGTATGTAGGTGTAGTGTGCACTGTGTAGGTAGGTGTAGTGTGCAGTGTGCATGTAGGTGTAGTGTGCACTGTGCAGGTAGGTGTAGTGTGCAGGTAGGTGTAGTGTGCACTGTGCAGGTGGGTGTAGTGTGCAGGTAGGTGTAGTGTGCACTGTGCAGGTAGGTGTAGTGTGCAGGTAGGTGTAGTGTGCACTGTGCATGTAGGTGTAGTGTGCACTGTGCATGTAGGTGTAGTGTGCACTGTGCAGGTAGGTGTAGTGTGCATGTAGGTGTAGTGTGCAGGTAGGTGTAGTGTGCATGTAGGTGTAGTGTGCAGGTAGGTGTAGTGTGCACTGTGCAGGTAGGTGTAGTGTGCAGGTAGGTGTAGTGTGTAGGTAGGTGTAGTGTGCAGGCAGTGGCGGAGCCAGACAATTTTCATAGGGGTGGCCAGACTGAGACCATTGCTCACACAGGGGTGGCACAGAAACTGATACCTTTTTTTATGTGGTCACTCACTCATTTAACTATACAGGCAGTAAGTGCCATGTAGAATTACATCACGAAGAATAATAAGCTTTTTTTCTCTCTTCATTTTCTCTGACAAGTGAAAAACCAAAATATAGCCTATAACCTTAACATTATGAGGAAGAATTTCAAAGCTATTCCTTTGCAATACATTATCATTTGGCTGCCAACTTGTGTGTAATGATAAGACTCATTTGAACCCTAGAACATGCTAGTGTGAATGCATGGAAAACAAATTTTAATTTTCTTTCAACAATATGATACAGACTGACCAACACTATTAAGCCAAATCAGCATTGAAAATTCACTTTACTTTTAATAGCCTTCTACAATGCTGGAGCTTCTTAAAACGGAATATATTCTTTTAAATAGAAGTGTTATTTAACTGCTATTAAATTGTTTTCCAACAAAATCCGCCCAATTAGGCGGATAACCGCCCAATCTGGCAACACTGGAACGCGCAGAGCCCGGTGGCGCCTTTATTCGTAGCTCGCCACAAATACTACTAAATAGTACTTCTTCTGTAATTGTGTTGGTGGTTGACATTTATGTTGAGTGTATTACTGCACGGTTTTGGGGGAGAACTACTTCTTTGAGGTGCGCTGTTGAATTGCGTCCCTGTGAGAACACCTGCGTGCAGAAATGCTTCCGCAAAAAAAGTTGCCGGCAAAGCGGTGATGGGGGGGCCGGAGGGGTGGCCGAAGATTCATTTATGGTGGCCATGGCCACCACTGGCCACCCCCTGGCTCCGCCCCTGTGTGCAGGTAGGTGTAGTGTGCACTGTGCAGGTAGGTGTAGTGTGTAGGTAGGTGTAGTGTGCACTGTGCAGGTAGGTGTAGTGTGCAGGTAGGTGTAGTGTGCTGTTTGGAACGTAACCAAGGGCACTTCAGTTAGACACCTTGCTCACCTTCTGAGGAGGCGTGCCAACGGCCATCTCGATGTAGTAGCCCTGTCCGGATTTGCCCCGGAGGTTGTCCTCCATATCCACAAAATTTACACCACGGATGGATCGCGGTTTTCGTGCCGCCCTGCGTGGAGAGTCCTCCACGGGAGCGCGCAGTGGGCCTTGGCGCACGGGAACGCGCAGTAACATGGTAACGGCGCGCTCTGCTGCGGGATCCGCTGCTCCAAACACCGACGATACGGTCCATACCAGGAGAAAACTGTAAAACTGCATCTTTATCTTTTTTTTCTTTCACTCTTCGAATTTTAGAGGACTTGTTGTCTGGCACTGGAGTAAAATCAGAAAGAAATAATACAGGTTAGCAATAAAAGATGAATAAAAGATCAAATTCTGCAGTGTGCGCGCATCGCTCCGGTTTCTGATGCGCGTTACCGTGTATGATGCTGCGCTCCCGATCCTCGCTTCATCTTCCCGCAGACAACATTTCCACAAGAGTCCGTTCAGCCAAAACACATTTCAGTTCAGATTCCATTTTACAGCTGTGTTTATTTTCATTTAACGTCCAGTGCGCTATAAGGACTATAATCCGCATCTCTCCGCTCGTAACCTGCCTCCGCCTCCCCCATCTTCCCCTGCATCCGGGTACAACTGACCGCGTCTCATTGAGAACTGAAGCGAGACTTTTACACGTAGGGCATTCTGGGAAATGTAGTCATAGTGCGGATAATGACTACATTACAATAAAGCATTAAGCCACGAGAGACCGTGCGTTACCGTGCGATTTTATCACGGGGAAGGATGTTTTGGCACGACGCGAATTTTATTGTATATAAAATATAATAAAATAAAACAATGTTTAATTTATGAATGTTTTTATTAACTAAAAACACTTACAAAAAGCATTCTTCCGCGACATTACGTAGTCCGTTAAGAGTGTGCCATGTTGCTAGGCAACATGAGGTTGAACATTACATTCGCAATAAACATTCGTCCACAAACATTATTACACTATTTCTTGGACGAAACACCCGCTTAATGATTAGGATTACTGTTTATATTACTGTTTATATTAATCTGGACATTTCCATGTATAGTACATGACTTAAAATAGTGTTAAACCAAGTTTGTACTTTTTCTTTTCAGTGGCGTATTAATATGGAATGACGTGAGGTGGTCAAAGGTGTGCGTATATTGGGGATTAAGGTTTTAGATGATGAGCTGACATTAAACCAATGCAGTGCAATTAAAACAATAATCTGATCTGTTAGTTCTATTTAACGTTTATTTAACTAACAGAAGTAAAAATAATGTTTTACAAGATTACAAGAACACTGATCAGCTGTTTATTAGCCACATAAAGAAAAATACATAAAATGTATAATGACAAAATTGTAAATGACTCACAAGTAAACATAGCATTAACACAGTGTCAGATACAACTACGTAAATCACAAATACACCATAAATAGAACAGTATAATATACTTTAATATATGTAGGATAAGTCCGCTTTAGTTAAAGCGGCACCTTTTTGGCCTATTCCAATGACAGTTAATGAAGGGAAGCAAAGGAGCCGAGTGAACATTAGCAGGTCTCCCCCTTTCCTTCCTCTCAGTCGTACCAGCCGTGCCTTCTTTGTATGGCAGGACCAGCTCACTGTGTGGGAACTGGGGGGAAAGACCATGATGAGTAAAACTCTCTGTGATGGAAATAGACAAAAAAATAAAAAGATATAAATGTAATGTGAATCTAAACTGTAACAAGTGCTGGTGGATTTATTGAACATATTATCATAAACATAAAGCACTGTCTTTAAATTACATTTCCATTTTTGCCATTTAGAGGACGCTTTTATCCAAAGCCACTTACAGTACTGTGACAGTATATTGTCTAAGCAATCAAGGGTTAAGGGCCTTGCTTAAGGACCCAACAGTGGAAACCTGGCAGTGGTGGGGCTTGAACCAGTGACCTTTTGATTACTAGTCCAGTACCTTAACCACTAGGCTACAACTGCTGCTATCATCTGTATAGCATCTGTATAGTGCAGTTGTAGCTTAGTGGTTAATGTACTGGACTAGCCATCCAAAAGTTGCTGGTTTGAGCCCCACCACTTCCAGGTTGTCACTGTTATGCCCTTAACAATATACTGTCACAGTATTGTAAGTCGCTTTGAATAATAGCATCTGCTAAATGGCGTAATTGTAAACTTATTCAAGAAGCATTGCCTCTCTGTATTGTGTACCATTACTATAAAATAATAAAAATGTGATTGTTTAGCCACTATTAATAACTAAAACTATTATGAAAACACACCAGTGAAAAGTTCCATACATGTGCCACCTTAAAAAGCCAAACTGAGGAAAGCATACAGCAATAAGATAGCCATCTAGCATGTCAAACAGACAAATGAAGATGTTGGAAGCTGTCTCACTAAAGATTGGTATAACAACAGACAGATACCTCACTAATGTCCTATTTAAGGTTAAATTGTAAGGTTAAATGTATAATTTATAATCTGCTTCCTAGATCCAACACTGTGTGGTGCTACAGTAACAAGACAGGATTGTGAAAGTCAAGGTACATTTATTTTTCTGACGTTTCATGAGGGCAAATACATTGAATCAAGGCATTAAATAAAGTGCATTAAATTAGCAGCAGACCAAAACTCCCACAAGAACTCTGATTGTACAGCCAAGAATCTCGGCGCTGGTGAGCAAGAATATCCCGCTGTGCCACCTTGGCGCATTAGTACATTTATTTTAATAGCATAGTCAGAAAGATAAGAAAGATGCTACACCATCGTCTCCCGAAGACGGAAGGATGCCAGAGAGAGTCAGAAAGCACATATATAAGAGTTAATTATAGACATATAGACAGGACTCACGGTTTGAATGTTTTTCCATTGTTTTTTGGTCCTTGGTAGAAGTGGCTGCCTGTGATGTGCCCTCTTCAGGGTGCAAGGGCAACAGGGAACGAGACAGGTGAGTTTTGGAACTGTCTGTTGACCTGTGTGATTACAGAATCATAAGTAGATTTATATTTGCATTCCAAACTTTTATTAGGATTTCACATAGACTTGTAAAGGCTGTTAGTCGTTTTAATGATTTGCAACTGTTTTTACTGAGACTTAATGATCGAAACACATGCTTGTTTGTCAAAAGATGGTTGTGAACTCATGTTCTTGCATAAGATTAATGTGGGTGTGACAAAAATTTATATTGTTATTTAATGGTGCATTTTTATGGCCCCACAGTCCCTCTGTGTCTGGTAGTGTCTGCCGGAGTCTAAAGCTACTCTCTGCAAAACTGACATCTTACTTGATTCACATTTTACATTTTTAACTACAGTTTCTGTTGTTTTACCCCGAAATGGTTCTGATGGAAACCTGTTTACCCACCCGAGTTTAAGGAATGAAGTCGAGACTGCCGTGCCAACAATGCTGCTCCTGCCAGATGTGACGGGAACCTGGCGTGTTTGCACCAACAATGTCAAGAACTCACTACAGACTTTATCACAGACTGGACTGAATAATGAAGAACTCCAATTATTTTTGCTAGTTATAACTCTCAGTTCATTTAAATTTGTGTGTGTATGATATTGTGTAAATCCTATTTATTCAAGTTATTCTCCGGGCCACCCGAGGAGGATGGGGGTCCCTGCTGAGTCTGGTTCCTCTCAAGGTTTCTTCCTGTAGTTTTAAGGGAGTTTTTCCTTGCTACTGTTTTTGGGGTTTTGGTCTGTTGGTCCTGGATTCTGTAAAGTTGCTTTGAGACAATGTCTATTGTAAAAAGCGCTATATAAATAAAGTTGACTTGACATGACTTGACTAGTGATTAATTAGGGCTAGTTTGACTGTACGTGGAACAGTGGTCTTCTTACCATGGTTGAAAAGCAACTCCTGTCACCTTATCTGTAAGTTTTAAGGTAAGCTAGAAACCCAGAAGCTGTTGAATCAATAATTAAAAAATTGATACTGCTGACAGTCAAAGGAGCTTTTCATTGCCATGGATCTACAGAATGTCAAATTCTTACTTACAATTACTGTATGAAACAACTCACACTCATGAATTTCTGATCAATAAGTTGTAATTTGTTGTAATCATTAAGTCAGAAAAAGCACTAAGACCACAAGACTGCCATGCCATTTCATATCCATGCTTTCTTTAAAATGTACTTTTGACTTTACTGACAACTGTATGTCAGTAGTGCAGTTATGCAACGTGTTGACATCATTTTTACATAACAGCCAGCACCCTGCACTCCCAGCCTCACTTTCCCCCGTTCTCTCAATGGCTTAACAACATTAACAGAACGTAGGATTATGTTCTCTGGTACGACAGATAACTCTAGATAAGGATAAGAAATGAGCGCACTTTGGTGGTTACTGATAATTTACAGCCTTCCTAGGATTAAAGGTTAGTTCTGATCTGAAAATGCTGATTTATCAGCTTGACTATTGAATCCTACCTGGTAAAAAGTGGTAAACATAAAAAAGTGGATGTTGTAATTACCAGTTATTAGCATCTGTAGTTCGGAAGCCTTTAGCGAAAGGATTGCTTGCTATCTTCAACTGTGTAATCTGCAGAAAAGAAAGCAAGTTATAGTCATGTGTAATACCATATGCTACACACACACACACACGTACAACTGATCAGCCATAACATTAAAACCACCTCTTTGTTTCTACACTCACTGTCCATTTTATCAGCTCCACTTACCATATAGAAGCACTTTGTAGTTCTACAATTACTGACTGTAGTCCATCTGTTTCTCTGCATGCTTTGTTAGCCCCCTTTCATGCTGTTTTTCAATGGTCAGGACCCCCACAGGACCACCACAGAGCAGGTATTATTTAGGTGGTGGATCATTCTCAGCACTGCAGTGACACTGACATGGTGGTGGTGTGTTAGTGTGTGTCCACTTACTGTCCACTTTATTAGACACACCTAGTTGGTCCACCTTGTAGATGTAAAGTCAGAGACGATCACTCTATTGCTCCTGTGTGAGTTGGTCATCTTCTAGACCTTCATCAGTGGTCACAGGACGCTGCCCACGGGGCGCTGTTGGCTGGATATTTTTGGTTGGTGGACTATTCTCAGTCCAGCAGTGACAGTGAGGTGTTTACAAACTCCAGCAGCATTTCTGTGTCTGATCCACTCATACCAGCACAACACACACTAACACACCACTACCATGTCAGTATCACTGCAGTGCTGAGAATGATCCACCACCCAAATAATACCTGCTCTGTGGTGGTCCTGTGGGGGTCCCGACCATTGAAGAACAAGGTGAAAGGGGGCTAACAAAGCATGTAGAGAAACAGATGGACTACAGTCAGTAATTGTAGAGCTTCTATGTGTTCAGTGGAGCTAATAAAATGGACAGTGAGTGTAGAAACAAGGAGGTGGTTTTAATGTTATGGCAAGTCGGATCACGGGTCCTCATAACTGGTGCAATTACGACCCCTGCTGGCTGATTGATGGCGCCTGCACAGGGCTGAGGAATAATGCTGATCAGGGTGTGGCTCTCCGTGCACAGTGTTGATCGGTATATATGAACTCGACTCGTGCAAGTAAAAAATGCAGTCTGAACTGAGTACGTGTCGGAGGGGGCGTGTGTCAGTTGAGAAGCATCCTAAGTCAGCGGTGGAGGGTTGAATCAGTGGAGGACGCAGTCAGGGTAATTGGACACGACTAGATTGGGGGGGGGGGGGGATTGGGGGAAAAAAAGCATGTACTTACCCTGTGGTTCTGGTAGGCAGTAACCGCAATAAAGCGAGTTTCAGGAAAGGAGAAAGTGCAGAAGTTGCGATGCACAGACAGGTGACTGTTCCTACACTGGTCCACCAACACTACATGCAACCGTGGCTGATACCGATGCATCGAGTTCAAGATGATCTGCATGGTAAAAACATGGTAACACATTTTAACCGACTCATCATGACAGAGGTTATTTTTCTGAATTTGCGGCTAAGATTTTAGTCTAAATCTTACATGGCCGTTATCATCTAGGAGGTTGTTCGTCAGTTTGAGACGATCAAACGAGACGGTTTGTTTCATCCACTGGGCACCACGCGCTGGTGAGTCCGGATGAAAGTGAACTCTTCCTGGGACTGTTGAATCTCCACGACCGGCCACCTGCCACGAAGAGCTATGGAAGGCATATCTGCAAATAGAAAAGGTGGTAAAACTAATCTTTAAACATCTGGAGCTTGGTAATATTAAAACCACCTCCTTGTTTCTACACTCGCTGTCCATTTTATCAGCAATTACTGACTGTAGTCCATATGTTTCTCTACATACTTTTTAACCTGCCTTCACTCTGTTCTTCAATGGTCAGGACCCCCACAGAGCAGGTATTATTTAGGTGGTGGATCATTCTCAGCACTGCAGTGACACTGACATGGTGGTGGTGTGTTAGTGTGTATTGTGCTGGTATGTCTATTAGACACTCCTACCTAGTTGGTCCACCTTGTAGATGTAAAGTCAGAGACGATCGCTCATCTATTGCTGCTGTTTGAGTTGGTCATTATTGAGACCTTCATCAGTGGTCACAAGACGCCACCCATGTGGCGCTGTTGGCTGGATATTTTTGGTTGGTGGACTATTCTCAGTCCAGCAGTGACCATGAGCATTGTTGTGTCTGATCCACTCATACCAGCACAACACACACTAACACACCACCACCATGTCAGTGTCACTGCAGTGCCGAGAATGATCCACCACCCTAAATAATACCTGCTCTGTGGTGGTACTGGGAGAGTCCTGACCATTGAAGAACAGCATGTAAGGGGGCTAACAAAGCATGCAGAGAAACAGATGGACTACAGTCGGTAATTGTAGAACTACAAAGTGCTTCTATATGGTAAGTGAAGCCGGTGGGTGTCTGATTAATTTCTTAAATATGTAAATCTACAGTAAATAATACCTGTATCTTTTGTCATCCACTGGAATGAAGTCCATAAGGAGGACGTACTCCGCTGCAGGGTCCATGTCTGTGATGTGCACTTGAAATGTAGGAAACATCCTCCTTGTAAAAACACAATACACAAATACACCTCTGACTTCCCTCAACGTCTTACTGTGTTAAACAAATGGTAAAAATAAAATACATTATAATGTTTTACATATATATAAATTAGTAAATTATAGTAAATTGTCAACCTCCCAGCTTTTGTGACTATCATCTCTGTGCCAAGGTGATCAAACTCCTGCCAAAGTCTGAACGTCTCCAGCTGAACTTTGATCCGTGCCACCTGAGGGGCTTTGGCACATGTACCACTGTCCTCTTGAAAGCAAGGTAAACCCATCATGCAGCCATGTGCCAACTTAGAGACTACAGATCAAAGCAAAGAAACAAATGTAAGTTGGTAAACCACAATTCAGGGTATTTAAGAAAAATTTGAACATTAATTACCATCCATGTTATAACTAAGCTGTGAGATCCAAATACTGTCTTCATATAGCACAGAGCCAGTCCAGCTAAACCAAGATCTCCAGGCTGGCTTTTATATCCCTCCAATGGATGTTAATTTTACCTCTAACTCACACCCAATTCACCGTCACACAGGCCCTCTGAGACACGAGTTAAAAAAACACACCAAACCAAAAAGTACACATTAATTACTTGTATATATTACTTTGTATTGTCGACTGAAGACAGAAGGCCATTAGTGGGCTTAGCGCCTAATGATAATCAATCAAACAACCTACCGAACCACTGGCAGCACTCAACAGATAGCTAATTTGGTTTTCGGCACATGTATCCCCAGTGGAGAGGCAGAACAGAGAAACCAGAGCTGGAACCTATGATGCCCTGTGACCCATGGTTTTCAACTTTGACCTTAGCTTTGTGCTAAACAAACTGACCTCTGGGTTGCCTAAAGGGCCCGCCGGGGAGCTAAAATAGATCAGTTAATCATTGTCTATGTATGCAGTGAATGGTACAGTCCAAATTATCAACATGTATCATAAAGTATAATTTTTTTCTAGGCATCTGCAAACGATTGTTATTATTTGCTTAATTCTGTGTGTATTTTATTTACTTTAATGTATTTGTGCAGTTTTAATATTAGTTAACCATAACAACTCTGAACCATATAGAAGCACTTTGTAGTTCTACAATTACTGACTGTAGTCCATCTGTTTCTCTGCATGCTTTGTTAGCCCCCTTTCATGCTGTTCTTCAATGGTCAAGACTCTCCCAGGACCACTACAGAGCAGGTATTATTTGGGTGGTGGATCATTCTCAGCACTGCAGTGACACTGACATAGTGGTGGTGTGTTAGTGTGTGTTGTGCTGGTATGAGTGGAGTTTTTAAACCAAATTTGGAGAATACTCCACCAACCAAAAATATCCAGAAAACAGCGCCCTCTGGACAGCGTCCTGTGACCACTGATGGAGGTCTAGAAGATGACCGACTCAAACAGCAGCAATAGATGAGCGATCGTCTCTGACTTTACATCTACAAGGTGAGTGGACAGTGAGTGGACACGGTATTTAAAAACTCCAGCAGCGCTGCTGTGTCTGATCCACTCATACCAGCACAACACACACTAACCCACCACCACCATGTCAGTGTCACTGCAGTGCTGAGACTGATCCACCACCTAAATAATACCTGCTCTGTAGTAATCAAGTGGGGTCCTGACCATTGAAGAACAGCATGAAAGAGGGCACAAAGCATGCAGAGAAACAGATGGACTACAGTCAGTAATTGTAGAACTACAAGTTAATAATAGGAATAAGAACCACTGCTGAAACCACTGTCATTTTAAACCACTGCAAAGGTCACACACAGCATATCAGGACCTATCATTATGAACATGATGGTTGTTAGACTACAACTCTTCAGAGAGCAAGATCCACAACCCACAATTCCATGTGTTGTTATTTTGTAAATGGTATTTAATAAAGTTACCTTACTTTGCTATATGGGTAAAGGATACCGTACATACTGACCAGATCTTGAGTTAATTAGAGCTACCAGGACTTCAGTGACCCTCTGTAAGGAGAAATTAAAGGGTCTTGAGATGCTCCAATTAAATGTTTATTGAGTAAATGATTATGGGTTGGCGTTGACATTGTTTTGCCTGGAGCATCGCATACGGTTGTCTAACCTGACTAAAGCTAATATATAATCAGCCCCTGACAAACATCTGTTCAATACGTATGTCAATTCCTGGTGATTTATTATCCTAATAAATGTCCTACTCAATAATATATAAATTGCTTCCTCATTTTTGGGAACTTGTCTTTGACTTTCAGAGCTGCTGATCTTATACATGAAGTCAAGGGGCTGCATTAAGAAGAACATACAGACGACAAAATTACAACAGTACTACATAAATAATACCTACATTCAAACTACACATGATTTACTAGCCTGCCAGACTCTGTATATACAGTATAAGTGATGTTTAGATTCAACAGGTCTGGTGGTTAATCATGCCCGAGTGTGGCTAGTAAAATTGAACATGGTTATCTGGTTGATTTAAGGGGGGAATTACTTTTTCACACAGGGCCAGGTTGCCAGATTTTCCATTAATAAATGAAACCATTATTCAAAAAGCATTGTTTACTTGGGTTATTTTTGTCTAATC
This sequence comes from Trichomycterus rosablanca, assembly GCF_030014385.1. NCBI lineage: Eukaryota > Metazoa > Chordata > Actinopteri > Siluriformes > Trichomycteridae > Trichomycterus > Trichomycterus rosablanca. The sequence continues at coordinate 4,650,479 of NC_086012.1, forward strand.
TAAAAGTAGTGTCATGATCTGAAACATTGAAGTGTGAAAAATGTGGGAATTGGGAAGGGGCAGATACTTTTAAACAGCAGTGTACCTCCCTTATATAACATGGCACAGATAAATATTAGATCTGGTATAATTAGTCTTTTAAAGAAATATCATATAATGGCCTCTCTTTGGTGTAACTCAAACTAAAACACACATTTGTACCGCCATTTCCAAGTCTACATATTCCTCCTACTTATTTTAATTCTTGTACTCATACCTATATGTATATGTTAGTTATAATCTGTGTGTGTGTGTGTGTGTGTGTGTGTAAAACAATGTATAGATTAGTTATAATCTATATTATTATATCTACATACATTATTATTATATGTATTATACTCACGTATACCTATATATATATATATATATATATATATATATATATATATATATATATATATATATATATATATATATATATATACTGTATATATATATATATATATATATATATATATATATATATATATATATATATATATACAGTGTATCACAAAAGTGAGTACACCCCTCACATTTCTGCAGATATTTAAGTATATCTTTTCCTGGGACAACACTGACAAAATGACACTTTGACACAATGAAAAGTAGTCTGTGTGCAGCTTATATAACAGTGTAAATTTATTCTTCCCTCAAAATAACTCAATATACAGCCATTAATGTCTAAACCACCGGCAACAAAAGTGAGTACACCCCTAAGAGACTACACCCCTAAATGTCCAAATTGAGCACTGCTTCTCATTTTCCCTCCAAAATGTCATGTGATTTGTAAGTGTTACTAGGTCTCAGGTGTGCATAGGGAGCAGGTGTGTTCAATTTAGTAGTACAGCTCTCACACTCTCTCATACTGGTCACTGAAAGTTCCAACATGGTACCTCATGGCAAAGAACTCTCTGAGGATCTTAAAAGACGAATTGTTGCACTACATGAAGATGGCCAAGGCTACAAGAAGATTGCCAACACCCTGAAACTGAGCTGCAGCACAGTGGCCAAGATCATCCAGCGTTTTAAAAGAGCAGGGTCCACTCAGAAAAGACCTCGTGTTGGTCGTCCAAAGAAGCTGAGTGCACGTGCTCAGCGTCACATCCAACTGCTGTCTTTGAAAGATAGGCGCAGGAGTGCTGTCAGCATTGCTGCAGAGATTGAAAAGGTGGGGGGTCAGCCTGTCAGTGCTCAGACCATACGCCGCACACTACATCAAATTGGTCTGCATGGCTGTTACCCCAGAAGGAAGCCTCTTCTGAAGTCTCTACACAAGAAAGCCCGCAAACAGTTTGCTGAAGACATGTCAACAAAGGACATGGATTACTGAAACCATGTCCTATGGTCTGATGAGACCAAGATTAATTTGTTTGGTTCAGATGGTCTCAAGCATGTGTGGCGGCAATCAGGTGAGGAGTACAAAGATAAGTGTGTCATGCCTACAGTCAAGCATGGTGGTGGGAATGCCATGGTCTGGGGCTGCATGAGTGCAGCAGGTGTTGGGGAGTTACATTTCATTGAGGGACACATGAACTCCAATATGTACTGTGAAATACTGAAGCAGAGCATGATCCCCTCCCTCTGGAAACTGGGTCGCAGGGCAGTGTTCCAGCATGATAATGACCCCAAACACACCTCTAAGACGACCACTGCTTTATTGAAGAGGCTGAGGGTAAAGGTGATGAACTGGCCAAGCATGTCTCCAGACCTAAACCCAATAGAACATCTTTGGGGCATCCTCAAGCGGAAGGTGGAGGAGCGCAAAGTCTCGAATATCCGCCAGCTCCGTGATGTCGTCATGGAGGAGTGGAAAAGCATTCCAGTGGCAACCTGTGAAGCTCTGGTAAACTCCATGCCCAGGAGAGTTAAGGCAGTTCTGGGAAATAATGGTGGCCACACAAAATATTGACACTTTAGGAACTTTCACTAAGGGGTGTACTCACTTTTGTTGCCGGTGGTTTAGACATTAATGGCTGTATATTGAGTTATTTTGAGGGAAGAATAAATTTACACTGTTATATAAGCTGCACACAGACTACTTTTCATTGTGTCAAAGTGTCATTTTGTCAGTGTTGTCCCATGAAAAGATATACTTAAATATCTGCAGAAATGTGAGGGGTGTACTCACTTTTGTGATACACTGTATATATATATGTGTGTGTGTGTGTGTGTGTGTGTAAAACAATGTGTAGATTAGTTATAATCTATATTATATCTACATACATTAATATTATATGTATTATACGCCTATATATATATATATATATATATATATATATATATATATATATATATATATATATATATATATATATATAGTGTGTGTGAGTGTAAAACAATGTATATATTTTATATATTTATAACTATAACAATATCTTTATTTCTATATTATATTTAACTACAATATGTACTGTATATAGATAGTATATACAGATGCACTACTGCCTCTATTTTTATTGATGTACCAGATGCACAATTTGCACATAATTTTTTTGCATACCACATATTGTATATATGTATGCACGTTGGACATTCGCTTCACCTTACTTACTTTATTTGTATTTGTATTAGCTTCTCTTTTTTGCTTATACAAATACACATTATATAATATATCTTTATATTAATATATTATTTAAGACTAAAAGCTTTACAGATTGAGCTTTAATGATAGGACACATGACTGTATGCAAAATATACATATGAATTAATAAATTAAATGTCCTTCACCATGCAATCACATCATATACATATACACCATATACATACCATACAGGCTTAAAGACCGTGGAGCAGGAAATCATGGCATAATTGTTTACCTGTAAATGTGTAAAACTGTGGACCACTCAGAACTCAAGGAAGACAGGCATCAAGGCTTTTCTCTGCACTCGCATCCAGGACGACCAGCCTGTTTACTAAGCTCTTCAATTAAAATAAACATGCACTTACTAATTACAACCTTCTACATACACTTGTTCGAACAGGGTTTCAGTAGGTATGTTCTTAGACTGTTGTCTACTTGTACTAGAGCATCTGCTGAATGCTGAAATTGTAAATGTAAAACTATACACAATAGACTTAGTGTTATTTACAAAAAACAGTTGTATACTACGTAAATAGTCTTGATTGAGTGTTTATTAAAGGGATAAATCAAGTAACTGGAGTCTGGAATCTATTGATTAACTGCACTAAAATGAAATATACCTACGCATGGTTTGATATAAAAAAATAATAGTGCATACAATAATGCTAATGATTACTTTAGAACTCGTTTCTTTAATGTTTGTCAAAGGAGAACTCTTGAGACATAAATGAAATTAGTTATCAACCGATATTTTATTGTGTTTTGTGACAATGAAGCACAGCAAAGGATTTAGTCTGTCATTACAGAAAGTTACATAAAAGTAATTAGTACATTAAGCATGTGCTTTGTTAAGAGAATATTCAAATGCACAGAATGGTGTTAAGTCCAGTTTTTCCATTGGCTCATGTTCTAAATAAAAAAGCAATTGCATTGTAATTGAATATGAGCAAATCTATGGGGAAAGGTTTACAGAGTTCTTATAAGACCCTGTGTGGTCAACGCCTTACAGGCCAAGATGTTGGAGGAAGGTCACGTTTATTCTGCGAAAGCCTTCTGGACGGTTTCCATCATTTTTGTCAGCTGGGGCCTAAGCTCATCTGAAAGATGAGTGAGCTTTTTCTGCAGCTCTCCAGACTGGTATTGGCCACGTGTGTTGGTGATCATGGTCTCAATCTGCTCCCTGTACTCCTGGACATGGTCTCCAAACTTGGCCTTCAGCTCCTCAAGGCGTTCGGTCAGCTTGTTGCGAATGGTCTCCACGATGGGCGTCAGCTTGGACTTGGTCTCCTCCACATTGGTCTTGATCTTCTGCTTCAGTTCAATCATGACGGGCTCCATCTTTTCTCTGAGTTCTTCCATCTCCTTCTGGTGCTTCTCGGAGTACTCCTTAATCAGGGGCTCCAGCTTCTCACGGTACTCATCGAGGTGTTTCTTGATTACCTGGCGCAGCTCTTCACGCTTGGGCTCCAGATCCTTCCGCAGCTCCTCAAGATCATGGCTCACCTTTTCGCGGACTTGGGAAATGACTTCCACAATCTGGGGGCCGACACCCTCTCTGACTGGGGCAAGGCTTGTGGAGGCGGACTGAAGTGCGTGCTCAATGCCGTCCAGGGACTGAGTGAGGCGATCCCTATTTTGGAGAGAAGACGGTCTGGGTAAATATCTTTCACATATCACATGATGTTTGGGTCAGAACAAAAACATTAACCCATTTCCAAAAGATACAACGTTATTTTACTACACTTTTTCCACTAATTTTTATTTTTAGAGATCACTACTGCTATTACATGGTGTATAAAATAGTAATAGTAAGTAAAAAGCTTAAGTAAGCACGACTTCCTGAATAAGAGCAAATGAACAAGTGAAGGAACATCTCTAATCACTTACTTGTATTCTTTGAACTCCTTGTCATCAAGATGGTTGATAGCTCTCTGTGCAGTCTCCTTAACCTGTCCGAGGTAAGTCACGACTGCAGCCCTAATGTGTTCATACTGAGTTGGAGCATCAGCCTGCAGGGATCTGGCTTGGCAACCTGGGTAGAGTAAATTGGGTAAAAGTTTAGCTGTTTTGCCCTGGCAAGCAGTATCTGATACATGTAGCACGACTAGAAACGGTTTTTACCTGCGGCCAGAATGATGGCCAAAGCTAGAGCCACAAACTTCATTATGGATCTGAAAGGAGAGAAGAAAATAGGGCATTAAATAATAGTTACATTAAATAAGTGGACAGGTAAAAAACAATATGATTCTTGTAGGCCAATTTTGTAATCCAAAACCAACATGAGATGTTTACTGTTTAACACACAGTGTATTCTGAGCTAGATCCAAATGAATTCAAAGCTTTAAAACCAAATTAGCTTCTAAAAACATAATTCCCTAAAGTGTTTTAAACATTGTGACAATAGCCATGAATAGTTAAAGATGCTTTAATTCACATAACTGGACTACAATGTATATACATTATATAAAAAAAGCATTCATTTTACATCTTCTACAGCACAAATCTGTCTCTTAATAAATTCCAAAAAAGTTAAAATGGTCTTTATTCTATTATTTAAACTCAACAAACTTCTAACAATAATTTTAAACTACTAATACTCTTCACCCAAGGTCTTTCTCAAAGATCACTAACCAAAGGCTGCAATGCTAAGTGCTTACCTGTTGTTGATGCAGGTCTGGAAGAGACTGAAGAACTCACACCAGAGGTGGTAGTTTTATAGGGCCCAGGAGACAAGGAGGGAGGAGTATGCATAGTGTGATTGTGCCTCCGTGGAGCTGAACCTCACACCCACTAATGATCTATTGGAGGAACTGGGTACAATGGTCACCTGGGTCTAAAAACTAGAGCGAAGATGTGCATGAACCCACATTTTTAAAGATAATGAGAGTGAACGGGTTCTTTCTTTTGCATAAAAAAACTGACACAGCACAAATGTGAGAGGATTTAGTGGGAAACAAGACAATGGTGGTGGAATTGTAATATTTTAATCAAAGACATATGACTAATTGGTTCAAAAAGCACTCTAAATCTTCTACATTTACACTTTCTGGATTTTCCCCCATCAAACAGTGTCGAGTGACCCCATGTTTATTATTAAAAGCTGCTAATACACGCCCCAAATTATATATTTAAATTTTAACATAGTATTAGATCAAACTTGATTTTAAATGTTAGCAAATGCTTAAAGATATTAACACTATGGGTGAGAAATCCACCATTAGATCCTAAAAATATAAATGTATATTTATATTGACAGAAAAAAATTATGTGCATTGGTTCATGCTAAAAACACCACAGGTTTAAAATAGAGAGTATATATACAAAACAACAGTAATATATACAGTGTATCACAAAAGTGAGTACACCCCTCACATTTCTGCAGATATTTAAGTATATCTTTTCATGGGACAACACTGACAAAATGACACTTTGACACAATGAAAAGTAGTCTGTGTGCAGCTTATATAACAGTGTAAATTTATTCTTCCCTCAAAATAACTCAATATACAGCCATTAATGTCTAAACCACCGGCAACAAAAGTGAGTACACCCCTAAGAGACTACACCCCTCAATGTCCAAATTGAGCACTGCTTGTCATTTTCCCTCCAAAATGTCATGTGATTTGTTAGTTTTACTAGGTCTCAGGTGTGCATAGGGAGCAGGTGTGTAGTACAGCTCTCACACTCTCTCATACTGGTCACTGAAAGTTCCAACATGACACCTCATGGCAAAGAACTCTCTGAGGATCTTAAAAGACGAATTGTTGCGCTACATGAAGATGGCCAAGGCTACAAGAAGATTGCCAACACCCTGAAACTGAGCTGCAGCACAGTGGCCAAGATCATCCAGCGTTTTAAAAGAGCAGGGTCCACTTAGAACAGACCTCGCGTTGGTCGTCCAAAGAAGCTGAGTGCACGTGCTCAGCGTCACATCCAACTGGTGTCTCTGAAAGATAGGCGCAGGAGTGCTGTCAGCATTGCTGCAGAGATTGAAAAGGTGGGGGGTCAGCCTGTCAGTGCTCAGACCATACGCCGCACACTACATCAAATTGGTCTGCATGGCTGTCACCCCAGAAGGAAGCCTCTTCTGAGGTCTCTACACAAGAAAGCCCGCAAACAGTTTGCTGAAGACATGTCAACAAAGGACATGGATTACTGGAACCATGTCCTATGGTCTGATGAGACCAAGATTAATTTGTTTGGTTCAGATGGTCTCAAGCATGTGTGGCGGCAATCAGGTGAGGAGTACAAAGATAAGTGTGTCATGCCTACAGTCAAGCATGGAGGTGGGAATGCCATGGTCTGGGGCTGCATGAGTGCAGCAGGTGTTGGGGAGTTACATTTCATTGAGGGACACATGAACTCCAATATGTACTGTGAAATACTGAAGCAGAGCATGATCCCCTCCCTCCGGAAACTAGGTCGCAGGGCAGTGTTCCAGCATGATAATGACCCCAAACACACCTCTAAGACGACCACTGCTTTATTGAAGAGGCTGAGGGTAAAGGTGATGGACTGGCCAAGCATGTCTCCAGACCTAAACCCAATAGAACATCTTTGGGGCATCCTCAAGCGGAAGGTGGAGGAGCACAAAGTCTCGAATATCCGCCAGCTCCGTGATGTCGAGGAGTGGAAAAGCATTCCAGTGGCAACCTGTGAAGCTCTGGTAAACTCCATGCCCAGGAGAGTTAAGGCAGTTCTGGGAAATAATGGTGGCCACACAAAATATTGACACTTTAGGAACTTTCACTAAGGGGTGTACTCACTTTTGTTGCCGGTGGTTTAGACATTAATGGCTGTATATTGAGTTATTTTGAGGGAAGAATAAATTTACACTGTTATATAAGCTGCACACAGACTACTTTTCATTGTGTCAAAGTGTCATTTTGTCAGTGTTGTCCCATGAAAAGATATACTTAAATATCTGCAGAAATGTGAGGGGTGTACTCACTTTTGTGATACACTGTATATATATATATATATATATATATATATATATATATATATATATATATATATATATATATAGGTACATCAAAAGTTAAATTTAATAATATTCACATTCCGAAAATTGCACATAGTAGTTCACAGTGATTATACATAATAATTATTACACATTGCATTATTGCACATTTGACGTGATTGTGTTTTGAATGCAAATAACTGCAAGTCTGCATGCATAGAAAAGATTCTGACTACACATAATGCTTTTTGTGCCTTATTGGGCATAAACTTGTGGCTATATAAAAAAGAGGTCTTGTTAAACTAACCAAGAACTATCTGTAAATCTTAATCTCATTATTTGAATCCAAAGTGTTTGAAAGTAACCTTTTTTTTCTGATCAGGCTGAGCGATTTTTGGATTGTGCTCTCTGATAAGATTTGAAAAGGCCATTGGGTCCATGGGGGATGTCGCAATCGTCACAGTACACAATGTTACCACATTAGTGCGATTGAAAACTTTCAGTTGGTCGAAATACTATGAATGCTGTGGTAAAATGGGTAAAAGGGTCAGATTAGATGTCCACCATGCTTGGACTTTGAGGCCTGTGTGGAGGTGGTTATTTAATGTTTTGTCTATCTAATTATTTTGGACAAAACTTTTGAATAACAAGAGGTTGTGATTACAGACGGGAACTTTGTAGAGACAAGGTGAAAGACTTTTAGGGTAAAATAAGTTACATTTACAAAGCGGACTTAGTTAGCTGAGCTAAAGTTGCTAAATAAAGCTTGGTTTGATTACTGGAACCAGGCACATACTGTATATAGTAATTATACAAGTCTTGAACTTCCATTAACCTCTTTATTAGTATTTATTAGTAAATTTGAATCAAATGCACTAATCAGGGGCTTATAACCAAGCTTTATTAAGTAATTCCATCGTCTATCTACAGTCCAGTTAGATATCTCTGCCCTCTCTGCCTTTAAGGTTAATAATTAGCTAAGAAAAGTAAAGATGGGTTCAGGTAAGCTTTATTAGAGTAGAATGATGAAAAGGACTCTCTCCTTCACAGCTTCATAACTAGTAAAATAATTAAAAGTAAATTATTTTAAAACCAGTCTTAATATAAGCTTAATAATGACCTGAAATAATACAAATCAGTGCGGTGAAAGGGTTAGAAATCTTGTGATCAGGACCTCTCTGGTGGACACAGCTGAATAAATAAATATTTGACAAATAGATGGTCAACAGACTGCAGAAGAGCTTCACATGGAGCTAAAAAATCCATGCTTGCTTAAAGACCAAAAGCAATTTATAATAAAAGTGTATTAACTAACCTTTAGACTAGTGTTGTCCCTCACCAACATGGAAGGATTGATTTAATCAATACAATATTTAATACAAACGTTTTTAGCTGCATGTACTGAATTTACTTCTGTAAAACAGTGTAAGGAATTTGATCAAGTGTGCTTTTTTTGGCATGTAGGTTGAACTGATAGTGTCCTGCTGGCACCAGGGTGGTTGTGGCTTTTGTTAAAGCCCCATGCAATCACTTCAATTGTAACTACAACCCCAATTTAGCTCATTGATCTTCAGAGACGGAGCCATTCGGCCGGTCAACTCCAGACCCCTGCTGAGCGAAGGTGTGAACACCTATTGTCACCACAGAAAGAGCTTTATTCAGAAACGAAGGAAATGCATGCGCTCACCAGGGAATTAACTGTTTACGGTCAGGAAGAATGAGAAATAAAGAGCGCTGGGAGAATCATGGGGTTTGTGGACAAAGGTGTGTTAAAGAATGAAAGCTTGGGGATTGAACAATGGTGTGGGTGCTATCTCCTACTTAAAATGCAGAAGATACAAATACTGAGCTAAACATGACATGCTAATACATAGATTTCTTCAACTGTGTTTTGTCCTAGAAGTCATACCTTGGTTGCTAAGTCCAAATAAATGAAATAAAATGCTAAAATTATTGCAAACAACATTTTCAAAAAAAACAACACCACATATACCATAAGTAAAGCCTCACTACTCTGTTAATCTTCAGAGGACTGATAAACCATTAAACCTTTGGCCTGGCATCTCACTGAGACAGAGAAGTCATCACTGATCTTACATAACAGAATGCTTATCTAGGTTTATCAATTGCCCTGCTGAGTTAATTCTCTTTTACGGCTTAGCCTAGCTTTCTTCACGTGGCTGAAAGTATATGGACACACAAACATCAAATCCATATGTGTGTTATTGCTAATAATATGAACTTAGTCCCCATTAAAAAGCTTCTATCATCGATAGATGATGCGAGAGCATTAGCTTGGCTGGACGCTAATGTTAGCAATATTAGCCATGTGGTCATAAATATACGAAGTGATTTAGATAGTTGAAAAAACAAAGGGGCAGAATAAAATTAGATAAAATGATGGAGAAAACAATATGCTGTATGACTACAGTATTATCGTGTAGTCTTACTTATGCATCACATATTACATGTATGCAGGTTATGTTCTATATTAGTTTTACTATCATTTACTATGGAAAAAATGCATGGCACTTTTCTTAAACCTCTTTCAAATTAATAATTTCATTACAGAGTGAAAGAAAACAACTGTAGAGCTTGTAAATTCATCAGTTATCTGATAAACAAGGTCAAAGCAGAAGTCAAACAGTTATTATGCCTCTATTACAAAGCTCCTTTAATAAAAATAATAAAGTAAATACACAGATACCATAACATTAAAAGCACCTCCTTGTTTCTGTTTCTCTGCATGCTTTGTTAGCCCCCTTTCATGCTGTTCTTCAATGGTCAGGACCCCCACAGGACCACCACAGAGCAGGTATTATTGTTAGTGTTAGTGTGTGTTGTGCTGGTACGAGTGGATCAGACACAGCAATGATGCTGGAGTTTTTAAACACCTCACTGTCACTGCTGGACTGAGAATAGTCCACCGACCAAAAATATCCAGCCAACAGCGCCCCGTGGGCAGAATCCTGTGACCGCTGATAAAGGTCTAAAAGATGACCAGCTCAAACAGCAGCAATAGATGAGCGATCGTCTCTGACTTTACATCTACAAGGTGGACCAACTAGGTAGGAGTGTCTAATAGAGCGGACAGTGAGTGGACACGGTGTCTGATCCACGCATACCAGCACAACACACACTAACACACCACCACCATGTCAGTGTCACTGCAGTGCTTAGAATGATCCACCACCTGAATAATACCTGTTCTGTAGTGGTCCTGTGGGGGTCCTGACCATTGACGAACAGCATGAAAGGGGGCTAACAAAGCATGCAGAGAAACAGATGGACTACAGTCAGTAATTATAGAACTACAAAGTGCTTCTATATGGTTAGTGGAGCTGATAAAATGGACAGTGAGTGTAGAAACAAGGAGGTGGTTTTAATGTTATGGCTGATCAATGTATAAGCCAAATAACTACAGTTTGACTTTATAGTACAAATAACACCAGTGTAGCTCAAAAAGTGCCACAATTTAGGTTTTATGTAACGGGTATGTCAAAATGATTTCGCAGGCATCATCAGAATGTATCACTAATGTATCAGTGGTTCATGAGACACAGAAGGAGAGCGAAAAAATACTGAGAAAATACTGTCACAGCTTCAACATACTGAATCAGATGCACCCAGACTTTATTCCTTGTCCCGTAGATTATCAGAATTTACAAGCAGTGTTACTAATGTGGTTCACCTGAATCAGGTAGTGAGAATATAAGAGAATGCCTTTATTTGTAACATATACATATACAGACGTACAGTACAAGGAAATTCTTTCTTTGTGTATCCCAGCTTGTTTGGAAGCTGGGGTAAGAGCACAGGGTGAGCTATCGTATGGCACCTTGCTCAAAGGCCCAACAGTGGCTGCATGGCAGAGCTGAGATTCGAACTCTCAACCTTTCAGTTGATAGCACAAAGCTCTACCTATTAGGCTACCACTGTCCCGTACATGTACAGTACAATGAAATATATTAGCAGGGGATATTTAATTATGCAGTTTCTAACCACTTTTAGGGAATGTGAGGTGTTAAGTGTTAATCCACCACGAACATTAAACCAATTAAACACAGGACATAACACCCTCAGATGTCACTTAATCACTAATACCAAGGAGTGATTACAGGGCCAATTCATCTAAAACTAATTCACTATTTTGAAATGTATCTAATGTAAAGAAAATAATTGATACATAGCAAGAATCAGTAGGGTTCATGCCAGGGCAGAAGAACTAGAGAAAAAGTCACCTTCTAAAACTTTTCACTTGGTCAAATTAGTGGTGCTAATGTTTGCTTTTAGATCGGATTGACAGTTTTGTGTATTGAGTAGCATGAGGGGGAATAAACCACAAAAAACAGCTTACAACAGGAGACCTTGACCGACCACCTACATGGCTCCAAAGATTGCTACAAATCAATACCTTGTTTAATCTCTCGATTTGTGACGCAAATCTTCTGCTTTTAGTTAGCGTGCACTTTTTTTTTCAGTTTGTGTGAACGTGTTCATGGTGTGAAGAAAATACCACGGTCATATGTGTGCATTCACCTCATTTTGGTGCATTGTGTGCATTTGGTACATAATAACATTAAAACTAAAAGTAATTAAAGCATGATTCCTGTTCTGTGTTTCGGAGGTAATGTAGATTTAGTTCACTTCTGATACCGTGCTAATATTTAGCTTGGCAGATTCGACGGCCAGCTACACTAAAGGCACAAATCAGATTCACAAATATACAGTGTATCACAAAAGTGAGTACACCCCTCACATTTCTGCAGATATTTAAGTCTATCTTTTCATGGGACAACACTGACAAAATGACACTTTGACACAATGAAAAGTAGTCTGTGTGCAGCTTATATAACAGTGTACATTTATTCTTCCCTCAAAATAACTCAATATACAGCCATTAATGTCTAAACCACCGGCAACAAAAGTGAGTACACCCCTTAGTGAAAGTTCCTGAAGTGTCAATATTTTGTGTGGCCACCATTATTTCCCAGAACTGCCTTAACTCTCCTGGGCATGGAGTTTACCAGAGCTTCACAGGTTGCCACTGGAATGCTTTTCCACTCCTCCATGGCGACATCACGGAGCTGGCGGATATTCGAGACTTTGCGCTCCTCCACCTTCCGCTTGAGGATGCCTGAAAGATGTTCTATTGGGTTTAGGTCTGGAGACATGCTTGGCCAGTCCATCACCTTTACCCTCAGCCTCTTCAATAAAGCAGTGGTCGTCTTAGAGGTGTGTTTGGGGTCATTATCATGCTGGAACACTGCCCTGCGACCCAGTTTCCGGAGGGAGGGGATCATGCTCTGCTTCAGTATTTCACAGTACATATTGGAGTTCATGTGTCCCTCAATGAAATGTAACTCCCCAACACCTGCTGCACTCATGCAGCCCCAGACCATGGCATTCCCACCACCATGCTTGACTGTAGGCATGACACACTTATCTTTGTACTCCTCACCTGATTGCCGCCACACATGCTTGAGACCATCTGAACCAAACAAATTAATCTTGGTCTCATCAGACCATAGGACATGGTTCCAGTAATCCATGTCCTTTGTTGACATGTCTTCAGCAAACTGTTTGCGGGCTTTCTTGTGTAGAGACTTCAGAAGAGGCTTCCTTCTGGGGTGACAGCCATGCAGACCAATTTGATGTAGTGTGCGGCGTATGGTCTGAGCACTGACAGGCTGACCCCCCACCTTTTCAATCTCTGCAGCAATGCTGACAGCACTCCTGCGCCTATCTTTCAAAGACAGCAGTTGGATGTGATGCTGAGCACGTGCACTCAGCTTCTTTGGACGACCAACGCGAGGTCTGTTCTGAGTGGACCCTGCTCTTTTAAAACGCTGGATGATCTTGGCCACTGTGCTGCAGCTCAGTTTCAGGGTGTTGGCCATTTTCTTGTAGCCTTGGCCATCTTCATGTAGCGCAACAATTCATCTTTTAAGATCCTCAGAGAGTTCTTTGCCATGAGGTGCCATGTTGGAACTTTCAGTGACCAGTATGAGAGAGTGTGAGAGCTGTACTACTAAATTGAACACACCTGCTCCCTATGCACACCTGAGACCTAGTAACACTAACAAATCACATGACATTTTGGAGGGAAAATGACAAGCAGTGCTCAATTTGGACATTTAGGGGTGTAGTCTCTTAGGGGTGTACTCACTTTTGTTGCCGGTGGTTTAGACATTAATGGCTGTATATTGAGTTATTTTGAGGGAAGAATAAATTTACACTGTTATATAAGCTGCACACAGACTACTTTTCATTGTGTCAAAGTGTCATTTTGTCAGTGTTGTCCCATGAAAAGATATACTTAAATATCTGCAGAAATGTGAGGGGTGTACTCACTTTTGTGATACACTGTACACCCACACATGAACCGTGTTGGCAAAAATCTGATTGCTCCGTTAGGACAGTTTGATTTACAATGTTAAAGTCCACAAGAACGGTTTAGTACATTTTAAAAAGCACGTTGAGATTAATGAGACTATATTAATTTGGTATTTAGGCTAATGCCATGTGTGACTGCTAACTCATCTGGGGGTTTTTGCTTCTAATTTTGTTTGATTTTAATGTTCTAATTTCTCTCTTTCAAAATAGTAATGATAAAAAATAACATTTAAATAAAGCTGCACAGAGAGGAAAAATACTAAAGTGGAGCTAAGACGTAACAGCATACGTGTTACAGCATCCGACAGCATATCATACACCAGTGATCCCCAACCACCGGGCTGGGAACCGGTCCCACCTCTAGGTGGGAGCAGGATCTCGTTGCAGCGAAAAAAGGCTCATTATTTTAAATCCCCCGCCCCCGATGGTCCGTGAAATTATATCTTATATGAAACCGGTCCTTGGTGCAAAAAAGGTTGGGGACCACTGTCATACACCATATGAGGTATGTAGACACTCAACCTAATGATTAAGTTCAGGTGTTTCTCCTACACTCATTCCCACCAGGTTTATAAAAAAAATGTAATCAAACGTAGTAAATGCTTCGAACTTTGAGGCAACCGTTTGTGGAAGACACTTTCTGTTTTAGCATTGCTTTTGAGGTCCAAAAATGAGGTCCATAAGACATAGTTTGACACGTTTGGTTTAGAGAACTCCAGTGGCCTGCATAGAGCCCTGACCCTAACCACATGTCACCATTAGGATGGATAAATTGGAGAGTCAATTTCAACAAGTAATGCCTAATCTCTCAAATGTCATATGTCCAAATACTTTGTCATACAGTGTATGTTTATCTGATTTGGAAGACGTTTTGAGGTCCTAAAATGAGGTCCATAACACATAGTTTGGTTTAGAGGAACTACAATGGTCTGCATAGAGCCCTGACACTAACCATATGGAACACCATTAGGATGGATAAATTGGAAAGTCAATTCCAACAAGTAATGCCTAATCTCTCAAATACTCTTATGTCTAATTTCCAAAGAATACATTTCTTAAGATATATGAAATATATAAACACAAAGTGGGAGGACTCCATATTAATGCCAATGGTTTCCAATCAGCTATGTTAAGCTTTTGTGAATCATGGCAAGTCACCCAAACCCAATTTTTCTCAGCCGGCCTTTTATGTGATATCCCGGAAATCTGAGTTGAGAATCATATTGACAAGTGTATCAATGACCAGAAATTATTTAGTTAATTTAGTTAAGTTTAGCTTAGTTCATTAGTGCACCGCCAGTCTGTGGTTTCCAACGTCCAACCCCCCATTAAACACAATATTTAGTGATGCTTATAAGCAACCCAGCTTTATTTACATTATCATTATGCTATATTATCTACCAAACAGAGCTAAATCCAGTGGTTTTGTGATGTATGTGCATCACTAGAGCTTTCCTGTGGAATGAATGCAGTTGGAAGAAATACAGTACTTCAGTTATTATCTCTCTTGTATGAAAATAAACAGTATCGACTTATTTAAAGAGTATTCTTGGCAATACAAAGAATAGCATGTACATGCAGTACAATGTATGCAATTGTTTAAAAAAGAAAGTACAAATTAATTTAAACATTGTAGAAAAGCAATTAAATAAATCCATTATTTCTATGATACTATAAGAGCTACTATTTATTATTGCAAGAAAATATATACAAATGTGTTACAAATTAAAGACGAACATGAATAAATGCACAAACGCTAGCATTTAGCTAGTCACTGTAAATTAATACAAATATTCAAACCACCTGATGAATATGATCTAATATTTCTGTCCTGACAAGAATGCTCTCATTCTATGATGATAATTCCCCCACAGACAGGCCATTAGGGGTCATTGAATGGTTTAATAAGTAAGAAAATAAGGTAAATCATATGCAATGGCAATGACAAATTAAACACTTACTGTATATTTAATGGTATGTAAACCTTGCATGTTAGACAGCGCTTTTAACCACTATTTTTAAACATATTTAGACATAAATTCAAAAGCTTAAATCCAAAACCAAAAAGTACTCTTGCTTTCAAAGAACCAGAGCAATTAATTTAGCACCAAAATAATAATATTCTAACATAAATAAGGGGCCATAATATACATAATCAACTTAAAACTTCGAGTATGTCTTCGAGTATCATGTGCCTCAAAAAAAAAAAAAAAAAAAGGTAATTCTTTATGTGTCGTTATTTTAAACTATTTTCTCTATATGAACACAATAAATAACTGAACATAGCCTATACATTTTAAAGGCCCCAATAAAATACCCAATAATAACTAATAAAACTACAAATAAAAATGTAATCAAAGGTAAATTAAAGGTAAAATTTTAACTTTCTGACTTTTTTTCTCACAATGGTTGCTTTTTTCTCTTAATTTCTCACTCACTATACACCGATCAGGCACTGATCTACACTCACTGACCATTTTATCAGCTCCACTTACCATATAGAAGCACTTTGTAGTCCATCTGTTTCTCTACATACTGTTTTAGTCTGCTATAACCCTGTTCTTCAATGGTCAGGACCCCCACAGGACCACTACAGAGCAGGTATTATTTAGGTGGTGGATCATTCTCAGCACTGCAGTGACACTGACACGGTGGTGGTGTGTTAGTGTGTGTTGTGCTGGTATGAGTGGAGTTTTTAAACACTGTGTCCACTTAATGTCCACTCTATTAGACACTCCTACCTAGTTGGTCCACCTTGTAGATGTAAAGTCGGAGACGATCGCTCATCTATTGTGTCTGATCCACTCAAACCAGCACAACACACACTAACACACCAACACCATGTCAGTGTCACTGCAGTGCTGAGAATGATCCACCAGCTAAATAGTACCTGCTCTGTAGTGGTCCTGTGGGGGTCCTGACCATTGAAGAACAGCATGAAAGGGGGATAAAAATGTACAGAAACAGATGGACTACAGTCAGTAAGTGCTTCTATATGGTAAGTGGAGCTAATAAAATGGACAGTGAGTGTAGAAACTCACTGACGGAGGTGGTTTTAATGTTATGGTTGATCGGTGTATATGCTTAGTAGAATTTAAGCAAAGAAACTGAAACTGCTGCCACAGAAATAGCCTCTCATAAAAATTAAACAAATGCTATTAGACATACAAAGCTCCAACACACGGCCAGAAATAGGTTTAAACTTTCAAGCTAGACAAAATATTTAACAAACTATCTGTAATCAGCAGGTAGTACAGAGCTCAAGTGTTGCGTCTAGTTTTTTAGTTTTGTTACCTGTTTTGTGTGCTACAGAAAACATGTCTTTTGAACATCATGAGCAGGCAAAAATGTCTTACAAACAGCACAACATTCTCAGACTAAAACAATCCTTGTTTTGTCTAATTCTTTTGTTTGTTGTTTGTTTGTTACCAGCTGCATCTTTAATGACATGGACCGACATGTTTTTGCACACTTCTAGCACCTAATGACACCTAGTGGAAGCCACTAGACTCACAGACTTGTAGGAAAAGTGGACTTTGGACATTCAGAGCAAACTCTACATGGTTTTGAACCTTCAGTGGGCAGAAGAGACTGACTGACAAGGAGCACTGATACCAGCTGGAACATGGAGGTCAGATGGTGAAGGTGGATGGCACATGCAGAGGTTAATAGGCTTCTTTTTGCGTCTGCATCTGCTCCTGGATCTTTTGCAGCATCTCCTGCATCCGCCGCAGCTGCAAAACAGAAGCAAAAAAAAAAAAAAATGCAATCAATACATTTGTGCTAACCCATCAATAAGGCTTCATTGTATCACATGACTATAGAGGACTAAAGTCTGGGCACAGTTCAGCGAGCAATCGATCCACTTTAACTTCTGCATGACTGCTATCATGAGTTGCTTGCTGCTTATATTGCAATATACTGTTTAACACAGTGATAGTGCTGTATAGAATCAATATTACTCATATGTATCAAGGTACAATAATAATAACTAAAATGTGAATACGCTGACATGATGGGCCACAATTCTAAAATAATTAGGGGAAAGGTTATGTATTATATAACATGCTTACTATGTTTTAATCAATTTGGGGTGGTTACATAAAAAAACCACTATGCATGTGCAGCATTATTTTTTATTATGTTTTATAGGAGGGCTTAAATACTTATTTCCAGAATAGCAAAATATTAAAACCAATTTTACTACATAAAAAGAAGGGAAGGAATAATATGACAATTCATGTTGATATAAAATTATACTGACAGAAGTAGGTTTGGAAGATTTTAATACTGTAATGGGAAGCTCCCAGTTAATAACAACAGAATAAGGGCACAACAAAGCTGTGGCATATTATATAGTCACTATATAGTCAATAAATAATAAAATGTAAATGTATTCTGCATTGATAATAGCATTATAACTAATATTACGAATGGCATTTAAGGTAAACTCTACCACACCACATTAAAAGTATCTCTGAACTCCGTACCATTTCACCTGTATATACGTACTATCAGTATTTGCAAATTTGCACATCAGTATTTGCACACGGCATTATTGCACTATTTACACCAGCACAAACAATATGTATATACTGTATACAGTATATCTGCTATACTTATATACTCTACTTTATTTATACTCATTCACATTTTATCACTGTAATTATATACTAGTCTATACACTGTACAATCAGCATTATCTGTTTAATATTGTTATCTTGTGTCTCCTCATTTCACTTATCTTGTCACTTACACACTTTAATTATAATATATGTAAATAATCTCTATCCTGCACTCTGTACTTGTACTCTGCACAATGACAATAAAGTAATCTAATCTAATGAATACTGAAGGGTAAATGTATTTTGCATAAATACATATCATTGCAAATAATATCATTACTTATACTGTGTCTGGAGTCACTGGGCATAAGCATAAACCATTGATACATAATCAAAAAAATTATAATTAGCAGCTTAACTTGCACTTGGGTAACTTGACAATGAAAGAAATACATCATATACGTCACAGATAATAATTAAATATATACACTGCCCCATTGTTTCTGTTCCAAGTCACTGTGTACATTTATATTCTAATAAATAAATAAATATTAATTATACTGCACAAATACTGTATATACATTAACCTTTTACATAAAATGAACCTTTGCCCAGATGTCATCTTACATCATTACTTCAGCCACACTGTACAATAAAATAACACACTGTACTGTAAAATAAAACTCATTAAACAGTTAAAGTTAAGTTTTTATGAGCTTTTATGTACTTCCCAAAATACTGTAACTGACCACCTTAATAAATAGGCTAGTATTTTAATACCCCTCCTAATTGTTGAGTTCAGCTGTTACAGCCACACCAATAACTAACATGCATAAAATCCATTTTTTTTAATTAATTATAAATTATATATTTTGGCAACAGTTTAGGAAAGGTACTTTACAAAGCAAGGTCTATAAAAACATGTTTTTATAAAATTGGTGTGGATGAACACCTCTGAAATGAATTTAAATGCTGATTACAAGCCAGGTCTTCCTGTCCAACAATAGTACCTGACCTCACAAATGCTCTTTTTTATTAAATGTGGACAATTTCCAACAGAAAAGCTTTTAATTTCCAACTCACAGCTATTGCTTAAAGCAGTCAAAGAGTGGAGGCTGTTAAAGCGGCAAATACCCATTGTTTCTGTCACATGTAGACATACTTGGTGTTAGTGTATATTCGGCATAGGACCTGGTGCAAGTATGCTTGTAAACTATGATTGTATCTAATCCTGACCATCTGCCTCTATTAACTTCTATTTGGTTTGACTTGTTGAGTGGTCACTGTGTGAGTGTGGATTTGTGTGAGGATCCGAGTGCAGTTCTGATTCTGCATCACGAGGCGGATCACGACTGCCCGGGCAAGGTGGGTTCTGTACCTCTTCATCTTTCTCCCGGATGAGTTTTTCCGTCTCAGTGTCATGTGGAGCCATAGGGACGGGGAAGTCTGTGCCGCTCTCTCTGGTTAGTTTGCTGTATGGAACACACACGCACACACACACACACACACTGCATTAAATGCATGAACATAATTATTCAGAGTAAAGTTCTTACACAGCAAACATTTCAAATCACATCTTTATGGACCTCGCTAGTGTATTAGACTACTGCACCACCCCTATGCCCTAATATAGATGGTTCCAATTTTATCCTTAAGGTTCAATGAGGTTAGGGCCAGAGCTTTCTTCAGGCCACAAGAGTAAATAATTAGGAGGGGACTCCACATAGTTTTGTCCATATAGTGTATGGAATGATGCATGACCACTTCAAAACGATTGAAGTAAACTTTGCACCCGGTATTAAGGTTTAATTCATTAAAGCTGCAGTTCATTGTACTCTGCACAAGGTGCAATGTGAGCACATGAATGGTAATTTGTGCCTGGTCACCATCCTACATCTAGTCCCGACTGTATCTATCAGAAGTGTGGATGTGTTGTCGTACTTGCGATTTCGCTCCTTCACCACCATGCGCGTCATGCTCTGGATGCACTGGGCTCTGTAGTTCTCGTAGTGAGTTTCCCTCGTCACGTCCTTCAGATCCTGCATGTGTGTTCTCACCAACATGTTCCTCAGCTTAATAAAATCGCAATGTGCCATGTTTTCCACTGAAAACAAACACACATTATCATCATTAATAGGAACTTGGATTGCACTTATGGAATTAGTTACGAACACCATAAGATCAGAACAGCAGTCAAAGAACAAAATACACAGAATTGTTTTTATTTTATTTTATTTAGTCATCATGAAAAATTGCTTTATTTGGATCAAGGGTGTGATGGGTCGGCCAGTGTGCCGGACACTACACAGACAGAAACCAGCTTCAGGGTTTGAGGTCTGGTCCACGTTCCTCTCTGGTTTGAAACCATAATGCACATATTTTAAAAAATTTCATTTACCTTCCACAATACCCCAGGGATAGAGGCGACCGCGCACTCTCTTGCCTTTTGCCTCCACCACCGTGTTGCTGCCGATTACTGCAAACGGGATGCTCTCCTGCCAACACGGGGAAGGAGGGGGGGTGGACAAGGACAGAAACAGTCAGTAAAGAAAGCAAGGCAGTGCAGTGACATCTGCTGCACTGCAGATAGTTCCTTCTATCAGTATGTCCTCTTTTACCCTATCGTCACTGTTCAACTCTCATTTCTCATACACACTCATACACCCAATGTGCACCTTCAGTTCCTGGTCCTGTTGCTTAAACTCTTCATCCTCGTCTGAATCACAATCAGGGAACTGGTAGATTTTGATTCCAAACTGCTCGATTTCGTCTCGAATCTGGAAGAAATAAGAAGGTAAACCAGGTGTCCTCAACCTGTTCTGGCTAGTTAACCCTTTTTAAAGGCTCAAAATTTCTGCAAACCCCGCCACAACCCCACTTTTATCCTTATGACCTTTAATTCCATTTATTTCTTTTTGTTATTGCAAAAAGGCAGGATGTCTTAATTCATTTTATACTATTATTTGCACAAATTGTATTCCAGCACATACAGATCAACATATAAAATTTAACAGTCCATATCAGAAAGGAAAAGATGTCACAGGACTGCCAATCAGGCAATAGCTTTACTACAGTACAGTCTTTTATTTTATCATATACAAACCCAGACAGACCTCAAACATACCCATTAGCAGTGACTAAAGAAAAATGCAAGCAGATTTGATTGTAACCCCTAATTTGATTGTATTTCAGGAGCTCCAGATTATATTATTATCCTAAACTAATGAATTTACGGAAGGCTGAATTATTATAATTATCAGTTTTTATTCAATCAATAAGATTTATCTGCCCTTAAAGTTTTCTTCAAATTGCCACTTAGATTAAGGAAGTTCATTTATTTGATATAATTGATTGTATACACCAATTATCAATAGGTAGGGATGAAACAGCAAAACTTAACACTTAGATGGGGTGTCTACATATTTTTGGCATTCCCTGTGTGAGCACTTGCCTTGATTTTCTTTTTCCTGACCTCACTGGGAGTGAGTGTGTCTGCCTTAGCAAGAACTGGTACGATGTTGACCTTCTCATGTAGGGCTTTCATGAACTCCACATCCAGAGGCCTGAGACTGGGAATAGAGAGAAAACTCAATATACATCGTCCAGGATCCAATGTCCTGTCTTGTGGACTTAGGTCAAGGGACTGGGGTGTCTATTAAAAAAAACTTTCTTTCTATGGTCAACAAACCATTTTTTAAGAAATGGATGCATGTTTTGATTCAACATCCTTCTTAAAAATCCAACCTCAACCCAGTTTGCAAATCTTAGGCTACTTGTTGCAATTCATGCAAATGTAACATTTATCCGCACTGAATTGTAGCTGCTAAAAATGAAGATTACGTCGCTATAAATTTATATCCATGTGCGAGGGAGCGAAGTTCAGAAGGGGTTCTCGTTACCACAGCAAAATGCCTCTGGTCAAGGAGCCAGCATGAGTGGTGTGGGATTCAAAAAGAGTGTAGAATAAGTGGCCGCATGTACAGTTCACCTAGGTGCTAGTCTCTGCCTGTGTGGGGGTGGTGCAAGCAGTGAAAGACTTGAACTGAGTTTTTCAATGACAAACAAAGAAGTTCAAACAAAGTGTTAACTCACTGTGAGTGTGTGTGTGTGAGTGTATGTGTGTGTGTGTGTGTGTGTTCATACCCATGCCCGAGCGGTGAAATAAAATAAATACAGCAGTGCACACGGTTGTCCTGGATGTTCTTGCGGTTCAAGCCACTCTCGTCTCTGAAGTACTGCTCGAACTGCTGGTCAATGTAGTCGGCGACAGACTTCCAGCTGAAATCACACACATACACGCACACACACACACACACACACACAGACACTTTTGTGTTGATCTAGACATATGTTTTGGATCTCTGTCCAGCTGGATGATCTAATTCCAATGGGATTTTTGGCCTCTCACCATCCTCCTCACTGTGACTAGGGCTAATTAGGCAAAACATTCAATATCATCACCCTTTTTTGAGCAGATTGTAAAATTATAGGCAATTTGTGTATTGCCATGTACTGTAAATGTTGTGCCAACTGCATGTTGCTCTATGCTAGTTCTTTATACAACACAAAGTTATTTTTGGTAATGTTTTATATATATCTTCACATTTCTATATATATATTTAGTTTTTAAATATATGTATACACATTTTATATCTCTTTATTTTTGAAGCAGCTGTAACGTTGCAAATTTGCCCCTGTGGGATAATAAAATGTTATCTTATGTTATCTTAAGCTGTACTTAAATGTTACCTTAAAACATCTACCCTATACCTTTTCTAAAGAAAATACATTATACTAAAATAGTTGTACAAATTTAAACCCCTATTAAAATAATGAACGAACAAATAATAAACATCTTTAGCTATGTTTGGCGTAAAGCGTTTTTTAATAGATGACCAATGTTACCAAAGACTTAGGACATCTACCCTGTACTTTTTCTAAAGAAAAAACATTATACTAAAAAAAAACAAATAATACAATAATAATACAAATTGAACCCCCTCTTAAAATAAAATTAAAACAAATAAATAAACATCATTAGCTATTTTTAGTGTAAACCGTTTTTTTAATAGATGACAGTGTAATTCCTCGACTTAACCGCTAGATGTCACTAAAACCAAGCCTTACCACTCAGTGTTGTTGACTGCGTCCCCGAAGCCTGGGGTGTCCACTATGGTAAGCTTCAGTTTGACCCCCTTCTCTTCGATGTCCACTGTGTGCTTGGTGATCTCTACTGTCTGGGTAATTCGCTCTGGAAACCAAAAAAGTTAGATTGTCTCTCTTTTTTTTAATCCGATTTCTCAGGAATGTTACGGATTAACCCTACCTTCAGCATTGAGTAGTTTTCTGTCTTTGTAGAGATCTGTGAGGAAGAGGCTGTTGACTAGGGTGGACTTGCCCAAGCCGGACTCCCCTAGATAACCACAAGAAGCACCAAAAAAGAGGAATATAAATAGTACCACAAAGCACCAAAATACCCAGGAGTCTCAAGCTGAATTACAATGATGCCAGTTTTACCTGCTACCATCAGAGTGAAGTCGAAGCCCTTTTTTACAGATTTGCGGTGCACCTGATTCGGTAAAGTTGCAAAGCCCACGTATTCCTTATCCTGGTCCTGAGTAGAAAAAGAAGACAAAGATGGAGATGTAGAGCAAGTTACTCGTAGTGAGCTAAAACATAGTCAAGGCAGTCGAATATCTTCAGAAGAAACACAGCTGAAATTCTTAAACACAGAATTGTTAACGGTTCTCTGTAGTTGGGGAACCAACAGTGACTTGGATTCTACAATTCCAAGACAACCAAGTTCTCAACCCAAAAGGCAGTCCATTAATACACTGTAGGGGCAAACTATAGATACCTGACCATGAACTTGCTGGACATACAATTCCAAAACCATAGGCATTAATACTGTTTGTAGGACTAGGTTGAGGTTTTTTAATGGTGTTGAGGTTAGGCCCCTGAGATTACATGAAACTTGTGTTATCCCAAAATTGTTGCCACAAAGTTGAAAGCATACAATTATTTTAATGTATTAATTTTATACACCTGTGAGCAACAGGTAAAGGTAGAGTGTAGCTTTATTTACATATGACTTTAAGTGTGAAGTGTATATAGGCATTCCTAAGAAATGACCAGGACTCTTGTGTGTAAACAAAAACATTGTGTAGGGTTGTATTTAATGGTTGCAACCAAAAGAAATACCGTTGAAGGCTGAAGATTGACCAACAAGATGGGGCATAACTGGTAAAGGTATACCAATACTGTCTTTGTTTACAATGCTAAGTAGTGTTTGCGATCTACCCCAGATCTCCGGCATTACCTCTGTGGAGTCATAAGGATCAAAGCGACCCCATGGACTCCTGGGTCTGGAAGGGCTGATTGGTGATGGGCTGATTGAAACTGGCAGATCCACATGTCCAGCCTGAACATTGTGCTTGGGATCACAGTCTGATTCTTCTGGAGCCCTGCACGAAGCAGGAACCCTCAAAGATGTTGGTGTTTCTGTAGTTTGGGGCTTTTGAAAAGCTTCAGGCTCAGCATGGTGCCCCTCTGTTGGGGGGTGATGTGCCATTATATTCTCCAGCTCAGAGTCCTCCGAGTCCTCCTTGGAATGTCTTAAGCTCTGGGGGTAGGTGAGGTTCAGGTTGGATGTGGCATGGTAGATGGCAAATGCAACAAATTTACCGGTAAATTTGAAGGATGGGTAATACAGGGAGGATCAAGGGAAAAGAGAAGAAATTTTTACTGGTTAGAAACAAAGTGCTTAGAAACGAGTTTGTTAGGATGAGCGTCAACTTAAAACATAGCAAGCCAACTTTATTTTGAGGTCTTTAAGTAAAAACGATCTAAAAAGGTTGCAAATAGCAGAGGTACCATGTCCATTCACACTTAGGGAACACTTGCTGGAGGATAAGTCTTTTATAAATGACTTTGAGAATTGAGAGATGGCACCACAGCAGACCAGAACAGTTGCTGGTCAACCTGAAAACAGCAGGAACAACAGCTGTGGTGAATAAAAAGCAATAAACTACACCTTAATCAACGCTCTTCCTACAGCCTAAGCAAAGCCACCCTGCTATAGTCCCTGGAGAGACAGAATGAACAAGATCGTGGAAACAAGTGGCCAAAATGACTCTCCGTGATTGGGTGAGGAGCTCAGCGATCAAGAAGGAGCTCAGAGTTGACCCGCTGCTCCTTCGCGTGGAATGGAACCAATTGTGGTGGGTAGGGCATCCGATAAGGATGCCTCCTGGATACCTCCTGTTGGAGGTGTACCAGGCACGGCCAATGGGGAGAAGACCCCGGGGCAGACCCAGAACCCGCTGGAGGGATTTTCTCCCCTGGCTGGCTTGGGAACACCTTGGGATCACATTGGAGGCACTGGTTGCAAGTTGCAAGGGACAAGGATGCCTGGGCTGCATTGTTTGCCCTGGTGCCACCACGACCCTGAATGGACAAGCGGAAAGGATGATGACTATGATGATGACGATGTAGCCGTCCATCCATTCACTCAAGTTACTTCTTATTCAAAAACATCAACACAAAGGTCTGCTCACTGGAGGCTAGTAACACAGCGCTTAGACGGCTCAGGTTTCGAGGCCAGTCCATCCTGTGGGTAAATAATAAATAATACAGTGTCTCAGAGAGAGCAGCGATAAAGATCAGAAGCTCAGGAACGTCTCTGACTGACTGACATTACAAATAGCTGTTTTTTAACTGAAGCCACTAGACAAATATGCACGATAATTCCTTATTGCATAGTTGGTTGAGCTGTGGGTTACCAGCTGGAAGGTGCGGCCACTGTTGAGCACTTGACCAAAGCTCTTAACTCTTAACTGCTACAAGGTACTCTGGCCCCAACTTCTATACAGCTTCCAATATATGTATATGACAAATAAAGGCCTTCCATTCCATCTGCCATAGAACTCTTGGTCTAATATTAAGACATTTTTCCAGCTGCTCCCATATTTAGGGGTCCCACAGTGAATCATTTTGGTCTACATTCATACCAGTCTTGGCACAGTTTTTACATCAGATGCCCTTTCTGACGTAACCCTCCTATTTTTATCCAGGCTTTGGATCGGCACCAGGCATCTCCCCATGGTTAGGCTGTTTCTGCCACCCCTTTGACAATAGCACAGCAGAGGTTCGAAACCCAGATCCCCGTGCGCCACCTGAGCACCCAACAGTTGAGACATTTATATCTTAATACTATACAAGATTGTACAGGTGATGTAGCAGTATGCATTTTGGTTACCTTCAGTCTTCTAGATTCTCCAACCCAAGAATTTTACCCATTCTCAGAACTGCATAATTAAAGCTCATTGAAGTTAAAGTGAGAATTCTGGTCTTGACAATGTTGTTTTGTATTCCCAACATTAAGAATTTTCTGAACAGCTGGGAAGCAAGGAATAGTTGCCTGTACCTGGTCAGCCTCAACCTCCCTTGGTTTGGGTGACGACGGAATAGAATCCTGGTCATCGGACTGCCCACCACTGCTACAGTCCTCCACTGTCCTCCATTGCTCACAGTCTTCCATTGTAACTGGGTCTACTGTGCGATCTACAATTGGTTCCGGTGAGTTGAGCAGCAGGGGGACGTGTTTAAGGTAGGAGACAGTGGGGGCAAGTTGAGGTAAAGTCAAGGTAAGCGTGTCCATTATGTTTTGGTGGAGTGGATCAACAGGGAAAGTAGAAAAATGAGAAAAATCAGCTTAGGACAACTGGCAAAACAAAGCGTACATGAGAGCATAAAGCATTCAGAGTGATTTGAATATTGTACATATAGTGAAAGGTACACTATTTGGTCAATAGTATGTAGACCCCCGACCATTAGCTTTGTTGGACACCTCATTTAAAAACCATGGGTCCTTTTCAAGGCTAGAACAGCCTCCTTACTTCTTTGTGAGGTCAAGAACTAATTTGACAACAAGACCTGGCTTGTGTTCTAGTTCAATGCAGTCGAGTTCAGGACTGTCCAAGCCGCTGGATTTCTACATCAACTTGTCTTCTAACCATGACAGTCAAGCTATAACATGAAATAACCTTTGACAGCCCTTGTAACATTAAATAATCAAACCCTGACAGTCATGATGTAACATGAAACAGCCTTTCACAAACTGTTGCCAAAAAGTTGAAGCCATTTAATTTATTTAATATGACTTTATATACCTGTTGGCAAAGGCTTTGGCTGAAACACATGCATTTAATTATTAGAAAAGGGTGTCAGCATACTTGTGGCCAAATGCGTTATATGTCAGCAGGATTCTGAAAGCAGGGCAGTAAACTAAACTAATTTGAAACAAAGTCTATACTTACATATAGAGTGTGTTTTATTTTTACCCATATATGAATTCCAAGCCGATGCCCCAAAGGCAAAGTTATTTATCACTGAAGACAACTAGGAATTTGTAACTTTTAACCTTCACATACTCCTTATTTTGGGCCATTACCAAAAATAGATGAACTTCCAAAACTCATAATGCTTTAAAACATGCCACAACTCGAATCTAAAGCACTCTAGTCATCTTATCAGCCTTCATTCTGATTTAATTAAGGGTTGGTGACCTCTTTTCAGCCCAGTGTGCCGCAAGATCAATGTTTAATCTACTTACCAACATGGCCTTGACGACCTATTTTAAGACAATGGTCAATATCTCAACCACAGTCTTTTTATTAATGGAGGTTAAAAAATCAAACCAAAAACAAGAACATGTACATACAGTATAAAAAACCCCACACAGGATGAAAACTGTACCATGTATAAATTTTTTGCTCAGCCTACTTTCAGTCGACTGGAAATAGTAACTGCTCATTTTAATCCCTGGTAACAATTTAGAGCAGGTCAAGAAAAAATGCCTCCTTTCTTTTGCCTTTTTTTTATAATCAAGAAGTCTACCACTTAAAAATCAAGGAAAGAACGCTTACCTAGCAGTCTACCACCAATGCTCACCTGTAAAACTTGGTACATTCAGCTCTGCACTATTTGCCTCCACTCATATGCTGACTATGTGCCTATGTGCTGACTTTTTATACCCTCCTGCACTGGGTCATGGTGTCCTTCAGCCTCATTGAGCTGCTCTGATGCCCAAGGGCACCAATCAACCAAGCTCACATCTGAACTGCCAGTGCAAATCCTAGATTGCAACCAGAGCTCCCACAACATGGATTGACCACAGCACTTCGATGCTTCATCCTTGATGTTTCATTGATTGAGACATTACGATCACATAATGTAGTAAAGAATGGATTCAGAATTTAGACATGTCTGGGCGTAACCACTGCATGATGTTTGGAGATTATACAGTAATAGTTTTTAGGTCCTCAATGAGTGGCCAACACCACTCTGGCTTTAGAATGGACACCACAAGACCACTGAAGGTGTCCTGTGGTATCTGGCACCATGATGTTAGCAGCATGGTGAGGTCTCCACCAACTATCCTTGAGTAGATTGAGATCTAGAGAATTTGGTGGCCAGGTCAACAAGACTTGTGGTAGGGCACATTAGTGTGCACCAATGCCAGATTGCTTATGTCCCATAGTGCATCCTGGTCCCATCTCTTCCTCAGGGAAGTGATGCACACATACCCAGCCATCAACATGACATCAGATCCTCATGCTTCCAACACATCAACTTCAAGCACTGACTGTTCATTTGCTGCCTGATACAGTACACAGATCAGCCAGAACATTAAAACCACCTCCTTGTTTCTACACTCACTGTCCATTTTATCAGCTCCACTTACCATATAGAAGCACTTTGTAGATCTACAATTACTGACTGAAGTCCATCTGTTTCTCTACATACTTTTTAAACTCACTTTTACTCTTTTCTTCAATGGTCAGGACCCCCACAAGACCACCACAGAACAGGTATTATTTGGGTGGTGGATTATTCTCAGCACTGCAGTGACACTGACATGGTGGTGGTGTGTTAGTGTGTGTTGTGCTGGTATGAGTGGATCAGACACAACTGAAGAGTAAAAGGAGGTTTAAAAAGTATGTAGAGAAACAGATGGACTACAGTCTGTTATTGTAAAACTACAAAGTGCTCCTATATGGTAAGTGGAGCTGATAAAATGGACAGTGAGTGTAGAAACAAGGAGGTGGTTTTAATGTTAGGGCTGATCGGTGTATATCCCCATGTTTGACACATGACTGTGTAAAATTATTTTCTGGTCGGCAGACACAATCTGGGTAGCCTATTAAAAAAGTTCAGAAGGTAAAAAGACCGACATGCCTACTGGAAAGCGACCGCTTACTGTAATTAACTCCGTAGTCAGCTTTCTGTGCAATTCTGCCTTTTCCTCATTGGAAAATCTCACTAATCCTACAAACCAAGTTGGTACCATTTGAAACCATGAATCTGAATAAGTAATTATAGTCAGTTTTAAACCAACACTGAGTTTTAAGGAGAAATGAATGATTTATATATCATGTTCTCACAAAAACAAATTAATATCTGTTGTTATTTTTCTGCTTGTTTGGTTTTACTTTTATACATCTGGGTGGCACCAGATCCAAAACCCTCACTAGAATGAAGTGTTTAGAAAAAAATAATGAATAAAAAAGGGTGAATTGAGGAGAATGTAAAAACAAATCAGAGCCTTGGTAGCATGCTTTATTAGAGGAGTGGGTGCCACACAACAAGAAGGACCCTGAGACCCAGGGTTCCAAGAAGGTTTACTCTTTAATGCATGCTGCCATAACATTACATATGTTGTTTATGTCCCTGCTGGGTGGCCAACACTACAACCCACTTTAGCATGGACTCCTCAAGACCTCTGAAGGTGTCCTGCGGTACAGTATCTGGTACCAAGACTTTAGCGGCAGATCCTTCAAGTCGCAAGGTTTGTCCGGAATATTAACAGAAAAGTGGGTGCCGCGCAGCGAGAAGGATCCTGAGACCTAGGGTTCCAAGAAGGTTTAATCTTTGCATGCTGCCATAACATTACATACAGTGTATCACAAAAGTGAGTACACCCCTCACATTTCTGCAAATATTTGATTATATCTTTTCATGGGACAACACTATAGACATGAAACTTGGATATAACTTAGAGTAGTCAGTGTACAGCTTGTATAGCAGTGTAGATTTACTGTCTTCTGAAAATAACTCAACACACAGCCATTAATGTCTAAATAGCTGGCAACATAAGTGAGTACACCCCACAGTGAACATGTCCAAATTGTGCCCAAATGTGTCGTTGTCCCTCCCTGGTGTCATGTGTCAAGGTCCCAGGTGTAAATGGGGAGCAGGGCTGTTAAATTTGGTGTTTTGGGTACAATTCTCTCATACTGGCCACTGGATATTCAACATGGCACCTCATGGCAAAGAACTCTCTGAGGATGTGAGAAATAGAATTGTTGCTCTCCACAAAGATGGCCTGGGCTATAAGAAGATTGCTAACACCCTGAAACTGAGCTACAGCATGGTGGCCAAGGTCATACAGCGGTTTTCCAGGACAGGTTCCACTCGGAACAGGCTTCGCCAGGGTCGACCAAAGAAGTTGAGTCCACGTGTTCGGCGTCATATCCAGAGGTTGGCTTTAAAAAATAGACACATGAGTGCTGCCAGCATTGCTGCAGAGGTTGAAGACGTGGGAGGTCAGCCTGTCAGTGCTCAGACCATACGCCGCACACTGCATCAACTCGGTCTGCATGGTCATCATCCCAGAAGGAAGCTGATGCACAAGAAAGCCCGCAAACAGTTTGCTGAAGACAAGCAGTCCAAGAACATGGATTACTGGAATGCCCTGTGGTCTGACGAGACCAAGATAAACTTGTTTGGCTCAGATGGTGTCCAGCATGTGTGGCGGCGCCCTGGTGAGAAGTACCAAGACAACTGTATCTTGCCTACAGTCAAGCATGGTGGTGGTAGCATCATGGTCTTGGGCTGCATGAGTGTTACTGGCACTGGGGAGCTGCAGTTCATTGAGGGAAACATGAATTCCAACATGTACTGTGACATTCTGAAACAGAGCATGATCCCCTCCCTTTGAAAACTGGGCCTCATGGCAGTTTTCCAACAGGATAACGACCCCAAACACAACCTCCAAGATGACAACTGCCTTGCTGAGGAAGCTGAAGGTAAAGGTGATGGACTAAACCCACTTGAGCACCTGTGGCGCATCCTCAAGTGGAAGGTGGAGGAGTTCAAGGTGTCTAACATCCACCAGCTCCGTGATGTCATCATGGAGGAGTGGAAGAGGATTCCAGTAGCAACCTGTGCAGCTCTGGTGAATTCCATGCCCAGGAGGGTTAAGGCAGTGCTGGATAATAATGGTGGTCACACAAAATATTGACACTTTGGGCACAATTTGGACATGTTCACTGTGGGGTGTACTCACTTATGTTGCCAGCCATTTAGACATTAATGGCTGTGTGTTGAGTTATTTTCAGAAGACAGTAAATCTACACTGCTATACAAGTTGTACACTGACTACTCTAACTTATATCCAAGTTTTATTTCTATAGTGTTGTCCCATGAAAAGATATAATAAAATATTTGCAGAAATGTGAGGGGTGTACTCACTTTTGTGATACACTGTATGTTGTTTATGTCCCAGCTGGGTGGCCAACACTGCTCTGACCCACTTTAGCATGGACTCCTCAAGACCTCTGAAGGTGTCCTGTGGTATCTGGTACCAAGACGTTAGCGGCAGAACCTTCAAGTCGCGAGGTTTGTCCAGAACGAGATGGATCCTGAGACCCAGGGTCTAATAATTCGATCAATGTTACTGTTACTGTTAAGTTTCCTTCCACCTCTCAAAACATGCAAAAGTCAAGTCAAGTCAAATTTATTTATATAGTGCTTTTTACAATGGATATTGTCTCAAAGCAACTTTACAGAATCCAGGACCAACAGACCAAAAACCCCTATTGAGCAAGCCGAGGGCGACAGTGGCAAGGAAAAACTCCCTTAAAATACAGGAAGAAACCTTGAGAGGAACCAGACCCATCCTGCTTGGGTGGCCTGGAGTTGAAAAAAAGTTGGACTGGCTGCAGTAATCTTCTTCTGGGTGTGAATGAGTGTGCAAACATGCATAGATTGGGGCATATCACCAGGTGTCAGCAAATCTAATAATAATAATGCAGCAAAAACAGTCCCATTCCCTTCAAAAGAGGTACTTGGGGACCTCGCCATCATTCACTGTGGGTACTAGTCTGGCATTTTCCTCCTATGCAAATGCGTTTTCTCAGGGTACTTGGATTTCCTTTCATTTTGGAACAAGCTGTCAGGTCAGATTTAGCAGAAGGTTTTCAGACTCACAAGTGTTCTAGCTTAACACCACAACTTCAGTATAGTGTGCGGTAATAAAAGGTTTCATTTTGGTGAGCTTGGCAAACATGTGTGACTGCTAGTGCTGCCTGCTTAGTAGTCCTGTCATGCAGTGGGAAGCCTTAGCTTTCTTTAGCCTAAATGCTAAAGAGACGCCACAGGAAAAAAAAAATAGTAGTAGGGCGACAGGTTTTCTTCTATTTTCTTTCATTTATTATGCACTGTACAAACATCCAGTAAGGAATTAGGCCTAAATGGGGTGTACTGGTTTTGGACTGAACTGAACTTAACAATTTGCCTGTATAACAACTCTGGTATGCTATGTTTTTAGCAACATAAGCTAACTTAACTGGTGCAGCTGACTGCAAAAACACATTTACATCAAATGTGAGAACATAGTTGGAATAGTAATTTTATTTCAAGCTGAACTAGAAGTAAAAACCAACCAAAAGTATATGGACGACACACTTCCTAATGACTGAGTTCAGGTGTTTTAGCAATTATATTGCTAACACGTATATAAAAAAAATGCAGTCAGTGTCTGTTCCAGCATGACTGTAAACAAAGTGGGCTAACATACTTTACCACAACAGTGTACACCATGGTACACCGCTTTAATTTGTCCGATAGTGATACTGGCTTGCAATCTACGTTCCAATTCATTCCAGTGGTGTTCATTTGGGTTCATCAGGGTTCTGCTCAGGCTAGTTACGCTCTTCGACACAAGTCATGTTAGAAGAGAAAACGTTGTTTCCTAAACTGTAGCCACAACATTAACAACAATTAAAAGTATATACTTGTTAGCTATTGGAGCCAATACCTGTGAAGTCAACAAGTCAAGAAGGGGTGTCCACATACATTTGGCCATATAGTGTGTAAAATTTGGGTATAGTTTTACATTTTTACCCCAAATATTGTGAAAAATGACAACACAGTAGTCGCCTGTGAAGTGAAGCAGTGAATGATGTGGTTGTTTGAATCGACACAGCAGAGCTCTTTGTGAATCAGACCAATGAAGAGCCAGATGATGGTGTGTGTGTGTGTGTGTGTGTGTGTGTGTGTGTGTGTGTGTGTGTGTGTGTGTGTGTGTGTGTGTGTGAGGAACACAGCATGCCCCTCGCATAACAACTCAGGTGCAGGCAAGCCTTCTTCGTACGTTCACATACACTCACCAAGCAATTTATTAGGTACACCTATTTGGTTCATTCATTCATTCATTCATTCATGTGTTTGAAGCTACACTTTAAGGGTATGACATGACTAAGTGAAGTCCAACTGTTGCTCTGTACACTATGTCAGCCCCCCTTCCACATTTAATAATTGATAGGGACCCCTATATGACCCTCACTGACCAGATCCTTTGGATGCTGGACGCTTCTCAGAACTGCAATGACAAAAACATGGTGCTCAATAGTGCTCAATAAAATGTTTATCCTAAAGAAGATCAAGTAGCACTAACTGGTGTCAACAGTCACATGACCTAAACCTCATCTAGCATTAATAAAGTGTTCAGGATTCAGTAATATCACATGATGCTGTTTGGACTGTTGTAAAAGTTATGCTGGGGTACCATGGATGGGCGGACAGACAGACAGATAGATATAGAGACAGACAGATGATAGATAGACAGATATATAGACAGATAGACAGATGAAACAGAGGTCATAAAAAGACAGACAGACAGACAGACAGATAATAAATAGGCAGATTGACAGATAGACAGATAGATAGTCAGACAGACAAACATACAGACAGATGATGGACAGACATGTAGACAGACAGATAGACAGACAGATGACAGACAGACAAATGATAGACTATTATAGACAGCGACAGACAGATAGATAATTGACAGACAGACAGACAAATTATAGACAGACAGACAGACAGATGATGGACAGACAGGTAGACTGACAGATAGATAGACAGACAGATAATAGACAGACAGATAGACAGAAAGATAGAAAGACAGACAGATGATAGACAGACAAATGATACACAGACAGACAGACAGAACGACAGACAGATGAAAGATAAATAAATAGACAGACAGACAAACAGACAGACAGAGAGAGAAAAGTAGGTGGATAGATAGACAGAGAGCAAGACAGACAGACAGACAGATGATAGACAGGCAGGCAGAGAAAGATAGACAGACAGACAGATGATATATAGACAGATAAATATATAGACAGGCAGACAGAAAAATTATAGATAGATATATAGAGACAGACAGACAGATAGATAGATGGATAGACAGACAGACAGACAAATGATAGACAGGTAAATAGATGGTTGACAGGCAAGCAGGTCAACAGACAGACAGATGATGAATAGACAGACAGACAAATAGATAGAAAGACAGATGATATATTGACAGAAAGAAAGACATACAGACATACATACAGACAGACAGACAGACAGACAAGTTTCTGAGCTGTTCCTAATCACTCATTAATTTTTTTAATAAAACTATTTGGCCCAAATCAGACGAGAAAAAATTCTTCAGATTCTTCAGCTCAGGAGCCTCAACAGTGTTCAGAAAAAATACAGATTCCACAAAGAGGTTCATTATTATTAACCATGTACAAACACGGCACACTCAGATCTGGATAATCGCAGGGTTATCTGATCTATTAGTGCGTCCCACCGCAGTAAAACTGACCAAGTGCTGGAGAAGCAAACATACCTCACGGTCGCTGTTTACTTCTGAGTTTGCTGCCATTTACACCGGAGCTCCAGACAAATAAATGAAAGTGTTATCAGGCAGGAGGCGAGTAAACATGACCCGGTGTCTGCCTCCATCTGCCTGTCAGTCCCACATCGTTCCCTTCACGCTGTGTTTTTGCATAGACCCGCCCCCAACGTGAGCTAAACCCTGCTCGCTTTCTACTGAAGACTTTCCTGCAACATCTGCCCGGATATAACGAGCTACTGTGTGTCCTTTCTGCCAAACCACATCTGTCATCCAAGCCCAGACACACACATTACACAGAATAAACACAAATACATAAAATATATGGTGAAAAGTATGTGGACACCTGAATACGACTATGAATCATTGCTGGACTTGGCTTTTAATTTTCTTAAAAGACTTTCCACAGGATTTCAGAATATGTCTATGGGAATTCGGGTCAATTCTGTCAAAAGAGATAGGCTCCCTAGTATTTGTAAGAACGACGGGACAACGGCTGAACAGGTATTCCTCATAACTGCTGTAATTACGACCTGTGCTGGCTTATCAATGGTGCCTACGCAATGAGACGGGGAATAATGGGGGTCGGTGCGCGACTCTACGTGCGCGATACGGATCCTCATATGAACCCGCAGTCAGTACTGCACACGTGCCAGAGGGGGAGTGTGATGGTTGAGACCCTCCTCAATCAGGAGTGAAGGTCTTGCAGCAGAAGAGGTAAATTCCGATCGGGGAATTGGATATGACTAGATTGAGAGGAAAAGTTGGGGGGAACTTTTTTTGCACATCTTGCAGTCAACATTCCAATTCCACCCAAAATTGTTCAAGGGGGATGAGGTTAAGGCTCAGTCCAGGCCACTGGAGGCCACTGGAGTTCCTCTATATCAAACTCATTACTATTAAACCAAGTCATGATGGCCATGCAACAGATAAGGGCCTTCCCTAAACTGTTGACACATATTTATAATGTTATTTATATTATAGAGTTGATTTTATACACGTTAGCCTGGTGTGTGGCTGAAACACTTGAACGCATTAAATAAACACATTTCTCTACATTTACATTTGAGGCATCTCCTGCTGCTCAGTTCACCACAGTGCTGGTCACCAAAAACTGAGACTAATATGCACCCTGCCAAGTTGCCACTGTTGGACCCCTGAGCAAGGCCCTTAACCCTGAATTGTTTTATCCAAAGTGTCTGCTAAACAATGCGAGGGCCAATATTAATGCCAGTGGTTTCGGGACCAGATCTTTAACAAGCTCATGGTCAGGTGTCCACTTACTTTTAGCCAAGTGGCGCAGATATTGGGTGACAAAATTTGCAGCCCCAGAATGAATCAATTTTAATGTCTGATAGACCAGAAGGGACCAGAAGAACCTCCCGTTGGCCTCCAAACAGACCAGTTTCCTCATGCACAGCGCTGATCTAACCGCTGACAAAACTGAGCCTTTTATTTAGCGCTGCCAGGCTGTGAGTGGCACTGACGCCAACCCCAATAACCCCGCAGTCCTGCCACATCTGCGACTTCTGAACGCAAATACGTCAACACACAACACGTTCCCTTATACGTCCTTCACTCAAAGAGATAAACTAATCTGATCCACTGGGATTTCTCGCTCCCAGATTACTTTCTACAGTGGACTTGGTACTTGATCACATGACTCTCTGGTGAGTCTATAAATGGGCTAAGCTGCCTTTTCTTCCCATTTTCCTTCCTTTGCGGAGGACCAGATTGGCAGAACTCAGTGTAATCATGTGAATAGAATTAGCAGGACTGTTTCAAAAGCTTAGACCTTTTATTTTAGAGGAGGCTGGGATGTAGGTCAAGGCTCAGCGTTCATCCTTGGGCCTGATCTGTATTAGTGAATTAACAGAACTGAACTGCACAGCTGTACTGTAGACTGGAATGTCTATAATCCATATTTTTAGAAAGCCAGATATACCTGGACACCTGATCATAAGCTTTTTAATTGTCAGATTCAAAAAATTACAGGCATATGGAGTTTATGGAGTATATGGAGTTTCCCCTACTCGTAGGACCGTGTGTCCATTCGAGAGGTCGGGCACTGTTCCATTAGGTCGAGGTCAGGGCTCTATCCAGACAACTGAAGCTCCTTCAGACCTCCTTCATCAAGCAAACTACTGGCAAAATGGTGTAAACATATAATACTAAACATATATATCACAAATAGCAACACGACACACCTTCCCTCACATAGTCACACCTAGGGGCAATTAAGGGCAGCCAATCAACTGTTCAAATGTTTGATGACATCAAACGGACACAAAGCTTCTTACAGGAGGTATTTGGGTGGCATCTCTGAAGTCAAATCCTAGGCAGTGCTGTCAAACCTGTGGACCCAATTGGCTGTGCCTGAGGGAGGTCGTTCGACTGAGTTTCATTTGTCGTGTACATCTCATTTTGTGGAGTGCTTAGCATGTCTCTGTAAGACTCTGGCACTGGCAGGGGTGTGTATTACTTTCAGCTCTTTGTGACCAGCACTGTGGTGGACTGAGCAGCGGGTGATTTGCAATAAGCAAAGTAACTGGTGACAATGCTGGAAAACTTGGAGGTTGAGGTTGGAGTGTATGTGAAGCTGATGATGATGTCAGCAAATGTTTTTCTTTTTTTTTTTAATTAAAAAGAACATTTTTTTTTATTAAAATACCCAAATGATGTAGGCAATATAGGGAATATAGACATCTGCTACAGATGTTGAAACATCATAACACATTATACTGTAGTTTCTACCCTAAACAGTTGAGCATCCCTAAAAGTACCAAATATTTACCACCCAAAAATGCATTTCCAGAGGGGTGGATGTTTTTTAAATAATAAACATTAATAATAGATTAATTTTAACATAAAGATTGTTGGCCAGTTGGCGACTAAAGCCGTACAATGTATTCGTTGTGAGTGGTACAAAGAATGATAGATGCAGGAATTGGACCAGACGTTGTAATAACACCGTCTGAATAAAGCACAGTCCTGTCCACTCTTCCTTGGATCAAATTCCCCAACATAATTAAAATGCCTTTCTTATCGATGTTTACATTGTAGGGGCAGTGGGCAGGCGGCCAACGGAGCTGCAGTCGTCTTCCTCAGACACAAACACACGTTTTGATTGAAAGTTCTAATATTACCCTGGACGTAGCCACATTTTATTTAACAGGTGCGGCTGTGTGAAATAAACCTGCATTCATGGTGTTTTTACCTGTATACGAGGGATCATCAAAAGGTTTCCGCACTTTTATATTTTGGTTGGAAATTTTGAGGGCGTGAGGGAGGTGTAGTAATTGGCCGTGTCTGAGAGAACGAGAGATGCTTATAGTCTGGATTTAGGGCCATCTGATTTCCACCTTTTTGGGAGCTTAAGGAAGCTTTAAGGGGAAGAAGATTTTCATGTGATGATGTGAAAGCTGCAGTGCATCAGTGGCTACACGCTTAACCAAAAACATTAAAAAGGAAACCCATGCAGACACGGGAGAACATACAAACTCCACACAGAAAGGACCCAGGACTTTCTAGCTGTGAGGCGACAGTGCTCTAGAAGTAGCGAGTAACGCATTGTATTTTTGTATATCCTGATGGGGGGTTGGTGTACCTAGGAACGGGTTCGAAATATATAAATATGTAAAGAAATCATAGCTTTAGTGAGCAACTGGTCTATGGAATTAATGTTCAGATGATTGTATTAGATTACTGAAAGAAGGTTAAGTCTTTCTTTCCAGATGTGCCTACACTACTCAACATCTGTCCTTAAGGGTCTGCAGCAGTGCGCCTGTCTAGCGGCCAAGAAACTCCAAGTTAACCCAGTTAACCCAACCAAACCCAGTCTTCGATATCAGAGATTAAACTCTGGTAAAAGCTTTCAGTGAGGAGCTGAGTCTGTTATAGCAGCACAATAACAATAAGGATCAGATCCAAATTAGGAGTGAACAGTCAGTTTTGGATGATTGTATAGCAGAAAAGCAAAAAGAAAATTATGTATTTGTGTCTGTATTAAACACTGTGTTCAAAAATATGTGGACACCCATGATTATTGCTTATGCCTGTGGTTTTTGAATAGGAGAACCAGCAAGCAAATTCTCATTATTATTTTTTTAATTTTATTTATTTATTTTCTCCCCTTTTTCTCCCTTTTAGCGAGTCCAGTTGCCCGATTGCGTCATGCTTCCTCTCCACCAATGCCGATCCCCGCTCTGATTGAGGAGAACGGAGCTAACCCACGCCCCCTACGACACGTGGGCAGCAGCCGTATGCAACTTATCACCTACACTTTGACGAGTGCAATGCATATCAGCACTGTGTACAGAGAGACACACCCTGACAACACTCATCACTGTGCAGGTGCCATCAATCAGCCAGCAGAGAGACCCTATCCGGCTTAATCCCACCCATATCTGAACAACAGATCTACCCGCATGGTAAACGTGTACCTGAAATAACACCCATCATCCTGCCCGGCATGAAAGTGAAAATAAACAATAAAACACGGATCACTACATTATCACGACTCTTTGTACACACCACAATGGCGTCGAAGGAAAATAACCCCCCGTACATCATTCATTTTGACATAAGCGCTAGTCAAATAAACACCGGTGCTTTTTTAACGCTCGTAATGGACGGAAAACTGCTCTGCTTTTTGATTCCTGAAGCATTGTTGTACCGCTTCCCACATATTCAGCTCTCTGTGTGAGACGCGGCCCGAAAAAATGACTTCCTCCGCTTCCTGTGGCACTCGATTAGGTCTGGCAGACTGCAGACGTCTTTAACGCTCGTGCTGAAAGTAGCTGCCGCGCTGGAGCTTTTGAACTTCCTCTCGCGGCGTGGAGTCGGGCGGAGCGTCGCTTGTGTGGGCCCTGCTGATGAAGCACTTCCAGATCTGGGCAGAACCCAGGATGATGTGTGGTTCCAGTTTGCTAATGAATTGCTACTGCTAAGGAGGATCTTGCTTTTCCCCCCCACGTACAGTACGAGACGAAAAGTATGTTTACCTCACCTGCACGTCTTTGGACTGTGGGAGGAAACCGGAGCACACGGAGGAAACCCACACAGACCCGGGGAGAACATGCAAACTCCGCACAGAAAGGACCCGGACCGCTCCAGCTGGGAATCGAACCCAGGACCTTCTTGCTGTGAGGCAACAGTGCTACCCACCGTGCCACCGTGCCTCCCCGAACCCCCCCAATTCTGGAAAAGTTGGGACAACGTGTTAAAAATAAGAAAGTGTGAATGTTTTGGTAAATCAAGGAACGGCAGGCGGGACCCGAGTCGTTCACACAGCCGTTCTCTCACTTGCAAACGGAAACCAGGAATTATTCTGTCTATCGCTTCTCAGTGGAACGTCACCGTGAGAACGTGCGGTGGAACAAAGAGCGGTGCTCGAGACGCCAGGTTCAAAGAGCTCGTTGCTGCAAACCCAGTGACCACATGATCGACCTGATATGAAAACAATTACACCATTTAGCAATATAAGACACCTAAAATCAATATTTAAGACGGGTGTCTACATACTTTTGACCAAATGAGTGGAGTGAAAAGTGTATTTGTGTGAAAAGAACAGGTTCAGGCTGCGTATGAAGCCGTTCCTGAACCGCAGTAGGATGGTGGTGGGTGGCCGTTGTTGACTTTAATACATCCGTGGGTGGATTCGACTTACAGAACTGGGCGTTTAGATAAAGTGATAGCACATGACTCTGTGCTTATGTTTAAGGGTTGGCAGCAACCCACATCGTGTATGCGCACACACACACACTTTCCTACAAAATAAAGCACGGTGCTAAACATAAGAACATTTTATGCTACCCGATTTGGCACCTGATGTAACCCTATGAATTTTTATCCAAGCTTGGGACCAGCTTATACTGAGAACACATTGACAAGTTCGGCCACCCCTTTCTTTAGACCGAGCCAATTGTGTCTGTGTAGACTCCCTTGCGGACGATAGCACCTACCTGAGCACCCCTTAAAAACTCGTGATCTTTACATTATCCCGTTAACACTTGGTTTGATGGACACCCAGAATATCAACACTTTAAAGAAAAGCGGTCAGTGTTTATCTGCTGGCTACTGATTATAAGAAGAAAAATGAGACCCGTCGTACAACGTGGCAGCTTGCTCCTGGGGAGCTGACAACCCTTCGCATAAACGCCAACATAAATGAATAAAAGCTTTCGAGATCATTTTAGCGTCTCTAAACCACTCATAACATCAGTTCTTTACAAGTACGATCTTGTTTTAATAAGTGAGGCCTCGAGGCAGATAATAAGATGATGTCGGCTGATGTCTCCTCCAGATAACATTTACAATCTGATCAAGATGTTACAATGTAACAGTCATCTCAGTTCTAGTATTGGTTTAGCATTAAAGCACTGTACATAAGTGCCCTATACATAACAGCCCTATACATAAGTGCCCTATACATTATGCGTAAGGCTGACCTATACATAACTGCCCTATACATAACAGCCCTATACATAAGTGCCCTATACATTATGCGTAAGGCTGACCTATACATAACTGCCCTATACATAACAGCCCTATACATAAGTGCCCTATACATTATGCGTAAGGCTGACCTATACATAACTGCCCTATACATAAAGCATAAGGCTGCCCTATACATAACTGCACTATACATAAGGCTGCTCTATACATAAGTGCTCTATACATAACTGCACTATACATAAGGCATAAGGCTGCCCTATACATAAGTGCCCTATACATAAGGCTGCCCTATACATAACTGCCCTATACATAAGGCTACCCTATACATACAGCTGCCCTATACATAAGTGCCCTACAAATAAGGTATAAGGCTGCCCTATACATAAGTGCCCTATACATAAGGCTTACAATACATAAGGCTTCCCTATACATAACTGCCCTATACATAAGGCATAAGGCTGCCCTATACATAACTGCCCTATACATAAGTGCCCTATACATAAGGCTTACAATACATAAGGCTGCCCTATACATAAGTGCCCTATACACAACTGCCCCATACATAAGTGCCCTATACACAACTGCCCTATACATAACTGCCCCATACATAAATCTTACAATACATAAGGCATAAGCCTCCCCTATACATAACTGCCCTATAGATAACTGCAACTGCCCTATACATAAGACTACCCTATACACAACTGCCCCATACATAAATGCCCTATACACAACTGCCCCATACATAAATCTTACAATACATAAGGCATAAGTCTCCCCTATACATAACTGCCCTATACATAACTGCAACTGCCATATACATAAGACTGCCCTATACATAACTGCCCCATACATAAAGCTTACAATGCCTAAGGCATAAGGCTCCCCTATACATAACTTTCCTATACACAAGGCATAATGATGTCCTATACATAACTGCCCTATACATAAAGTATAAGGCTGGCCTATACATAACTGTCCTATACATATCTGCCCCATACATAAGGCTTGCAATACATAAGGCATAGCTCTGGGTACAAATGCAGAAGTGATGAAACTCTGTCCTTAAATGGTTCTGATGGCAGTGCCACCCATGTGGCATCACAAATCATC
The DNA here is from genome assembly GCF_030014385.1 of Trichomycterus rosablanca. Lineage (NCBI taxonomy): Eukaryota > Metazoa > Chordata > Actinopteri > Siluriformes > Trichomycteridae > Trichomycterus > Trichomycterus rosablanca. Next base: position 4,693,549 of record NC_086012.1, read on the forward strand.
AAACATCACTAAGCTAAATACAGCAGACTAGCTGTGCAATCACTCAGTCTGGAGAAAGCGAGACAAACAGGTAGGCAGAAAAAAATACCGCTGTACCACAAAGCCCATGTACGTATCACTTACCATCCTGCAGACTGCTGATACACACGCCACACTGATACACTCCACCAGCACCGGACCAAACTGACCTCAGATGAGCGGAACTGATTCAATCACAAGCAGCACACACACAAAACAAACCTAAAGAATAACAACCAGCCTGGGCACCTGATGCGAAGATTCTCGAAAATCAGCGCCAAGCAAAGAAAGCATGCAAGAAGGAGACAGAAGGAACGATGGAAGCCTCCGATCTCAGCAAAAGGAGAAAACCGAAACGGCCCTGTTGTAATGGTTCCCAGGAAATACCCGCTTGGAGATAAAAAGAGGATAAGAAAGGAGTGGTGAGGCTCAGGAAGGAAATTCTGGTCAGCTGTTTTTTTAGGGACTGCTGTTGGGTGAAAAAAAAGGCCTGATTCGCAATCTGCATTCCGATTCGTCCCAAGGGTGTTTAAATGAGGTCGAGTTCCACACCAAACCGAGGATACACAATGTCAAATTAACACCAAAATGGTGTCTGTTGGAGTTTGTGTTCATTTAGGCACTGCTGTTGGATGAAAAAACAGGCTTGACTCACAATCTGCATTCCGATTCGTCCCAAATGTGTTTAATGAGGTTGAGTTCAGGGCTCTGCAGACCACTAGAGTTCCAAATCAAAGATCCGAAATGTCAGACTGACACCAAAATGTGAGTTTTTGGTGTGTCTGTTCATTTAGGCACATTTGGCCTTACAATCGAGGTTCTAATTCATCCCAATTTTGAACAAGGGTGTTCACATACTTTTGGCCATATAGTCTTTAAAAACCTGAATAAATAATCAGAAATATAAAGTGTCGTTGCTTCCAGGCAGACGTGGTTCGGTTCCCACTTATCTTGTGGGAATGTTTTCTTCCAGGATGACAACCCATTACCCACAGGGCCCCTAGGTGGTCACCTAACAGTTAGATTAATAAAACAACGGATAAAGAAAATCAGACACCGGTCGACTGGTTGCCCTCTAGTGGGCACGATTGGAAGAGCCTGCAAACAAAATTGGCTACGAAAGTCTGCTGTGTGGGAAAAGACCGGACTAAGAAGGGGGTGGGGACCCTGGTTGGTAGCCCAAGGCGCCTTTACAGAAGTGGAGGAACACGGAGGTCAGTGCGTGACTCACATGAGTGAATCCACCGAAGAATGAGCGAATAAGAAGGGTCGGTGGACCGCGCACACATCTAAGGCAAAATATACCCTCCTCAGATGCGGTCAGGGTCCCCAGCATTGGAAGACGAACTGGCTACACTACATTTGAAGAAATAAGGGGTTAAATGCATAAATAAAACAAAAATTACGTGTATTATATGCTATGGTAGTAGGAGTCACCAGATCAGAACAGGGCCACCAACATTGTATAGTGAATGGTAAATAAACACTCATGTATGGATGTGACATTAATTAGCATATGGAAACCTACAAACACCTATAATTTATTAATTTAATTTATTAATATCATATTGGATAACAAGCTCTGACCTTCTCACATTGAGTGACATTTCGACAGGAATGGAATCCCACTGCTGAGCAATTAACAGCACCCCCTCTGAAGTCAGAACTGAGTCGGTTTTGCATTGGGGAGGATAAATGTAACGTAAGGGATCCTCCCGTGAGTATTTAGAGATCATTTTATTAGTCCCGTCTAGTTTATATCTGAATCATTCCAACGTCCAGAAAGTTCTCTTGTCCATCTAGTTGACATGTCAAACTTAAGGCCAGATGTTGAAGGGTGTCTGACCCTTCTAATTAATACTTGGACCCCCTTAAAAAAGGTACAAATAACAGTTTGGTGGTGAAAGGGGGGGTTGTTACTTTTTATTTAATTTATTAAAGTTTACCCTTGCCCAATTGTCACTGTATAATTCGCCCTCTGCTTACAATGCCACCAGCCACACCGAACCAGAAAGCCTTGTTCACAATCAACATTCCAATTCATCTAAACAGGTCCTAAGTAAAGCAGAGGTCAGAACCACCCCCCCCCCCCTCCCCCCCAACTCAAAAATTAGAATGGGCGTCCACATACTTTTAGCCGAACAGTTTACCTCTTTTGAAACCTACCACCCCAGTACAGAGTTTACAGGGTACAATGAAGATCCGAAATTTATCACGAAGCTGCAGTCGTTTTACATTTCATCGTACACATCATTAACCCGATAAGCAGCTGGTTTGGTTTGGCAGAAGGTTTTAAAGTCAAGGGGAGGCCGTGAACCCATTAACAGCCTGGCAAATATAAATACGCTTCGACTCGCTATGAAAACCCAAAGCAGCAGATTAAGAGATTGCGATCTGTACGCTTTTCCCAACGCAAACTCTAGTTGGTTTCACGTTCTGGTTCCAAAGGTAGTCAGACAATGAAAACTGGAAAACTGAAAGCTTCTAAAATGCACAAGGTCTAAAGTGCAAGTTGCTAAGGTGGTGTAGGAGTATCGTATTACTGGTTCAATTCCCTAGCGGTCCCAATGGCCAGTTTGGCATCTACATACAGAAATCATTAGCTATGTTTGGTTGGGGGTGGCCGAGACCCCAACATGAATTGATGTCCTGTACGGGGTGCACAGAGCCCAGTGATTCCAAGGAATTTGGACCAACCGCAAACCTGACCAGTATAAGCAGTGGTAATTAAATAAAAAGAGGTAGCAAAGACTAAGTACAGTTCAAGCTAAGCTGAGATGGACGCTGGGGGTCCCATGGTAATCAAAGAACCCTAATTGGCACTCCATTAGTCCATAAAATTAAATCACAATAAAACTGTTGGTTGTCAATTGATTCGTTTGGATAAGCTTGAAGTCAACATTGGTACGGATCCAATTTGGTGGCATGGTTGGTGTCCACGAACACCTGCCGCTCCAACAGGTCTTTTCACACAGGAATCAGTATCGCATATGGAGAGTCACGCACTGCTCTCCATTATTCCCCGTCTCTGTCAAGTCACCATCGACCAGCCAGCAGAGGCCACGATTGCACCAGCAATGAAGAATCCCTTCAGCCATAGCCAATCATGTCTTTGTAGGCGCCAGGCTGGCCTTTGGTGGTGTGCTTGGAGTACACTAACACATGCCCCCCCCCCCCCCCCCCCCCACACACACACATGTGTGTAGTAGCCCACCGCTTCTTTTCACACAGGAATCAGTATCGCATACAGAGAATTGCGCACTGCTCTCCATTATTCCCAGTCTCTGTAAAGATGCCATCGTGCAGCCAGTAGCAATGAGATATCCCTTCAGCCCGCCCTCCGGCCGGCCTATCGCAGAGCTAGGATTTAAACTCGAGAGCTCAGCCGTTGTAGGGTCACCTGAGAAACTCATGAATTAAATAATTAGAAGGTGTGCCCCAATACTTTTGTCTCTTCCATCTGTACCATTGTTCTCCAATAAACGAGTGGCCATCCGACACCGAAAACCACACGCCACGGGTGGGGAACCGTTATACTAAAATACTAAGATGTGAGAGATTGCTATACGCTAATCAAGTGGGGTTTTTTTTACTGTGGTGTTTGTTGCAGAAAGGTGGGAATTACACCAGGCGTGTCTGTGTAAAGTGATCCAAGGGCACGGCCGACGGCCCGGAGGAGAGGGGACGCACGTGGCAATTTGGAATGACGTGGGCCTTGTGTTTTCCCTTTGATCTTGAAATGGAAAGCACATGGTGGGCCTCACCCTTATAAGACACGGTAGCAAGTACACAAATACACCCATAAATACACCCACACACATCAGTGAATTTATAGTGTTACTGTATAAATCAACTTTTTATCATTAAAAATGGTAATATCACTTTGCTATCTGATGTTGAACATCCCATAATTCATCTTGTACTTTTGGCTAAAACACCAGATATCAAACTTTAAAGAAAACGTCCACATACTTTTGGCCATGTGGTGTTTTCACAGCAATTTGACCTGAACACAGAATGCAACAGTTACAATTTCAAATACAGAATTACACCACATGGTCAAAAGTATGTAGACACCCAACATGATATTGTAGTAACGTTCTATTCCAGAACTATAAGCTTTAATGTGTAGTTGCCCCATCGACATTTTTGTGGCCATAACAGCCTCTACTGTTTTGGAACAGCGTACTACTGATTGTTTTTATTAAAAAGGGTTTGAGTCTTAGCGGTGCTACCAGTAACTACTGGCTGTGTCTGAGAGAGGGGAATGCCAATGGGGTACCACAGTAGAGGTAAACTTGTCACAGCATTAGCAATACACAATATACACAATTTGCCATGTGTGGGAGAGAGGGTCAGAATGGGGCATCTCTTCTTGCCACTCCTACTGTATGGTTGAGGCACTGGTTAAGTGGTTTTTACCACTGGATGGTAAAAAGATGCATCCAGCTGCTTCATACGTGTTGGAGGCAACTGGTGGAGGTTGCCCGAGTGGCGCCAATCCCTTACAAGACTTCAACCGTCCTCTCCTGTGTAGAGCCCGGCCAGCTAAAAGCACCATAGATTGAAATCTGGATCTTAGTGATGGTTGAGCTAGCATAATAGACCACCGCGCTACCCAAGCATAGCTGGACATTACTACATATTAATTGTAATAAAAATGTACGTAATTCCACCCTGGAAACAACTGCATTAACATTATGAGAGACAAGGTATGTTTAAAACAGATTCTTTAATGGCTATATATGGCAGAGGAAAAATGGCCGCTTATTGTGAGGTGTTAATTCTTATTCATGACGGCATGTGGGAGGTATCATGTTACCATTCCGTTTTGTGAGTGGAACCTTTTTAAGTGAGGAGGCATCCAACAACATCCATCAGGTACCAGGGGTGTTCACATACTTTTGGCCACATACTATCAATCAAATCAATCTTCATGCCCATTGCACAGTAGAGTACCTCTTTCAGAAAGAGTCCTAGATATTGAGGGTATTTTCACAAAAACAATGGGCACATCTGATTGTATAACCCTACTCCCACGACTCTAAATGCTGGGGAATGCAAGACGGGCCAAACCTGTCCATCCACAGAGTTACTGAAAGTAGCAAAGCGCAGGGAAGACTAACATAGAGGCGATATGCTTATGAATGGAACTTGTACGGCTGGTTTGATAGCAAAACAGTAATAGACTATCTCCACTACAAACAGCTTTGGACTTTTAGACCAACCCCCATCATCCAACATGCAACCCAACAGCATTTGTACATCCTACTTTCTAGTCTTGGATGACAACCAGAACTTACTGACCAGTGGTGGCCTGTGGTTCACCCTGAAGAGTTCTCTGGACTATGAGAACCAAGCTGGAGGATATTTATAGTGAATTTCCTTAATTATTTATAAACTAACAGGCATTTCCGGGTCACCCTGTTGCCAAAGCCACGGGGGCGAGAGGGACGACTCTAATGACGCGGTCAAGAACTGATTGCACAGTGGGGCATGTACAACAGCCCTGAGCTTTTCTGGTCAGGCTGCAGCGCCATGCCAAACTTAAATGGTTCATGTCGAACGCTGCATAATTGTGATGAAGCCTGATGTCGAATATGTTGTTGTCTAGTTAGCAAGAGTGGAATAGCTTTTAGGGATCATTACTCAGTACCAGAACCAAGACAGCACCTGGTAATTAGACAAAATGGGATGCAGCAGGTAGCCAGGCTATACAGGAGGTTCTAATGATCTCCTGATCTGATCAATAGTGCTGATTACTTGCTATTTCCAGTAGTGTCTTAATGGGTTTAGATCATCCTGGCCTTCACTACCTTACTACAGACAGGAGCAGTGACAATTACTGGCTCACACTAGAGGTGTTTATGTAAACAAAACATTTCCATATAGTAATATAACCCCAAATAACCAAGTTAAACACTGGGTTTGCATATCGTTACTTCAGCAAACTAAACAGCATAGGGGGAGATGGTTGGGTGGGGCGTCACCCTGTAGCTCTACTAATGTTGACTTTCTACAGTCTAGTAAAGGAGTCATTCCTCAGCATGTTGCTCTGTTCATGTCATGGTTCTATGTAGGAGTAAGCCACTGGCTGGTAAAAAGATCCATTGGCTTCACAAGTCTGAGAGAGCATGTGCTAGTCTTGGATCCTCCTCAGCAGAGGTTAAAAGTTAGTGGGTGTGGGTAATTAACACAAGATTATCTTCTTCTTTGAAGGCATAGTGACATTGGGGAAATAAATCCTGTAACTGCTGCAAAGGGACCCAATGTTCATGGTCAGGTGTCCACCTCTCTGGATGGATTGACCACGTGAAGTGTATAAAAGAACGTTTTGAAATCATGTGATTGGACGGTGGGAGACAATAACCATAAGTGAGGATTGAACCCTGGACCACAGAAGCCAAATTGCTAGGTACTGCTATCTCTACCATCCTTGCCACTGTGCAGTCCATGATTGCTTTGGGCTACTTGTCCCCACAAAAATGAGAATTGTGGGAATTCTAATACTAAGCTAGGTACACCATATTTGCAATACAACGTGGTCATACTGCATATTGATGTGGGCTGAGCCCTTTTTGGTTCTTCTGTGCCCCGTGTCTATAAAGAGATCGACGTGATGGAACTCCATTAGTCAGCACAGAGCTCTAAACCTTTAGTATGAATTGGAACATCGATTGCACACCAGGGCTTGGACTGGATGGGCAGGGGGAACCAGGTACAGTCCAGAATCTTGTTTTGAACCGGGATGTCCGCATACTTTTCTGTACTATATAAGAGTAACATGGTGGCCTACAGATCCTCCACAAGTCTAAAGAGAATCTCATTAAATCATGGCCTCGCTACTGGAAATAAATCCGATAAACGAAAGAAGCAGATGTCCGGCGGCTACATGCATGCTGATGAAAACACTTAAAATAAGTCTAACTATAGACGCAGCGCTAGGAACTCATGTTCCAGGCATTAGCTGAGGGCAAAACGTAACTGCCAGCCAACCAAAACCCACAGTGGAATGTGCAGATTGAGACAGTCTGGATGAAGAAGAGAGTGTGTGGTTAGTGTAAAGCTGGATATAACAAAGCGACAGTGACGTCACTGTACAGAACTGTCCGCCACACCTCACGGTCCATTGCACAGATCCCTACAGTTTGGGTCTATCCACCAAAAAGAAAAATATGAAAAAAAAAGCCATTCTTGATTCTATACTCACTGTCCATTTTATCATCTCCACTTACCACATAGGATCACTTTGTAGTTCTACAATTACTGACTGTAGTTAATCTGTTTCTTTACATACTTCTTTTAGCCTGCTTTCACCCTGTTCTAAAATGGTCAGGACCCCCACAGGACCACTACAGAGCAGGTATTATTTAGGTGGTGGATCATTCTCAGCACTGCAGTGACACTGACATGGTGGTGGTGGTGTGTTAGTGTGTGTTGTGCTGGTATGAAGTGTCCACTCACTGTCCACTCTATTAGACACTCCTACCTAGTTGGTCCACCTTGTAGATGTAAAGTCAGAGACGATCGCTCATCTATTGCTGCCGTTTGAGTTGGTCATCTTCTAGACCTTCATCAGTGGTCACAGGACGCTGCCCACAGGATGCTGTTGGCTGGATATATTTTTGGTTGGTGGACTATTCTCAGCCCAGCAGTGACAGTGAGGTATTTAAAAACTCCAGCAGCGCTGCTGTGTCTTATCCACTCATACCAGCACAACACACACTAACACACCACCACCATGTCAGTGTCACCACAGTGATGAGAATGACCCACCACCTAAATAATACCTGCTCTGTAGTGTAGGTCCTGCGAGAGTCCTGACCATTGAAGAACAGGGTGAAAGGGGGCTAACAAAGCATGCAGAGAAACAGATGGACTACAGTCAGTAATTGTAGAACTACAAAAAAACTACAAAGTGGAGCTGTGTAGAAACAAGAACTGAATTAAACCAAAGTCTCCCACACAAGATGCTAAGGTGTAAATGTAATCAAGCTCTTCCTGACTGGACTTCGGTTGATCAGAGAGGTTGAGATTGGATTTCATACACCCCACGCAACAGGATTATCATCTGATAACTGATGAAGACCAGCCTGAAATTGTGACACCAAGAGAGGCAAATCTGACATAAAAACAGCCTGTTTATTTTAAACTGAGAGCCAGACATAACAATTCTCATTTCTTATGTTTTATTTTGACTTTTGGAGGCTTTATTCTCTGTGGGAAAGAAGGATTCAAATGATAACATGTGCCTACTGACGGGAGAGTCCATCAACTATTAAAAATTCTCTACATTCAACTCTAAATTCACTGATCTTCAGTTTGACGTGGCGACGTGGAATGCGTTCCTGCCAGGCTTGGTCCCGTCACGCTCATATTGCCACCCGACACCCAACAAACTGTTTATCTGCTTTGTTTGGCGACACCTCCACGAGTCCAAACACAGCTGCTCAACCATGTGACAAACAGGTAATGACTGAGCAAAGGGAAACCGCACCATCCTCAAGCTGGTTTGACTCTGTGCCATCCAACAATTACTCCTCCAACATAAATACACACCGAGGAGCTCGAGCTGGCAACTGAACCCTAAAATCGTACATTTTTGCTCTTTCTCAGATAAGAGATCAGTTAAAAATGCATACCAGTGACAGTTGTGCTATTTCACAAAACAAGAAAGACCAGATGCACCAGAAGCCAAGCCCCAGACTGAGAACATGTTTGTCCCATTCCTATGGTATGGGAATGTCTCCCTTGAATGCTGGTATGTGGTATGAAAAGCAGTCAAAAAGAAAAGAACCAAGACAAGAAGGTAAAAAGGTAAAAAAAATATATATGTATATATATATATCACTAGCTTACCTCTTCATCTGTCCATGATGAAGGAATGAAGATTGGGATCCATCCATCCATCCATATGAACACGATGGAAGATCATGAAAGACAAAAAAAACCAAACAAATTTCAATTAAAATATGAAACACAAGCATCTAATCTGATACATTATATTAGGTCTGCTGGTCTCCACTCCAATCGAATGGAGTTTACTAGATTTTGGAACATTAATGCCACATTCAGCCACTTAGAAAGTAGTGAGATCATGTATTTATATTCAAGATTACTCACAAGTAGCATTCAAATTCATTCCAAAGTACAGAGTATCCAACAAACCAAAATCTTTAAATCTAGACATTTTGCCACCCCATAGTTTGATTACAGTGTCCGACAGGGAATCATGTATGGAGATCCTGGAGTTCTGTATGGTTAACTCACTAAAGAAGGCTCCTGATAAACAGTTCTTAGTCTCTCGCTGCTTCCCAAAGAAGTCTGAATGTTAATATGAATGTCCATTTGATCAACTCCACTTAGCATATAGAAGCACTTTGTAGTTCTACAATTACTGACTGTAGTCCATCTGTTTCTCTGCATGCTTTGTGAGCCCTCTTTCATGTTGTTCTTCAATGGTCAGGACCCCCACAGGACCACAACAGAGCAGGTATTATTTGGGTGGTGGATCATTTTCAGCACTGCAGTGACACTGACATGGTGGTGGTGTGTTAGTGTGTGTTGTGCTGGTACGAGTGGATCAGACACAGCAGCGCTGATAAAGTTTTTAAACACCTCACTGTCACTGCTGGACTGAAAATAGTCCACCAACCAAAAACATTCAGCCAACAGCGCCCCGTGGGCAGCGTCCTGTGACCACTGACGAAGGACTAGAAGATGACCGACTCAAAAAGCAGCAATAGATGAGCGATCGTCTCTGACTCTACATCTACAAGGTGAACCAGCTAGGTAGGAGTGTGTAATGGAGTGGACAGTGAGTGGACACGGTATTTAAAAACTCACAAAACAACACACACTAACACACCACAGCCATGTCAGTGTTACTGCAGTGCTGAGAATGATCCACCACCTAAATAATACCTGCTCTGTAGTGGTCCTGTGGGGGGTCCTGACCATTGAAGATCAGGCTGAAAGCAGGTTAAAAAGTATGTCAAGAAATAGATGGACTACAGCCAGTAATTGTAGAACTACAAAGTGCTTCTATATGGTTAGTGGAGCTGATAAAATAGACAGTGTGTGAAGAAACAAGGAGGTGGTTTTAATGTTATGGCTGATCGGTGTATACAGTATTACAGCATTGATGACCAGGGCAAATATTAAAGAAATCAAATTGTTGGAGAGTGTTTAACAGATTTGGGGTGTGTCTGTAGAGGTCAGAAGAGCATTTGCCAGGTCAGGCTGACGTTTGACGAGAAAGCCTTGTTCGCAATTGAGGTTCCTATTCATCCCAGGGTTGAAGTCATGGCTTTGTGCAGGCCACTGGAGTTTCTCTAAAGCAAACTCACCAAACGATATATCTAAGCATTTATAGACTTCACAGTCGATGGGTCTTCTCTATAAGGGTTGCAAGTTCTTGAATTAGAAACAGAAGGAAAAGGAACGTCCAAATACTTTTGGCTACATATTTTGAGCGCCAGACATATGTTGCAACATCATGAACGAGTGTGAAAGTTGAAGCACCGGAGGGTTAAAGTGTCAAGGAATGAACCAGTGTGAAATAGTGCACTGAAGGCATGCCAACATATGCAGTACATAGATTAGACGTGGAGGGTGGCATGCTCAGACGGGGTATGTAATGAATCTCTCTCTAAAACTTTGTGTGTTGCGAATTTGGATGAACATTTTTAATATTTATTCTGTAACACATTTGCATGGTCAAGGGAATGTGGACACCTGTTTTAATGTGTTGTTTCAGCTATGTCAGCCATTGCTAACAGGTGCTCACAGCCATGAAATTTCTATAGATCAACATTGGCAGTAAAATGGGTCTTACTGAAGAGATTTATTACTTAATTATTTTTCTCATTGCAGTGTTGTAGGATATACAATCAGTGGAACCAATAGCATCATTGGTTCTACGAATTCTGACCATATTTTATGTATAAACATCCTAGAATCTGTTACAGATACATTTAGTATGACATACACTCTATGGCCAAAAGAAGTATTACTAAGTATAGGTTTGAGGTAACAGTAGTAACAGTTTGGGTATCCTGTTTGAGCCCCACTGTACCCCTGTGCATAAAGTCATCCATTAAGACATGGATTGAGAAGTGTAATGTGTGTGGTCTACACAAGGCCCTGATTTTATACCCCAGTTAACACCTTTGGGATAAAATGGAACATTGATGTCCAACATTAATACCTTATCTTACGAATGAGGTTCTTTTGACTCATTTACATTTACATTTTCGGCATTTATCAGACACCTTTATCCAAACCGACTTACATTACAGTTACATTATACAGTCAATTGAGGGTTAAGGGTTATCCAACAGCAGCAACCTGTCAGTGGTGGGGGGACCTTCTGATTACTGATCCAGTACCGTAACCACTAGGCTAAGGCTTGCCCTTGACTCAATGGACACAATCCAAAATCTTGTAGCAAGACTGCAACAGTCTCAAGAGGGTGGGCGACTCCAAGGGTCCACATTCTTTATGCTTTATGACCTACGTTATGAGTATTTCAGATGGGACAGTGTAGCACAACTGATGGGAAGAAAAAACGCCATGGATGGTCATCAGAAAACCAAACACTGACTAAAGAATGTTCACCGCAATCCTTTCAAACCAGTCCAGCACTAACCCCTCGCTCCAAACTGTTGTTTTAGCTGGACTTCAGAGGGACACCGCAACTCGGAAGCTTTTTGGCTATTTTTAATCCTGGCAGAGGAGTTCGTTTCATAACGTTCACTCACCGATTTCTGATTTCTGGCTGCATAGATTCTAGAGGAAATCTTATGACTTAATATAATAATCCCACGAGTGGCTCTTTAGATAAAACACACAAAGCAAATCAAGTTTGGATTCATTTAATTTGTAACTCTAGAAGCCACTGGGCATAAAAAATACCCATTAATACATTCATTCCCATTTATTGATACAAGAATTGTGACATCATAATCACTGCAAGTCAAATACTTATCTTGGCCCTGAGAGTCACAATTTGGTGAGCACGAATTGCATGATTCAATTCAGATCTGGTGACTGGGGAGGCCATTGAAGCAAAGTAAATTTAGTGTCATCTTTAACTTCGTACCCATGAAGAGATGCTGCTAGATTTTTGGGTTTAGGGGGCACACCAGCAGTCTGAGCTGTTGACACAAAGCAGGATCCATGGCTTCATGATGATTGGTACATGCCAAATTCTAACCCATCAACTACATGCAGCGGAAATCCAACTTTATCAGATTATTGTACTTGGCTGACGGGACTAAAACCTGATGTTACCACAGACATATAGAGCTTTTCTGACTGGCTATTCTCCTCTGACCTCTTTCACCAACGAGGCATTTCTGCCCACAGGACATCCCAGCAGATCAGCAGTTTCTGACGTCCTTTAACCAGCCCTGACACTGTCGATGAGAACACTTTTCCCCTTGTTCTTATGTTTGCTGAAATGAGACTGAAACTAAAATCCCACTTGTGTATACCTGTAAGGTAATATATTAGCTGTTAGATATCTGGCCTACTATTATGGGACAGCAGTAGAATATGGGATGGTTTCCAAATTATTATACATATATTATTTTAGGATTACATGTCCAGGGCTGTCTATGTACACTAAACAGCCAACAGTCACCTGACCATGAACCTATGTGACCTCCCATTCCAAAACCATGAGCATTAATATGAAGGTGGTTCTCCATTCTACTGGGGTGACTTGACAGGATTTTGAACTTAGAATGAGCACAAATTCCCACAGTCAAAGCATTTGTGAGAACAGTCAGTCACCAATGTTGGATAGAAGTCCTAGCTGGTAATCAACATTCCAGTTCCTCCACACCCAACCTCTTCAAATCATGTCTTCATGGACCTTGCTTGTGGACAGCAGTTGGCAGCTTATTATGTAGGATTGGTTCTATACCCCTTAAAAGTTAAAAGAGGGTCTGGCTGAAATACCTGAACTCAATAAGTAGAGGTGTCCACGTTCGGTCATATAGTGTATTGGTAAAATTAGCAGCAGTGGACGTTCACTACGGCAAGCTAGAGAGAGATGCAGATGGACGCTCAGTAGGTTCTCTGTTCTGTTTACTGCCAGCATCATCCCAGCGAGCACATTTCGTTGGTACAACAGCTTCTTCTTGTTGAATTTTGGTTGACCAAAACAAAACCATCGATGCATCATGTAGGGTGACCATATTTTGGTTTTTAAAAAAGAGGACGCCTGGTTCGGGGAAGGAAGGGGTGTGGGGGGGATGGGGGGGGGGGGGGGTATTTCATGTCGTCGGTGACATCATGACAATGTGTATGGGGTAGAGGTTTAAATAGTTGACAAATGAGTCAATAACCATCCAGCTGTGTTACTGAACTTTAATAAATGTACAGCTGCTCTTTAACAAGGGCCTTTATGGTTAGATAATCTTATTCCTTCACATTCAGCGTTAAGCCCTAAACAATAATAACAACAAATTAAAAAACAGTTGTCACCTATAAATAAAAATCCCTTTATTTTTTAGTTTTTTGATGTATTGTACAATCGTATCAGCCGACTTATTAGCAGTGTTTTTAACTTTAATTTGATTCACTTTAATTACTTACTCCCATCAGTAGAAACCCAGCAGTAAGATACGCGTCTTCTAGTGCTTGCTGAGCAATTTCCACAGAATGCAGTGCCATCACGGTGTTGACAAGAGCCTCTGTGTTAGTGCACGTGAAAATCAGACTTATTTTAACAAAACAGATGCGCTCCTAAAAAGACCTAAAAACAAACCAATGCAAAAACATACACACAGAACAGCGAGTGCAGACTAGAAAAGCTGAATCTCGGACATTTTTGGTGATTTAAAAATCCCGGCCATTTTTTAGGTCTCAAAAAGAGGACATGTCCGGGAAAAAGAGGACGTATGGTCACCTTACATTATGTCATGTGTTGGGTATTTGGTGTTGATGGTTTATACAAATGACCATGGTTTTGAAATGGGATTTCCTGCAAGCTATTGGTTAGGTGTCCACATACTTTTGGACACATAGAAGAATTTTACTGCTTAAACTGAAAAGGGAATTATTATGGAAAATATTTTGGTTTTACCAGAAATTTTTCTATTCCTGACATTTAAAGCTAATCCTTTTCCAACACTGAACGGTTTTGTTCCACATAAAGGGAATATTTGGCTCTTGTAAAAAGCTTAATGGAATTTCGAGGCTTTTGGGAGCTAAACAGTAACTTCATACTTTGCCAAAAGTATACGGACACCTGACGCTGAGCTTGTTTTCCATCATATTTTATATGAGGTTTGGCTTTGGCTTTTTACATTTTGCCCATTCAGTTAAAGAAGTGTCTGTGGGGTGTGGTAAAGTGACTCCAAATTGACTGTCTGTAAGGAGTCTGGCATGGTCTAGTGTCTGTGTGGGTGACCTACAGGTACTCCTGCCAGCAGTTAAACTGGCTACACTACCCCTAGGTGTAAATAATACATTTTAGAAATAAGTGTGGTGCCCCGAGATGACCTGGCGCTCTGTTCAGGGTTTATTCCTGGCACAGCTGTAGTGTTTGTGGTTGGCATAAGACCCTGTGCCACCACTACCCATGATCAAGTGGTTAGAAAATGAATAAAATGACAAAAAAAAATTGCAATTATGAGCAGGTCATCAGATATTATTCTGCCCTGTTGATATAAACAAAGAAACAGAAGTTTAAATAACGCTGCACCCTGTTATTAGATATTTTATCTGGAATTTATTAGCAACGTATTGAAGGGTGACGTAAGGTTAAATCCAATGCAGCAAACCTCACTCAGCAGTAGTTAAAACATCCTGAATTAGCACTGGTGTGCAGCCAACCAGCCAATGCAGTGTAAATCTAGACCAAAAGCCCTTAAAGTCCCTCAATCCTGCCAAGTCAAGAGTTTTCTCCAGTGTTTTCTGGGCTGCAAAGCACCACTTCTGCACAGGAATCAGCCTGTAGTTCATTAAGCATTTAAGTCATTAAAGAATTGGCTTTTTCAGGTGTAACTTCTAAAGAGTATACACAAAAAAAGTGGGCTCATTAACCAGACAGTCAATGTTACAGCGGCAAGGAGGCGAATCTCTAGTCGGCCTTCCCTCCTTCAGACACGGCCGTGAGCAGCCCAGAAGTCTGGTGACAATTCTAAGACTGGAACTCGGTCTCCAAACTGGAGAGTTAGAACGTCAGACCACCGCGCCACCCCAGCACATGTCCATTTCCATGATTATCACCAAACAGAGATAACTAGGAACAGAAATTATTCTTACTTAAAGTATCTAGTCTACCAAAAGCAACTGTTGACTTATCCTGAAAGTCAGGAAAGAACACATCAGATAAAACCAAATCTTGGAGAGGTCAGCTTTTATGGTCACATGACTAGTAAGAGCCTGGGCAAAAATGGTATTCATGGGAGAATTTTAAGAAAAATGCAAATCTAAGGGAACATAAAGGCTTGTTTTACATGCACCTCGATGTCCCCCAAGCCATTTGGGCATAAATATGATGTTCAGCCCTCCAAGGTAAGAATATCATACCAACAGGCAAACATGGTAATGATAGTGTGATGGTACAAGAATGCTTTGATACATTAGGGCTTGGGTGACTTGCCATAATTATTGGAACCATGAATCTTGCTCTCTACCAGAAAATCATGAAGGAGAATTTCTCTTAATTAGCTTATGACCAAACGTTTAAGTGCAACTAGGTCCTAAGCGCAGGAGTTTGTCCACCTTTCACATTGGCTAGTCAAGACTTGACCAAGTCCTGACCAACTGACATCTTGTAGTGAATGGTGAATTGATGCAATCCATCCAAATCAACGTAAAGTGATGTTTAATTTACTTGTTAGTGTAGAAAATATGCCAAAATATGAACTCTAAAAGGAGGCAAATACACGTCAGTGTAGCTGTAGCCTTTCTGACCAAGCAAGCCATGCATATGACAAGTGACACACCCTTACATCGAATGAATGCATGTCATCTTGAAAAATGCTCATGAATGATCAGCAAAAATGCTTTCTTTACACCTCTCGGAGGTATGCAGTTAAAAAACAGTTATGAAGACGGACATTATTGAAAAATGGGGGCGGTGTTGGTATGTATGTTGGTGCAAAAGCTTTTGGAGTCTACAAACATCTCAAAGTCACCGAGAAATGAAAAGCAGCCTACAAGAATGCACCAGTCCTTATGAAAATACACAACCATGAGGGATCATGACTGCAGGTTTATTCCGGTCTCTGTTCTGTAAGCTGTCCCACAGTAGATCACTACTTGTTCCCGTTATAGCCTAATCTGTCTTCCATCTACGGTTGAAATCAGACATTCACATACACTTATATGTATAGGACGTGTTCACTGTATGGTCAAGTGAATTGACAGCCCTAACATTTCGACATCAGAAGTTTCTTCCACACCCATTGCAAACTATTATTAAGTACTGTCAAGTCCATTCTGACTCCTGGAAACCATGTCATTATATCATTTGTTCGGGTCTTCAGGCTTCTTACTGGTGATGTTCCTCAAGATGTATCCTTTCATTTTGATGCTGGCTGGCCTTTCCCTTATTACCTTCTAAGCATAACTGCCTTTTCTAACAAACTGGTTCTTCTCATAAACAAACAGAGCTTTATTTTGGATATCTGGGCTTCGATTGAGAGGTTAGGTGTGATTTGGTCAAGAATCCATGTGTTTGTTTGGCATGGGACCTTTGAGAGTACCTTGTTTCTTCCTCAATCGCTCTTTAATGTCCAGTTATGTCTAGAAAGACCCACAGAAAAGACCATAGTCTGGACAGTTTGATCATTGTTTGGTGAGATAGATCTTTACATGAGAAGATCTTGTTCTACCATAAGCCCTTCTGTGTCTTATTCTTCATTTTTCTTGTTTTCATGCATTCTTGATCATACCGAGCTAAAAATCCCATAATTTCATTCTTCAGGTCTCCCAGATTTTGCTATACGTGTTGTGCCAATCACATATCAAAGATTAATTATGTTTCTTTTACATCTTGAATCCTCGTTCATCTTCCTCCAGTCCTGCTCCTCTGGTTACATAATCGGCGTACAGGCTGAACAGGAATGGTAACAATGCAACAGAACCAGTCTGTCCATTTTTGTCATGACTGTGGCTTGATAACTAGTGTAGAGATTCCTCATTAAAGCAATACGATGTTCAGGTATTCCCACTTACCTGAGGACATTTCATAATTTGTATGATTAACAGTCAAAAAGCTTCACTGTAATCAATGAAACAAGTCGACTTTAAACATTAAAACCACCTCCTTGTTTCTACACTCACTGTCCATTTTATCAGCTCCACTTACCATATAGGAGCACTTTGTAGTTCTACAATTACTGACTGTAGTCTATTTGTTTCTCTACATGCTTTGTTAGCCCCCTTTCATGCTGTTCTTCAATGGTCAGGACCCCCACAGGACCACCACAGAGCAGGTATTATTTAGGTGGTGGATCATTCTCAGCACTGCACTGACACTGACATGGTGCTGGTATGACTGGATCAGACAGCATAACTGCTGGAGTTTTAAAACACCTCACTGTCACTGCTGGACTGAGAATCGTCCACCAACCAAAAATATCCTGCCAACAGCGCCCCGTGGGCAGCGCCCTGTGACCACTGATGAAGGTCTAGAAGATGACCGACTCAAACAGCAGCAATAGATGAGCGATCGTCTCTGACTTTACATCTACAAGGTGGACCAACTAGGTAGGAGTGTCTAATAGAGTGGGCAGTGAGTGGACACGGTATTTAAAAACTCCAGCAGAGCTACTGTGTCTGATCCACTCATACCAGCACAACACACACTAACACACCACCACCATGTCAATGTCACTGCAGTGCTGAGAATGATCCACCACCTAAATAATACCTGTTCTGTGGTGGTCCTGTGGGGGTCCTGACCATTGAAGAACAGCATGAAAGGGGGCTAACAAAGCATGCAGAGAAACAGATGGACTACAGTCAGTAATTGTAGAAGTACAAAGTGCTTCTATATGGTAAGTGGAGCTGATAAACCGGACAGTGAGTGTAGAAACAAGGAGGTGGTTTTAATGTTATGGCTGATCAGTGTGTTTTCTGGCTTCATTTCTGTCTTCAAGGCTGTGTAGTCCAGCAGACAACCCAGCAGGATCATGTTTGCAGGTCTCATAAAGAGTTATGAAGCCCATTCAACAGTTCTCCCATCCCTGCACAGGACCTTCATAGCTCTTAGAGTAAATTTTGGGTTCTTTCTTATCTTCCTAACCAAGACCCTTCTTGTCTGGATGCCAGATTTGGCTGGATGACCAACTCTTTCAAAAGAAGGGTTCAATGTTGTGCCAAGCTTCCATTTCAAAATTGTTGAGGCCAATGTGGTTCTAGGAACTCAAAGACTTGAAACAGTAGTTACTCATGTCATGGACACAGTCATGGACAGTTTTGCATCTCTTAGCCACCTCACTTGCATGTTTTTGAACTGTAGGAGGAAACCGGAGCACCTGGTGGAAACCCACGCACACGCGGACACTGGGAGAACATGCAAACTCTGATAATGCAGTGTAAACTGTGGTCCCTTACAGACCCAAGTGTGTGCCCTTTCAAACTCCATTTGAATTCAAACTGCAACAAGTGGGTAAAATGGCAGTTATAATAAAGCATCTGAGTCTAAATCCAGGGTAATTAAGTTTACCTGTGAGCAGTGGGTGTGTCTGAACCACCTGAACTCAATCATTAGGAGAGGTGTTGAAATACCTGAGAGCATTTCTGTACCTGCCAAGTAGCACCTCGTGAACACAGGGTATACATGCACTGACTGTACTGACATTGCCTTCTTGCAAGGCTATATGATGAGCACTGCATACACGATGCAAACATCATTAGGATTAATCCAGCATGCATGCAGCACAGACGTCACTCCACACTCACCGTAATTGAAGAGTTGAGTCCGAAAGCGGCCGTTCAGGGGTGAATTCTCCATCTCAGTCAGTGGTTTAGGTCTGGGGGGGATAAATATTCCAGTCTGATGCGTGTGCAGATCAGGATCCGAACCCGCGCTGGTGAGGTCGCGCTACTCACCGCACTCAGCGATGCTGAACGAGAGTCAACGAGACTGAATGCAGCTTCCACTGGCACGAGCGCTTTAAACACACCACTGCGCGCGATTGGTTCAGACTGGTGATGTCATGCAGCCCAGACCGCGGCCCACCCGGGACAAAAACAAGCCGCACATGCGCGCGCACTGACTGTCACGGCGCCGTTTGGTCCGAGCTCAATTCACTCACTCACTCATTCACTCACTATACTCACTCATTCACTATATTCATTCATCTCAATCACTCACTCACTATATTCATTCACTTATTCACTATATTCACTCACTCCAATAACTTACTCACTCACTATATTCATTCACCTCACTCACTTACTCAATCACTATATTCACTCACTCACTCACTATATTCACTCACTCACTATATTCATTCACTTCAATCACTCACTCACTATATTCACTCACTCAATCACTCACTATATTCACTCACTCACTCACTCACAATATTCATTCACTTCAATCACTCATTCACTCTCACTATATTCACTCACTCACTCACTATATTCATTCACCTCAATCACTCACTCACTATATTCACTCACTCACTCACTATATTCACTCACTCACTATATTCACTCATTCACTCACTCACTATATTCACTCACTCGCTATATTCATTCACCTGTCACTCACTCATTCACTCACTATATTCACTCACTCACTATATTCATTCACCTCAATCACTCACTCATTCACTCACTCACTATATTCACTCACTCACTCACTATATTCATTCACCTGTCACTCACTCATTCACTCACTCACTATATTCATTCACCTCAATCACTCACTCATTAACTCACTCATTCACTCACTCACTATATTCACTCACTCACTATATTCATACACCTCAGTCACTCACTCATTCACTCACTCACTATATTCACTCACTCACTCATTTATTTACTCACACTCACTATATTCACTCACTTATTCACTATATTCACTCACTATATTCACTCACCATGTTCACTCACTCATTCACTATATTCACTCACTTATTCACTCAGTATATTCACTCATTCACTCACTCATTCATTCCACTCACTCACTTATTCATTCCACTCACTCACTCACTCACTCACACATTTCAATCACTCACTCCAATCACTTATTCTCTCTCTCTCTCTCTCTCTCTCTCTCTCTCTCTCTCTCTCTCTCTCTCTCTCTCACACACACACACACACTCAATTCATTTATTCACTCACTCACTCACTCACTAACTCCTATCACTTGTTCGTTTCACTCACTCACTAACTCACTCATTTCAATTACTCCAATCACTCATTCACTCTCTCTCTCTCTCTCACACACACACACACACCAACCACACACTCAATTCATTTACTCACTCATTCACTTATTCATTCCACTCACTCACTCACTCATTTCAATCACTCCAATCACTCATTCACTCACTCTCTCTCTCACACACACCAACCACACACTCAATTCATTTACTCTCATTCATTCCACTCACTCACTCACACATTTCCAATCACCCACTCACTATATTCACTCACTCAATCACTCACTATATTCACTCACTCACTCACAATATTCATTCACTTCAATCACTCATTCACTCTCACTATATTCACTCACTCACTCACTATATTCATTCACCTCAATCACTCACTCACTCACTATATTCACTCACTCACTCACTATATTCACTCACTCACTATATTCACTCACTCGCTATATTCATTCACCTGTCACTCACTCATTCACTCACTATATTCACTCACTCACTATATTCATTCACCTCAATCACTCACTCATTCACTCACTCACTATATTCACTCACTCACTCACTATATTCATTCACCTGTCACTCACTCATTCACTCACTCACTATATTCATTCACCTCAATCACTCACTCATTAACTCACTCACTATATTCACTCACTCACTATATTCATACACCTCAGTCACTCACTCATTCACTCACTCACTATATTCACTCACTCACTCATTTATTTACTCACACTCACTATATTCACTCACTATATTCACTCACCATGTTCACTCACTCATTCACTATATTCACTCACTTATTCACTCAGTATATTCACTCATTCACTCACTCATTCATTCCACTCACTCATTAATTCCACTCACTCACTCACTCACTCACTCACACATTTCAATCACTCACTCCAATCACTTATTCTCTCTCTCTCTCTCTCTCTCTCTCTCTCTCTCTCACACACACACACACTCAATTCATTTATTCACTCACTCACTCACTCACTAACTCCTATCACTTGTTCGTTTCACTCACTCACTAACTCACTCATTTCAATTACTCCAATCACTCATTCACTCTCTCTCTCTCTCTCTCTCACACACACACACCAACCACACACTCAATTCATTTACTCACTCATTCACTTATTCATTCCACTCACTCACTCACTCATTTCAATCACTCCAATCACTCATTCACTCACTCTCTCTCTCACACACCAACCACACACTCAATTCATTTACTCTCATTCATTCCACTCACTCACTCACACATTTCCAATCACCCACTCACTATATTCACTCACTCCAATCACTCATTCATTCACTCACACACACCCACACCAAGCACACTCAATTCATTTACTCACTCCAATCACTCACTCAATCATTCACTCACACTCACTCCAATCACTTACTCACACACACACACACACACACACACACTCACACACAATTCCACTCAGTCCCTCAAGAAATGTACCTATTGCATGCTTTTAACAGGAACAGCTTGGTGGGTAGAAGGTCCAGGGTTCGATTTCCCAGATGGAGTTTGCATGTCCACGTGGGTTTCCTCCGGGTGCTCCGTTTTCCGCATTTACTACTGTTTCAGGTTTTTATTTAGTTCAACATATATATTTTAAAATCCTATGACCTTAAAAATGGCTCTATAAGTATTTACAGTTTTCTGTTTATTAGATGCTAAAATATATATCATGGAGGTATTTACTTTGTTTTTTACAAGCGTTGAATAACTCTGTTCCCTAAATTTAAAATAAAGATATTTTACAAAATTTACTGCATTTTTAAACTTAAGTTTACTTTGTGGCATTTTAACAAAAGTGGCTGTTATAGCTGCATAAGGGGGTCCTATGCAGTTTTTGGTCAGGCGTCTAAATACTTTCGGTAGTGTAGTTCATGTAACATTTAAATGTACATACCCATTTTCGGCACTTTGCAGACGCTTTTATCCAAAGCAACTTACAGTACCGTGACAGTACACTGTCTAAGCAATTGAGGGTTAATGGCCTTGCTCAATTACCCAACAGTGGCAACCTGTCAGTGGTGGGGCTTAAACCAGTGACCTTTTAATTACTAGTCCAGTGCCTTAACCACTAGGCTACAACTGCACTTTACTGTTACCAAAGATCAAAATAATCAGTAGGAACGTTATTTTCTGGAACGTTTTAAAATCATACTAAGCAAACAACACAAATGTAGTAATATTTTTATCAATGTGACATGAGAAATCATAAAGAGATTTAAATAAATCATTTATTCCTAGTCAGAAATAAAAAACTCGAACACAAGTATTAACTGCTAAGGAGTGGCAAATTTATTCCAGCTGCAATCAAGTACAGTCAACTCCTTGAATTCGAAATTTTTCATGGCCATAAATTTAAAGTGCAGAATCTATTTTTTCACAGCTTGTGTACAAATATTACATAAAAAAAACAAACAAACCCAAAAACGGTGAAACTAAATACCAAAATGGACAATGACGACATGGAGAGAACAGTATAAATATAGAACAATCGATCAGGTTGCAATTAAATTACAATAAACTTCAATATGCAGTACAAGTCGTTGGCAAGGCTAGCGTAAAACAAAGGCACGGCAATATTCAGAGGTAAAACGATCCTTCGCAGAAAAACGGACTGCTGCGGCATCCATACAAATAAAGCTCACGAAGTTGTCATGCTTGAGAAAACGCTGGAAACACATCCAAGCTTCATGCCTGTACAGTTTTACATGGATTGATAGGTAGGTAGACTTTACAGTATATACTGGATATCGATGAACAGATGAACAGTAACGTGCACACTGGAAATTTCACTGCACTTTTAAGTTGAATACTAATGTCCAGTATTTTTTGGAATTTCTTTTCCTGACAAAAGAAATTCCTATCAAGGTACGTATACTAGACAAGGATGTTTAAGTGCTCATTTAAACAGTTACAGTGATAAATAAAAAGCGGTCATAAAAAATACAGCGTTCACAAAGGATCTTTTCTTAAGCAGCAAAAACTCTAAAGGCTCCGAACCCTGTACAGTAGAGCAAACCTGAAAGAGATTCTTAAAGTACTAAAGTAACACCAAGATGGGTATTTGAACAGCCAAGAAATTCTGAAGATTTTGCTCTGTTGCATATTTAACAATATTTTACACTGTATGTCTGTTGTTCCCACCAAATTACCCTTATTTATCAATGCTGTGTGTCATCAAACCATAAGTACGATCAGTATTATCAATTAGAAATGAAAAACAAACACCGGAAATAGTCATCTGACATGTAGTACCAGTATATGTTTGAGGATCAGACATTAAAACATTTCAGATGTAGTTTAAATATATCCTAGACCAGGGGTGCCCAATACGTCGATCGCGATCTACCAGTCGATCGCACAGTGCACGCTGGTAGATCGCGTCTCGTTCAAACAGGTCAAAGTGATTGACATGAAATGTGGCCACTGTTTTTAGGCCTCAGCCCGCCTAAAGCACTGCAAATCCAGAAAGTTTTCATTCATCGGTAGCCAGTTTGCGCCATTTTTGCATTTTTCCTTTTGTAACCTGCACTGTTTGTTAAGATGAGTGCGCAACCAAACACAAAGAAACCAAAGACGGCTGTTTCGTTTATACGTTTATTTTGTTATCTCCAATGGACAATTTTTGAACTTGCTGGCTGAGGAAAGATATCCAAAAATATAAAAATGTGCCACATATTTGACAGCATTTTTGGATCAACCTACTTGTATAAATCAGCTTTTTCCCACATAAAATAATGAAGTCTAAATATCAGTCCACACTTACTGATGAACACTTGGAAGCCTGCTTGAGAATTGGCATCGGCAGCTACTGTCCCGACTACAAAGCTTCAAAGCTTTTTGAAAAATGACAAGGCCACTTATAAAAAGTAGATCATGATGACCTGTCGACTGAAATAGTAGATCTCAAGCCATGATGAAGTATGGGCACCTCTGTCCTAGGCCAGGAACACACTTTTGGTTCTCAAATCACTTCTTTATTTACTGTAACCTTACTGTTACTGTTCTTTCATTTTGGTTGCTTAATTATTTAATTATATTGGCATAAATTAACATTGGTGGCGCGTCATTAACAAAACAGGGTTATAAATACTAAATGTGAGAGATTCTACACCTGTAACTTCAACTATGTCTTCATTAATAAGAAGTCTTATATAAAGGGTTTTAATAACCACCACGTTCCCATCACATCCTGTCTCCTCCACAACTCCTACAACTGTTGCTCCTTTAATGAAGGTCAATGATGTGGAATCTGGACTTAAATAACTGACAAATAAGGGTCATTGAACACTCCAGCAAATTATGTGAAGTCCCATCTTGGAAAAATATGGCTTTTACAGCTTGTAGTACTACATTTAAAATGTGGATTATAATGAATATGATAAAATAAGAAAGATGACGTTGGCCTGATAATGTTAAAAATGACCAAAAATGCATAAAAAAACTGTGAAAGACTTTTCACTTTTTGTCTTACAGACTAATATGAATGTAATGACTTTTATGTATGTTCAGTAGATGCCTCAGATCTGAAAAGTATTTACACACAATCTCTTGCTAGTGACTAAGCTTTTGAGCTAATTTGCTATTGAGAACAGTGTTCTCCCAGGACTAAGAAAAAGGCTTGAACAGTGTCTTCCATTCATATAAGAACCAGCACAACATCCATTTCTCCATAGCCGGATAAAAAAACGCTTTCGTTCGTTCATCATTTTTCATTTAGTGCAAATTAAAACAGTGGAAATTCTGTACAAAAAGATTACAAAGGTTCTACATATACAGAGATTCTTTCCTCCATTCTCCATTTCATGTCTCTTGACCGGTGTCCACTATCTATACACAGTCCTCTCTGTGTTCACCCCAGAACAACATTTGCTCTGTTATAGGAAGAGCCAAATTTGGGAAGGAACCAACATGTAGCCCAGGCGCCATGAAGCTCATCACCAAAAGATCTGACCACATATACAGACATACTGTATTTACAAGCAGCATCTTGTGTAATCAGACTTCTACAATGAGTTCTATAGCTAGACACAGGTAGACAGCAGTCACGCAACAACGGACCAAAACCCCTCGAAAGAGTAATGTAGGTACACCTTGTGTCATGATAACTTTTCATCTCAACACACTCACAACCCCAAGAAATGTATGATCCTACACTAAAGAATTAATCATATAAAGGGTACCACAATGGAACAACGCCAGGTTTCAATGTTAAGAAAAACCAAGGTACACCTAACCCACCTAATCCTGCTTTACTGTATTTCCAACTTTAACCAGTTACAAATTCAGCAATTGCAAATCCTGTTTAACATCGTATCTTGGAATCTTTGAGATGGATAACTAACCATGCACAGCACTGCGGAACTACATTTTAAGTAAAGCTTTTTAAAAATGTAGGTTTATGTTTTTTATGCCATTTTCAATATAATATTTTACAAGATAAAGAGGCACCAGTACAGAATATGGCAAAACAAGGTGCATTGTTTTTATTTTTTAATGCATTTTCTCCCATCATACTTCCTCTCCACCAATGCCGATCCCTGCTCTGATTGAGGAGAACGGAGCTAACCCACGCCCCCTCCGACACGCGGGCAGCATGCAGTATGCATCTTTTCTATACTTTGACGAATGCAGTGCAGCTCAGCGTTGTGTACGGAGAGACACACCCTGAGAGCACTCTTTTCTCATCTCTGTGCAGGCGCAGTCAATCAGCCAGCAGTCCCCATCCGGCTTCCTCCCGCCCATATCTGAACAACAGGCCAATCGTTGTTCATGTGGCCGCTCAGCCTTAGTCGGCAGGCAGAGATGAGGTTCGATATGATGTAATCGAGACCCCAGCTCTGGTTCCACCTGAGTGGAAAACATGATGCACTGTTATTATTTATTTATTTATTTATTATTGTTATATAATTTTGGTGTTTTCCTAGTCCTGGTTTGGCATAAATTGGCATAAAATGTCTTGATTGGTAACATTTAACCTTACAGTGAAAAAGAGCCTATCGTAACAGCCAGAATAACAGTACTGTGTTTCTGTTGATATAATTAAAAGCACTAATTCAACACTCCAGTGCGTCAATATTTAAGTTCTAGATGCGCATATGAGCAGAAATAAAATCCTAAAGAGCGACGGTAATGCTGCATTCATGACAAACTTGGAATTAGTTGCGGGTCTTTGAGTATATAAAAGGTTTTACATCTCATTATTCCCATTTGAGAAGATATTTTGCTGGGTGAATGCGCACACCATATGTCATTTGAATATAACGGTAATGTAAACATCATTATTTTGTGTATATAAATATAACAATATTGTTATTTTAAAGGCGGCACGGTGGCTAAGTGAATAGCACTGTTGCCTCACAGCAAGAAAGTCCTGGGTTCGATGCCCAGGCGGGGTGGTCCAGGTCCTTTCTGCGCGTAGTTTGCATGTTCTTCCCGTGTCTGTGTGGGTTTCCTCCGGGAGCTCCGGGTTCCTCCCACAATCCAAAAGCATGCAATCAACCCTTAATTGAAGACACTGAATTGCTCTATAGGTAAATGTGTGTGTGTGTGTGTGTGTGTGTGTGTGTGTGTGTATGTGTGTCTGACATGCGATGGATGGACTGGTGCCCCGTCCAGGGTGTTACTGTGTGCCTTGAGCCCATTGAAAAGCTGGGATAGGCTCCCAACCCCCCACCCCACTTCTTCAATTACTCTCATACCTAAAGACACTTTAGAGTAGCCAATCTACAAACTGGCATGCTTTTCAGAGGTAGACGGAACTCAAAAGACCTGGAAGACTACATAAATATATATATACATAAACCAGCAGCAGAAACCAAACCCTGAAGTATAAAGTTGTATGACTTTGACACTACCTGCTGCACCACTTTGCCCTTCCATGTTATTACCCATCGCTGAATTTAAATTTGTAATTTAACAGTTACCAAACGACTGTTATTGAGTGTTTTAAAAGCTATTTAACCCTAACCCTAACCCGAGTCTCAATTTTTCCCAAACCTCAAACAGTTTAGGTTATGTAGATGCTCAAAGGTGAAAAACAGTTACATCCAAGTCAGAAAATTACAGTGTTTCATTGTCATGAATGCAGCATAACACAACTACTGCAACTGACCAACTATTCTACAAGAATATAAATTATCTGAGGTGATGTGAGTGTGACCAGTCTTTCATCTCAACCCACAGACCAATAAAAATGTCAGAACGGTATACAAAATAATGTCTGTACAGTATCTAAAGATTTACAGCAGGCCTATACAATGTCAAAATAATAATTAACTATTTACAGATTGTTCTGGGATGGGATCAGTCTTGAGAGTGTAGATGGATCAAAGTATGCAAAAATATGATGTACCAAACTCAGAGCAGGGTACCTTGAAGACATTCAACATGAAGACATGATGCTGTGTACATGATCTGTGTGACCTGTGTATATTTAGAGACGGGTAGAGGAACAGACTATATACAAACATGCACTGCATTTCCCTAACCTTAACTCTAACCCTAACTGTAACCCTAACCGTAACTCTAACCTTAACCCTAACTGTAACCTTAACTCTATCCCTAACCGTAACCCTAACCTCAGCCTTTACTCTAATCCTAAACCTTAACTTTATCCCTGACCTTAACCCTAACCCTAACCTTAACCCTAACCCTAACCTTAACTTTAACTGTAACTCTAACCTCAGCCTTTACTCTAATCCTAAACCTTAACTCTATCCCTGACCTTAACCCTAACCTTAACCCTAACCCTAAACTTAACTTTAACTGTAACTCTAACCTCAACCTTTACGATGCCTCTATTACCTCTTACTGTAACCCTAGTGCACACTAAAGGCTTACAGCCTTCTTTAAGTAAATTTTTCCTTTATTCTAACCTTAACTTTAACCCTAACTCTAACCTCAACTCTTACTCTAACCCTAACTCCAACCCTAAATCTAACCCTAACCCCAACCTTAAGTCTAATTCTAACCTTAACCCCAACTCTAACTCTAACCCCAACCTTAACTCTAACGCTAACCTTCTAATGTTTTGTCGTTGTGCCAAGAT
This sequence comes from Trichomycterus rosablanca, assembly GCF_030014385.1. Lineage (NCBI taxonomy): Eukaryota > Metazoa > Chordata > Actinopteri > Siluriformes > Trichomycteridae > Trichomycterus > Trichomycterus rosablanca. The sequence goes on from NC_086012.1 coordinate 4,722,026, forward strand.
CACTCGATTTGAGAAGTAGGTAAGTGGGTATACCATTTCAGAACTAGAATTGACTTCAATATTCATGATTGCATTTACTCAAAACACACACAACAGACACCAAGAACACCAACCTTAACCCTAATCTAACCCTAACACCAACTCTAACTCTAACCCTAACCCTAACTCCAACCCTAACCCTCTCATGTTCTGTTGGTGTACCCAGATCCCTCGATTTAAGAAGTAGTTAAGTGGGTAAACCATTTCAGAACTAGCAGTGACTTCAATATTCACGATTGCATTTACTCGAAACGCACACAACAGACACCAAGAACAGTGATACGACATTGAAGCTAAAGTGACGTCGAAGAATTTATGAATTCGTTCAATGAATGAATCCACAGTAGCTGTGATCTTCACCCCTACAGTGCCTCTCCAGTTAATGGTGCGAACTTCACAGAATACCAGCGAAGCATGGCGTGGCCCCAGCGCCGGAGCCCTCACTCCTCAGCCAGCGGGTTTCCTTTGCAACGTCCTGTACGAACGCCGTGTGTTCACGTTCGGCTATTCAAGCTGCTCTCGATCAGCGGGAAGCTGGTTTTCGCAGGGCGAATGGTTCTGCCAGAAGTCTCGATGGACCTGCTCCAGTTCTGACACCAGTGGGAGACGCATGTCCAAGTGCATCTTTAGGTTTTCTAGCCATTCCTCCAGCTTGACAAAAGAAGGTCTGTGAAAGGGAAAAACAGCATTACAATGCAACGTGTATTGAGGTGTTATGAGTATCTTTACCTACTGGATTATTATTAATCCAGAACAAGCCTTTGCTAACCAACTAAACTGTAAGTACCGTTTCTCATGATCCAAGTCACAGCACAGGACAGCCATGGGGAAGAAGGACAGGGGGCAGTTCGAAGGGTAAAAGTGTTCCAGGAACCCCTGCACATTCAGGCCAAAGTCTACGGCCCTGGGCAAGTAGTCAGGATCAGCATTTACTCGACCAATAATCTGGTAAAGAACAGAGAACACACAGTTAAGTGACACACACATACACTCAAATATATACACACACACTGATCAGGCATAACATTATGACCACCTTCCTAATATAGTGTTGGTCCCCCTTTTGCTGCCAAAACAGCCCTGCAACTGTGATGCTCTGTGTATTCTGACACCTGTCTATCAGAACCAGCATAGCTCGTCTGTTGGATCGGACCACACAGGCCAGCTTGGCAGGTATATAAGGTGTGCCATAGGGTGTCTGCACATGTGTAAAATTGTCTTCCCTGGGGCAGATGCGACATGTCACATGGCTAGAAATGTCCGACATTGGTTGGAAGAGCATGACCAGGACTCTTCCAAGTACTACCCTAGCCCCTAATTCCCCAGACTTAGCCCCAACTGAGCATCTGTGGGATCACCTCGATGGTCGTGTTGGCTTTTGGGATCCTCCCCCACACACCTTCCTAATCTAGTCGTATCCAATTATTCAGTCATTATCCGCCTCTACTAGTGCAGACCTCCACTCCTGACCGAGGAGGGTCGCAACCGGTCACACACCCCGTCCAACATGAGTGTAGTCCCAACCACATCTTTTCACCGGCTTAAGGCAGGTTCATATCAGGATCCGTTTGGCACAAGGGGAGTCACTTATCTCCATTATCTCCCGTATATGTGCAGGCGGCATCGACCAACCAGCAGAGGTCAGAATTGACGCAATTATGAGGAAACCTTGTTCAGCCACCGTCCTGCCCCTTACAGGCTCTCAGCCAATCGTGTGTCTGTGTAAGAATACGGCCTGACCTGCAGCAGACCTGTCAATGTTGCAACCATATACAAACTTATACAAAAGTTCATATTAGTCACTGATCCAATGATTCCATAATGTTTTTTCTTTTGAATTAAATGAATTTCTTAACTGTATTGATATAAAATTACAAGCAATAAGATGCTCTTTAAGGTAAGGTTAAACCAAGGAAGCAGGATGAAGCACTAATGGTTACCATGCTGAGGCCGCATGTTAAAAACAGGCCATTACAGATGTTAAACAGCAGGCGGAGTTAACGATTAATCCGTCACGTCACTCACCTCGCACAGCATGATGCCGAAGGAAAAGATGTCCACCCTCTCGTCGTAGCTTTTCCCTGCAGGCGAGAACAGCCGAACCGAACACCAACACGTCAGTAAAGAGAGTTAAATTAAATCAGATTCAATTAAATTAACATACAAAATAAAAACGCACAGATCTGTAAGATATAAGCTGAAAGCGATACTTTAACATCTGGAATCCATATAGTTTAACACTCTTAATGTCAGTCAAATGCCACAAGAAGGAGGCTATATATTTAGACAGCAGCGTTTTCAAATACACAGCTTAGCATTTATTATAAAAATAAACGTCAAAGAGTAAGAAAGAAACTGAAAGCAGAACAGACCGTGAATCATTTCTGGAGCCATCCAGTAAGGGTTGCCGACCACCGTGTATCGCTTCCTCCGGTCTGGTTTTTTCATGCCCTTGATCTTCCCCAGTTTTTCTAGGTTCTTGTCTTCCACCATGAGACGAGCTAGGCCGAAGTCTGCCACCACCACGCTGTTGTTCTGAGAGGACAGGGACGGTTTACTGTCTATTTTAACTCACTGACCAGAATAGATGGATACTTCACACAATATACAGCATATTTACACATATTTATTTTGGATTCCTTAATGCTTTTTATTTCTTCCCTCCACTCCTGACTGGGATCCGACTTGCTCATCTACACTCATCTACATTATCCCCCGTCTATGTGCAGGCGCCAACGACCACTCAGCAGAGGTCGGAATTGCCGCAGTTATGAGGAAACCTTGTTCAACCATTGTCCCGCCCCTTAGAGACAACCAGCCAATCGTGTGTTTGTGTATGATGTCTAAGAATATGGCCGGATAAAAGCAAACCTGAGATTCGAGACATTATTTTAAATTTAAATTCTTCTTGTGCAAAACTGAGGCTAGCGGTTTGAAGATTCTACCCTCACTGTTTATGTACAGTATGTGTGTATAGTTAATTTACATTGAATACTAAGTTTTTTTGGTTATATAGTAATTGAAAGGTTGCCACTGTTGGGCCCTTGAGCAAGACCCTAAACCTCCTATTGCTTAGACAGCATACTGTCACAGTACTACTGTAAGTCGATTTGGATAAAAGCATCTGCTGAATGCCGAAAATTTAAGTGTTTATTAAATAATATGAAATGAGCTTATTAAACAGGGATTAACATCTTTACTCCTCAATGCATCTATATCCAACCATATACAGCAAAAAAACTCAATACACTGTATGTAATATTATACAAATTATACTTACAGATGTTTTGTGGTAATGCTAAACACATTATGATCCTTATAATATATTAACATAAAAGGAGTATTCAATTAGTAGCCAACCAATAGTTACAATGACCCCCAATTTTAGAGAATTCCTCCTACCATCACATGTACTATTACAGAATGGAAAACAGACACATGTACCCAACCATGGTAACAGAACTGTACTATACTGATACAGTCCAATGGAAAACTGGCTTAATTCCAGCATCATGATTCCAACAGGAGGGAACTGGAGACGACTAGATTGACGTCAAGTATTTTAGGCCAACCACCCATACACCTTGCTTCTTAAAAATCCCTTATTTCTATACCTTACACAATCCGATCCCATAAATATAGAGTTCAGTGTAATCCCAAATCTGATTTGTATAGCACTGGTTACACTCACCTCTCCGACCAAACAGTTGTGCGAGTTGAGATCACGATGGATGAGGTTCATGGAATGCAGGTACGCCTAAGTAAAACATGGAGAAACACCAATAATTCAGTATTTTCAAGGGAGAAATGTTCATAAAATCATAAACAATATTGTTTGATCTTATACTCACCATCCCGGATGCTATGTCCTTGGCGAAACTCACTCTCTGGTTCCAGGGATAGTTACTGTCCTATACATGTAGAGGAGACCCATTGGACAAAGTTTTACTTTAAGAGCACATTCATAATATATTACTATGTTAATATGCCACACATCACATCTGAATCTTTATCAGTATTGATTAAAGGATTAGATTTGGCATTGTACTGTAGATTCAGCCCCAACTATACACCTTAATGCCCCCCCCCCCCCCCCCCCCCCCCCCCCCCCACACACACACACCATTTTCTTAATGATTTCCCTAAGGGTCCCTCCTTTGATGTACTCCGCGATAAAGTTCAGCCGCTTGTCTTTGTAGAGGACGCCAATAAACTTGAGCACGTTGGGATGGTCCAGGCATCTCATTACTTTCACCTAAAACAGAAGTAAAACATCATTTAATAGTCTGTTCACCTCACTTTACATCTGGCTTCTGACACCAGGGTTGGTGTAGTTACTCAAGAAGTAATTCGTAATGAATAAAAGGCAAATTATGTAAAGCCAAGCGATAGTATTAGCAAGCAACTGCACTTTAGACGTATGTTATATACTATATGTTATATGCTTAACCCTGTGTTTATAATATGTGACCAGGGACCACTTGCAGCCCAGTTTAACTTTATATTAATGCATGTATGTGGTCCATATGATTTGGCATTCAGTCTCTTAACAAAAGTAACAGAGTTGTGATTCTCAGTAGCTGCATTGTGACTAAAACAACATACATGTAAATATTTAACATGATTAAAGGCAAATGTATCATGTTATCTTAATTAGGGTTGTGGGGTGGTGGTGCTGCTGGAGCCTATTTCAGCTCTCAATGGGCGCAAGGGACACAGAAACACAGAGACACACACACCAAAGGGAAATTTTGTATCTCTAATTAACCTGACTGCAAGTAGCACAGCGTTAAAGACTTCAACAACTGTTTTAGTCCGGTCCTTTCCCACCCTGCAAACTTTAGTGGCCAATTTTGGCAATCGTGCACGCTAGGGGGTGCCCAGCCTACTGGTAGCAGAGCTAAGATTTGAACTTAGGAAGTTTAGATTCCCAGAGCTGGTGTGTTAACGGAAAATCTTATGGGTGGTGGTGATGCTGGAGCCTATTTTAGCTCTTAATGAGCGCAAGGGACTAAGAAACACACAGCATAAAGACATTTTGTATCTCCAATTAACCTGACTGCAAGTTTTAGGACTGTAGGAGGAAATCCACGTGGACACGGGGAGAACATGCAAACCCCACACAAAAAGGACCCAGACCGCTCCACCTGGAAATCAAACCCAAGGCCTTCTGATATATTTTATTTTATTGTTTATTTCTCCCTTCTTATTTTATTCTGACCAAGTAATGTAAATAAATACAGAAAATGTAATCAAATAACCTAAATGAAATATATTGCCCCTTCCTGCTTTCATTATTTAACCTGTTAACACATTATTCTTGTGCAGAAGGATCTGAAACAGACCTGTGTCCCAAATTAACTCACTATAATCATTTTCTGACTGCAGTCTTGACTAATTCAGAAAATAGAGATGGCTAGTTTTACAAGTCTTCTATTTCTATTCTGTTATTTATAGAACCAGACAGGAATTTACACGTCTTGAAAGTAGTATTATTAACAGTGCATAAATAAAAACATGCATTTAGTCAATACAGGGAGAACCTTGTTTGAAATGTGCACCAAAATATTTGCCTCCCATAATTCCCATTATACATCTTTTACATTTTAAATTAATAATAATAATTGTTGGTTAATAATAAATTGGTTTTGCTCTTGCAGGTTGTACATGCAGTAAGACAGGACGGATTCCTCACCTCTTTGAGGAAGGTTCTTTGTGTATCGTCGTCAAAGCGGATCAGCTCCTTCATCACCATCACCTCGCCCGTCTCTCTGTGGGTCACCTGTTAAGACACACGGTTAAATTTTTAACCCACCTTTATCACTCTTATATATATGACCTTCTTGTATAAATCAAATGCGAGGATTATATACTTCTAAACACCTTTAGCAACATGTATTATGTTTTTTTATAAATTTTACACAAATAATAGTGACAGTAAGAGCAGTAATTTTGACAGATTGAATGAATCAAAGATTCAAAGAAAGATTCAATTCGTTTGAAGCACAGTGACATCTGTGGCAGATTGTGCTTAATGCACCACTGTTTTATATGCAAATTAACGTATTAAATAACAATTTGAGTACTGTAGTTGGTTTGTATGCATGCAATTATTTTACTCGACCACCAGAGGGCGCCAAACACCCTCGTAATACTGTTTTGTACGTTAGGCACTAAGTTAAGCATTAAGTACATTTTCCCAACACTGACCACGTCATCTGATCCCAACTGTCACTTCATTCACAGTGCCATAAACAGAAAAAGCCATATCACTGTATGCAATGTATGTGTGTGCATGTGTATGTGTGTACCTTAATAGCCTGGCCATAACAGCCCTTGCCGAGCACTTCTCCGTGGATCAGGTCTGACGGCCGAAATATTCTGTGCGTGCGGTTTGTCACAACCCGTAGAGACTCGGAGCGTCCGATGTCCTTTCTCGGAGACAGGGGGGACCCTGCAATGCTGGAGCACGGCGACTTATCAATACTGTAGCTACGCCTAGAAAAATAAGGACAAAATAATGTTCATTTAAAGGCTGTGACTAGAGTCGAATTTACTCTGGTAAATACTCTAGCAGATTCTGGTAGATTTTAACTAGGTATTACCTTCTATATAAAATAGTACAAAGTATTTATTTATTTATTTATTAGGATTTTAAAGTTATAAAAGGTCAGTGGGTTAAGTCCCACCACTGTCAGGATGCCAATGTTGGACCCTTGAGCAAGGCCCTCAACTCTCAATTGCTTAGATAATATACTGTCATAGTACTGTAAATAGCTTTGGATAAAAGCAGGTAATTACTGGTTACACTTGTATCATTAGTTCAAGTTCAATGTCAACCACAATTCACCTAACTTGCATGTCTTTGGACTGTGGGAATCAAACCCAGGACCTTCTCAGGTGACAGTGCTACCCACTCAGCCACTATGCCACCCAAAAAAATACAAAAAGTACAAATAACACTGTTCACGTAGTGTTTTTCACACCTTTCACAACTTATTTTAGCTAATTTAATTAACTTAGAATAAAATACATCAGATTTTAACTACACATGCTGTAAATAATCATTTTCACAAAACTGCATTACAGAGATTCTAGGGTTAATTCACTTGTACAACTGAAACACACCAGAAACATTAAACATTGTAATGCATAATGTATAAAACACAGAGTGTGATCTTTAGCACCACCTAGAGGCGGTTCAGTGATCTAACTTCACTCATCATTCATTCATCATTCAGTAATCGTTTTATCATGATTATTAGGCTGTCTGTATGGAGTCTGGCTTGTTCTACAGGTGCTTCAGCTTCCTTAAACCTCCCAAAATACGTCCCTCTGTGGATCGGCTACTTTAAACTGTTCCTAACTGTATTCCTGTGTTTTGTGGTTTGAGGTAAGACTACAGAGCTCACTGAACATGAATGACTGAATGAACGTAAATGAAATGAGTTGGACTGACGTGACCATGCGGGAGCGCAGGTTGTTCACGTCGTGGTTCGGCGGCTCCGTGATCGCTGGGCCGGGGCTGTGGATTTTGGACAGAGGGCTCGGTCCGTCCACCTGGTCTTCAAACGAGCTCCGGGGATCATCGGGATCGTGGGGATCGTGTTCGATGGTGAGCTGCAGGAGCCGACTGGTCTCTTGGATGAGCAAATCAATCTAACGGAGACACCACGGGGGAGACAAATGACACGGTTATCTGGTTCACTCACATGACCATTAATATTTACCCTTTTCACCCTTGTGTTCTGTTTAATTATTAATAACTGTTAAAACTATAATGAAATAATATGTTGATATTATAGAAATACACTTATTTTCATTTTTTACCAATTGTAAATATATTTTTACAATTATACTGGATAAGGATATTTGCCTTTTATTAAACATAAAAGATAATAAATTAGTATTAATTGTTTTAAATTTGTGGGTACCTCATCAAGTGGAACATTTTGTATAGGAGTGCCGTTGATCTCTAGGATGCGGTCACCAACATGTATAGAGTTCTTTACGTCTGGACTGATGCACTCCGAATCCACCCTAAACACAAACACAGAAAACTGGTGTCAAATAAAAGTAATTGTTTACATGTGTTATATGTTTTATAAAATGCTGTAGTTGCTTTTTGACAGACATAATGGGATCCTTGCTGTCTCAAAAGATTCAAATCCAAGTCGTTTTTCTCCCCTAATCTAGTCGTATCCAATTACCCTGATCACCTCTACCGATACAACCCTCACACATGTGCAGTACCGACTGCATCTTTTCACCTGCACGAGGCGAGTTCATATGCGGATCAGCCTTGTGCACAGAGAGCCACACCCTGATCGGCATTATTCCTTAACTCTGCGCAGGTCGTAATCGCACCAGTCATGAGGAACCCGGTCTGGCTTTTCCCACGCTATGAACAACAGCCAATCGCTGTTCATGTAGCCACCCAGCCCAGCCGGCTGGCACAGCTGAGATTCGATACGATGTATTCGAAATCCCAGCTCTGGTGTGTTAGTGTATTTTACTGCTGCGTGACCTACTGTAGAATATTGTTGTTATAAAAGGTATTTTTTCACACAGAAATAAATGCTTGACTTTAATGGTAAGATTACAATCAATAACATTAATATTCCAAAGACGGGACTGTAATCAAGCCTGGCTGTGTTTAACTTTCACCATCTACCATACATGATATTATGAAGAGGCCAAAGCTGGAAACTATTGTTTAAAGTTTGCAGCATTTAAGCCCCTCGACGGAACTGCATGAGAAATCTTCATACTAGTGTGATGAAAATAACAACATCACTCAACACAGTCTGCTGCTGCATCTAAAAATGCAACCTGATACCGGAAAGAGAACGGCTATATCAGTTCTATGCCCACAACGTGTGACGTATAAAGGTACCATTGACGCAGATTGCAAAGCCAATGCCTGGTCTTATTCTGCACATGCTACAACAGTGTGGCTTTAAAGATACAGAGTGTGTGTGCTTGACTGGCCTGCCTGCAGTCCAGATCCGTCTCCTTTTGTATGGCACATCACATCACATCACATTCAAAAGTGTCCCGACTTTTTCGGAATTAAGGTTCATATAATCTACTACAGTCTGAGAACGTGAAAGCGCCCTGGTAGCCTTCATTTGCTTTGTTGTTTCCTAAACTGACCTAAATGAATAAATCAATATCTGATTGGCTGGTGCATGACTACATCACGATGAGCTCTGCCAAAAGGGCGAATCAGGTCACTGATAGCACTTAGCACAACATTAAAGCACTATATAAACAAAACAAATTATGATGTCATAGTACACAGTACACACACACACACACACACACTTACTGGGACACGCGGACTGTGCGGTTATATTCTGGACTGTAGCCGTTCGGGCTGCTCCCCTGGTCAATGGAGAGAGAGAAGCCTCGCTTGCCGTCTGTGGAGGCCGGAATGGACACCAGCGTGACTGTGTGAGGGATCCGTGAGCATGGCGAGTCAGGCAGGGTCGACGGGGTCACAATGGTCTCGTAATAACAATGTCCACTGAAAGAAGTAACAAGAGGAGACATTACGAGGATGAGTTGGCGCAGATGGACAAATACTGGGCATAACATTATGACCACCTTTTCAATATTGTCTTGGTCCCTCCCCTGCCAAAACAGCCCTGCAACTGTGATGCACTGTGTATTCGGACACCTTTCTATCAGAACCAGCGTTTCTGGTGGAAAAGCTCGTCTGTTGGATCGGACCCTGCGTGCATCAATGAGCCTTGGTCGCCCATGACCCTGTCGCCGGTTTACCACTGTTCCTTCCTTGGACCACTTTTGATAGACCACAAGAGCTGCAGTTTTGGAGATGCTCTGACCCAGTCGTCTAGCCAAACTGGCTCGAATCCTCATGCTTGTTCATTTTTCCTGCTCCTAACACGTCAACTTTGAGGATAAAATGTTCACTTGCTGCCTAATATATCCCCCCCACTAACTAAAGAGATAATCAGTGTTATTCACTTTACTGTCAGTGGTCATAATGTTATGACTGGTCGGTGTATATATGGTCCAAAAGTATGTGAACTTTGTTCTAATTACTCAGTAATTACAACATTTACATTTTGGACATTTAGAAGAAGATACACTTTATTTGTCATATATACATATACAGTTGTGCAGTACAATGAAATTCTTCGCATATCCCAGCTTGTTTGGAAGCTGGGGTCAGAGCGCAGGGTCAGCCATCGTACGGCGCCCCTGGAGCAGACAGGATTAAGGGCCTTGCTCAAGGACCCAACAGTGGCTGCATAGCAGAGCCTGGATTTGAACCGCCAATCTTCCGGTTGATAGCCCAAAGCGCTACCCACTAGACTAGGTAAGCAGATGCTTTTATTCAAAGCGACCTACAGTACTGTGACAGTATATTGTCTAAGCAATTGAGGGTTTAGGTCCAAGCTCAAGGACCCAACAGTGGCAACCTGGAAGTGGAGGGGCTTAAACCAGCAACCTTTCGATTACTAGTCCAGTACCATAACTGCTAGGCTACAACTGCCTAATCAAACTACAACAACTATCTCTCAGAAAAAGACTTCCTCTAATAAGTCATTAAGTACAGTAACTGGACCAAACAACAAAGAGCTTAGTGTTTAAATATAGATAACAGATAACACAAAGAGTTTGACTTACCAGTAAAGCTTGGACCTCTCCACCAAAGCGTAGTTGTCACCATCGCCAATGAACGAGCGACAGTTCAGACAGGTAAAACACTCGGGGTGATACTTCTGCTCACCTGCAACCTGCAAAACATGTACAGTTTTAGAGTCAGACTAATGCTTCACACTACACGACTTTCAGGGTGTTCAGATCGCTGTACCGTTCACACTACACGACTTGATCTCTTGTAATCTGTCGCAACGCTCGTCTTTCTGATCAACCACACGTGTCCGGCCGCTGTGCGACCTTCGGCTGGTTGTTTGTTGATGGTGATATTGTGGTTCGGGAACAGCCCGAAAGTGCAGCTGTTGCTGAAACACTGGCACCACATTTCCGGGATCCAACTATCTGTCTGCCGTCAATGTCACTCAAGTCTGTCAACATTTCCTTCTGCTGTGCAGTGGACAGGTCAGAACCTTATAAAAGAGCCAATTGTGATGAACCACTTGCCAGGTGTTCCTAATCCAGTGACCGTTCAGTGTTTAAGTGATTAGTGTACCAGTCATACGTGACGTAAATGTAGTATGCATCCTAGCAAGTCTACAATTGTCTTATTATAAATGACAATAAACAGTAAAGAAGCACTAATGAAAACACCCAACAGCTACCTAAGAACTGCTTAAAAAAGCTGAACCTTTTTTTTTTTAACTAGAATCAAATGGTCAGCAAATACAAGCTGCCCTACAAATGGAAATCAATGTCCATTGACCCTGTTGTTTTAACTCCTTAGTTGCAGACAGATGAATTCAGTTCAGACGAGCATCTGCTATTCAGCCAAGTATCGAGTTAAGCCTCGACCAGCATGACCTAAAAAGTCCTGAATTTATTTTAACATGATACCACTTTAATGTCTCAAGTAGGGAACGGCACAACCAGTTACAGCATACAATTACAGCATACAAGCTTCAACATAGCCAGTGTGTACCACTCTGTACCAGTCACATACCCAGACACCCATGCTTATATGAACAAGCATAATGCTTGTGTATTAATGTATTAATAAACCTTGATATAACGGCTAAGACTGTGCTGGGAATAAAATGGTGATCTGTTTGCACCTCATGATCATACGTTAAAATTAGAGTTGTGACAGAGACATGTTTACCATGTTTATCTCTTAATTCATTATTTGTTGCAAGTTGTCCAACAGTCTATGGTTACTCGTGATGCACCACACATTTTAATATGAGACAGATCTGGACTGCAGGCAGGCCAGTTAAGCAAAAGCACTCTGTGTCTATGAAGCCATGCTGTTGTAGAGTGAGCTGAATTGTACCCAGCATCCTTTGCCGAAATAACCATATAATTGCTGGGGAAAGAGGCTGCCTAGATGGCAGCATATGTCTCTAAAACCCAACATATGCTTCCACATCAATGGATGCTTCACCCTCTCTGCGGCCACTGATGCACCCCGTATCATGAATGATGTTGGCTTTTGCACCTGTTGCAAAAAACGTGGACTTATCTGACCACAGCACACATTTCCATTGTATTTTGGTCAATCTGAGACGTACTTTGTCTCGGAGAACTTCTTTATGCAATTGATGTATGGATTTTTCTTTATATAATAAATTTAACTCACATTTTCTGATGCAGCGGTACACTGGGTTAAGTGACAATGGTTTTCCGAAGTACTCTAGAGCCCATGTGGTTATATTTAGCACAGTGGCACAACAGTTTTTCATGCAATGCCATTTAAAGGCTCAAAGGTCACGTACATTCAATTGTTGGAACTTCTAGTTTGCCACAATCAGGTTAAAAATCTCACTTTTTAAGATCTACATAATTCTACAGAAGTCTATTTGAGATTAACTCAGTGTATCACCTTATAAAATGCTCAGTTCACTGAGAAACACTTTCCAGAGGTTTGAAAACCTTTATAGACAAAAGTAAATGGGTGTGTGGACAATTACATATTAAAGACCAGGGTTCAGGAATGTGTGTCCAACAATATCATGATCAGCTGTCCACATACTTCTGACTTTACAGTATTTATGTAAAGATTTATGCAAATATCTTTATCCTACTGTTCTTTGAACCAATAATATTTTTCAAAAGTGGACCATGAACTCTTACTTACTTTAACTATCAGTGTTCTCACAGTTTAGCTGCTCTAATGCGTTCACTAAAAATACACCCATGTCACCGCTGGTGCAACCACACCAGATGGGAAACCACAGCAAAAAACCACTGGAGGAAACAGCCATGACGCCATTATCTACCTCCTCCACGGGTCTTTTTACGCACACTATTTGTCAAATTTTCTGACCACAATATGCACCCCATGTTCCCCTTACACATGAGGGTCTGGTGTTAGGAAGAAGACCAAACCATGAGGTGTCACCAGACTCACTGGCCATTTCCCATCGTCACAGAACGTTTCTCCGTTTACAATGGAAATGTGCAAAGTTACATTAATAAATCAGTTATTATTAAATATAGGCACTTGAACCCTTGACAGAGTGACCAGAAATATAGACTATACATACTACCAGACCTAAAGCACTTTCTAAACCAAGTATAGCATTTAAAAAATTCTTTAGGGAAACTCCTTCATATGAGTGTTGATCATCATCATGTGCTTTAAAGGGTAGGTTCCTCTTAAGTCTCTTCTTCCTATGAGCCATAAGGGAGGAGGTTGGTGGGGGATAAATTAGAGCATGTGTTGCACAGAATAAGAAAACAGGGGGAGTTTACAGGACACACCACAGATACACAGATGGAAAGAATTTGAAGGTTGGGTTGGCATAGTTTACCATGACCTTCCATAATTACCTGGTAGGGGCGGGAGCGTGATCAAGAAGCAGGGTTATCCAGGGCGAGGCTCAGCCATTACACTACGGTTGTCCCAAATGTGGGAATCTCAACTACATAATTTCTGATAGTGGGGGGATGCGCTCTGTCCCCTGATTCGGGACTGTGGTAGCCTAGTGGGTAGAGCTTTGAGCTATCATTGGAATTGGCTTCCAATGAACGCTTGGTCACATGTCTGCGTACATTTGTAGCAATTTGGTGGCTTCTTTGGCTTGCTTGGGTTTGATCTGCTGGAGCTATGTAGGAGAACCAACACTACCTGCTGCACCACTGTGTTTAACATGGTCCAAAAGTCTCTTTGGCAGACACTTTGGCATTTCTGGCGACGTTCTGGCTACAGATTCATAACCCCCTACCCCTGTCCCGAACACTTGGATACTTTCAAATTCAGGTCTCTGAGGGGTTGCCCCACAGGTGATTAAAACTTTCCAACAGAGTGAAAGTGTTAAAAATAAAAGGTCAGATGTACACTGTCATTTTTCACAGCCACACATGTGCTACACATTATTCTATTAGTCTCTATTGTATATAAATATACAAGTGTGGGTGTTCGAGACATTAATGTCTAATGTCAGTCAGTTGTGGTGGCTGAAACAGCCTAACCATTGGGAGGTGGACTTATCAGTGCACTCTTAGTGCCGGCCCCAAGCCAGAATAAAAACAAGGAGAGTTGCATCAGGAAGGGCATCTGGTGTAGAAACTGTGCCAAGTCTAGTATGCGAACCAGATCCGTCTATCTATCTATCTGTGGTGCAGCACCATGTGACCATGTAAATGACCCCCTAAGCGGCTGTAAACACCGAACAGAGACATAACATCATTGAGACAGATTACACTAGTGAGCTCATGTACAAGCTCCTGGGCGATGAATGATTCAGAACATAGTTGGATGAATACAATTAGAGGAATGATGAACAAGCCTAAGGATGTTCTGGAGAAACACCATCCATATGGTGACCAGAAGTCAGACTTGACTTGGCGACACTAAATAAATAAACACGTCGCCCAATGATTACGGACATCATCAAAGTGCGCATTTGTGTGGAATAACCGTCAGATTCACTCCACATGTATCTGTGTTCAGCTGGATTTTCCTCACTGTTTCACTTTTAAACTTGTGTTATAGCTCTTATGTATAGGAATTGTAATAATGCTCTTTATTTCAGTGTTTTTATATTATATTTGTGTTATTTTCAGTGTATGGGTGTCAAAAACAAGCCAATTATTTTACATTAGCCTAAAATATATGTCCACGGGACCACGGAACGCATTAACAGGTTCCCCATACATCCTTATGGGAAAAATACCTTGAAACCAATTGACGTTGAGTTTCAAGGTACCACTTACTGTATTTTGTTCATCCACTGTATATTCTAGTTTAGTCTTAGTTACTTGTCAAAGACTTGCTTACAATATGCTAATGATGAGTAACAAACTGATGGTTCAAAATATTCCCAGCAGAACAAGACGGACCAAGGCTTTCTTTAGTAGAGCATGGCAAATGTGACCAGACCAGACATGCAAACACAATCAGGTCAAGATCTAAAGGCAAGTGGACGTTTTTAGGACACGTCCAACCCAAATCCATGACATACTTTGGTAATTCATTCCTCAATAATGCATTTACATTTCAAAAAGATGCTAACCTCAATTTTCAAGAGACACATTGATCAGACAGCACTATGAAACGGTCCACGCCATGCGTCTAGCAAGAACAGTCGATGCCAAAGAAGTCTAGAGAGGTCTGTACCGACAACGGCAAGCCAGAAAGGAGGGGTGCCATCTTACCTTCTTGTCTCTTTTCCACAATTTGAGACAACAAAATCCCCAGAAGAACAGGTCTCCCACCATGACAGCGACTAGTCCGAGATCATTCTAGCAAACGCGGTGGCATCAGAAAACAAAACACAGCCGGCAGCCGAAAGAGCCGAGGCAGTTCTCCACGCCCCCCGGAGCTTAGCTCATATCTGAGCTCTCTCGCTCGACGCTCTCTCTCTCTTCTTTTTTCTCATCCTTCCTCCCCCCCCCCTCGCGTTTCACACGCCTCTTTTACTCCTTTGATTTCTGTGACCTCATCACTTCCTGCCAGGCCCACCCATGTGCTAGTGCGCAGAGCTTGACCCCCCCGTACCTATCTCCCCTTTCAAATACATGTACACACACACACACACACACACACACACACACACACAATCTATCACATTTTGCTGACTGGCAGTCAAGCTAAGTCAAGATAACCCAGAACATCATCTTTAGCAGCATTACCTACCATGAAACACCTTAATATCAGAAATTTTAGGACAGTGGTAGCTCACAGGTTAAGGTACTAGACTAACAATCAGAAGGTTGCAGGTTCAAGACTCATCACCACCAAGCTGCCACTGTTGGGCCCCAAAGCAAGGCCCTTAACCCTCAATTGCTCAAACTGTATTCAGTCATAACTCTAGGTCGCTTTGGATAAATGGCACATTGAGGCACACCAAATGTCCAAATATTGACTCAGAGGCACACACCATTCACCTCAAAGCAGGCATTGATTACAGAACAGCATGCTTCTTATTTCACATAAAAGCAAGAGACAATAAGCCGGACACACACAAAGTGGTGTGTGTGTGTGTGTGTGTGTGTGTGTGTAGAAGACAGCTAATGTTAATCAATAGCTTCCGGCCAGCAGCCGCAGCCATGTGATTCAGAGACTGTCAGTATTATTAGTCAGGTTTACAGACTACAGATAATGTAGATAACTACAGACTTGGCAACCGTGCATAAATATTTACTTAAAATTTAGATCACCCATGTGAAAAAGTAAATGCCCCCTTGGCAGTTACAGGTGCAATTAAATTCATGTGTTAATTCGGCTAAATTAGAGGCTTTTCAAGCATGAGCTATGAGGTGGTACTAGTGTAACCGAGCGTCCTTACAGACAGACAGTCTACACAGAGATGATCACGTGTGTAAAGAAGCACACTTTTCCATTGATTATGGAATCCACAAAGGGACAAAATGCATCTATCAAACATTGTCAGCACACTACAGTACAGATTGCTGTTACATTAGCAATCCTACGGCAATTCAGTTAGCAATCGGCTAGTCAAACTGTCCAAGATGTCAAAGTGTAAAGCACAGTGCACTAGCAATCCTACGGCAATTCAGTTAGCAATCGGTTGGTCAAAATGTCCAAGATGTCAAAGTGTAAAGCACAGTGCACTAGCAATCCTACAGCAATTCAGTTAGCAATCGGTTGGTCAAAATGTCCAAGATGTCAAAGTGTAAAGCATCTAGAAACCAGACTCGGGTCACTCTGTTACACTAGCAATCCTACGGCAATTCAGTTAGCCATTGGTTAGACAAAATGTCAAAAATGTCAAAGTCTAAAGCACAGTGCACTAGCAGTCCTACGGCAATTCAGTTAGCAATCGGTTAGTCAAAATGTCCAAGATGTCAAAGTGTAAAGCAGCTACAAACATGACTCAGGTAACTCTGTTACACTAGCAATCCTACGGCAATTCAGTTAGCAATTAGTTAGTCAAAATGTCCAAAATATCACAGTGCACAAGCAATTCTACGGCAATTCAGTTAGCAATCGGTTAGTCAAAATGTCCAATATGTCGACACGACTCGGGTAACACGTAACATGTAACACGACTCGGGTAACTCGCACCGATATGCCACTATACTACATAATTTTGTAATGCTTGGCCAATCTAAACAGGGGAAAACTTAAGACAAAATCTCTAGTTTGAAACTATGATGGTTTACCACAGAACAAAAAGTAAAAAAATAAAAATAATATTCACAGCACGCCACGGTGCACATAGGATATACCAGTTTGTACCGGAACCCACAGCTCTTTATCACACTAGTAAACTTGTCAGACAAGCAGCCACTGATAAACATCAAGTTTCCTGATATAGACAAAACACCTGCATACACTTATTCTTAGTGAAAGCCCCTATATTAATGTACATACTTCTGAGATGTGTAAGTCCTGATGAGTGTAAACACAAACCATTAATCTTGCTACTATGCCAAGTGTAGTTTAGTTCAGATAAAACTCATATAAGCAGTGGCGGGAAACACACGGTCTCTTGGTGACAGACTTGCCTCATGCCAGTGGGAGTTGTTTGTACAGAGGTACTTTCCATTCACTCCTGGAAAAACATGTGCATGTCACGCCGTTTCATAATATTACTGTGAGGTTACAGTAGGCCTATTACAATGGTTGAAAACGTTTTCTTTATTTATCCTATTAAAACTGAGCATGTAAGATGTAATATTTATAATTACATCGATCAGACATAACATTATGACCACCTTCCTAATATTGTGTTGGTCCCCCTTCTGGTCTGCGGCTATGCAGCCCCATACGCAACAAACTGTGACGCTCTGTGTATTCTGACACCTTTCTACCAGAACCAGCATTAACTTCTTCGACAATCTGAGCTACAGTAGCTCGTCTGCATCAATGAGACAGTCGCCGGTTTACCACTGTTCCTCCCTTGGATCACTTTTGATAGATACTGACCACTGCAGACCGGGAACACCCCACAAGAGCTGCAGTTTTGGAGATGCTCTGACCCAGTCGTCTAGCCATCACAATTTGGTCCTTGTCAAACTCGCTCAAATCCTCACGCTTGTTCATTTTTCTAACACATCAAGGTTGAGGACAAAATGTTCACTTGCTGCCGAATATATCCCACCCAATAACAGGTACAGTGATTAAGAGATCATCAGTGTTATTCACTTCACCTGTCAGTGGTCATAATGTTATTAGGGTTTAGTGTACAGCTCCAAACCTGCTGCATAATTATGTTTTAGGAATTTCTACCAGAGATGAATTTAGGTTTTCCAATGCTAGGATGTTAAACGTCAATCAGACTTTACCAAGCAACGTAAATGTAGGTATACAAAGAAACTTTTCTGAAAATCAGGCTTGTAGGCTTTTATTTAGAATCAAAGTTCAAAGCCAAACCTTCTAACATACATATTCATGCTACATAATTAGCAAACCACTAAAATAGAGGAAATTAGAATAAACATCTCAGTAATTCTAGTATTAAGGTACTCAAGGACTCTTAGGGTGCAGACCTTTGTGCCAGAGGTCAATATTCAAAGTTATTAATGCTCTTATCTTCCCTCCTTATTAATAAGAGATTCAGCCATAACTAAACTGAACGCGAATAGTATAACTGATTCGTCAATACAAACCAAAAAGTTAAACCGTCAAGTGCTTACATTTTATCTGACCATCATCTACTCGACTATCAGTGGAAGTGAAAGCAAAAGCCTCAAAATGTAAATGTGTATCACTGCAGTTTTAAATCCTAATCAGAAACATCAATCAGACTCTACTCAGGGTTATTAAGGGTTACAAAGTGCACGACTGGTCATTTTTAATTAACATAGTGCTGGCAAAGGGAGTTTAATTATAGGAATTGCACTAGATTGCACCGCCTGTGTGTCTGTAAATCTGGGAGTGGACACAAGCTTGAAGTAAAACGGGGATGAGGTCAGTGGAGTCAATCTTCGTATTATAGTAGACCGGAGGAACAAGAAATTATTAAACACATACCCTAAACACATTAAGACCAACATTTTCCCACCTAAGGATCAATCTAAGGTTTAGGGTCCATTGAGCTCCCAAAAAATCTGTTGTTAATTATTGTTTTTGAATTAGCTGTAATTACTCTTAATTCCCTTGAATAAGCATACGACAAAAAGCACTGATAATTAATTACTATACACATTTGCCTGGTACACAAACACAGAATAAAACATCTATTAACAAGAACACTCAATCTCAGTGCTCTCAAACCTTAAGGCAGTATTTATTTTTAATTCAGGGAAAATAAAAGAGATATTCAGCAACCGTAGTCAGAAAACAGTGGATTGCAGTTTAATTCATGGGTTTCTTCCACAATGTGATATCATTCCGACAATCACTTCAGTGTGAGTCGACCCATGCAAGACTTTTCTAGGACAGAAAAGACTAAAGAGTGGATAGACGGTGCAAGACACCACTAGGTTTTGATTGTAAATGCCATTTATGATAAAAGATGTTACATAATATATAATATACTAGATTTTGGTGTGGATGAAAATCCAGCCTGCACAGAGCCCTGAGGAAAATCCTCAACATCTGTCCCGCCCATCTGAACAACGTGCCAATCGTTGTTCATATAGCCGCTCAGCCTCGGCCGGTAAGGCAGAGCTGGATTCGATACGATGTTCCGAGATCCAGCTCCGGTCTCAGCGTGTGTTTTTACCGCTGCGCCACCTGAGCGCCTGGATAAACAAGCTTAAATGAAAACATTCCCAAATGAGAATCATTTACCATGATGAGCCCGGTGTTGATGGGCTCAGAGCAGCCGTGACACAGCTCCCCGAACTTCGCCCAGTAGTCCTTCCTACAAAACAGGCAGCCATCCTTTTCGTAGTACCAGTGAGAAAGCAAGGTACCGCATTCACAACATCTGTGAGAGAAAGAAAGAGAAACATCAATTATTATGCTATTATTATGACTGAGACACTTCAATCTGCGCAAAGCATAAAAAAAAAAAACCCAGACACAACGATGAGGTCAAAAGGGTAATTATGTTTCAAAGTTATCTAAACAAACTGCTCATCAAGGCTATAAACTGTCATCTGGTCACTTTCCAGACATTTGAACTACAGGCTGCTGGCTGTTTGGACAGAAAATGAGACACAACGACTGTTTACACCCATCTGGGTTCTCAGTTATAGTAAATCCTCATGTACTCATGTTGGGAAGTTTGTTTTGGAAAATGTGCCGAGACAAATTGTGTTTGTGTCGTCTGGTGGTGGCACAAATAACAGCTGCTGGCATACGACGACCTGAAAATAATTTCTGAACTCATTTTAAAAGATAAAAACAGATATAAGTAGTCCATCTGTTTCACTGCATGCTTTGTTAGCCCCCTTTCACCCTGTTCTTCAATGGTCAGGACCCCCACAGGACCACTACAGAGCAGATATTATTTAGGTGGTGGATCATTCTTAGAACTGCAGTGACACTGACATGGTGGTGGTGTGTTAGTGTGTTGTGCTGGTATTAGTAGAGTTTTTAAATACCGTGTCCACTCACTGTCCACTCTATTAGACACTCCTACCTAGTTGGTCCACCTTGTAGATGTAAAGTCAGAGACGATCGCTCATCTATTGCTGCTGTTTGAGTTGGTCATCTTCTAGACCTTCATCAGCGGTCACAGGACGCTGCCCACGGGGCGCTGTTGACTGGATGTTTTTGGTTGGTGGACTATTCTTAGTCCAGCAGTGACAGTGAGGTGTTTAAAAACTCCAGCAACGCTGCTGTGTCTGATCCACTCATACCAGCACAACACACACTAACACACCACCACCATGTCAGTGTGACTGCAGTGCTGAGAATGATCCACCACCTAAATAATACCTACTCTGTAGTGGTCCTGTGGGGGTCCTGACCATTGAAGAACAGCGTGAAAGGGGGCTAACAAAGCATGCAGAGAAACAGATGGACTACAGTCAGTAATTGTAGAACTCCAAAGTGCTTCTATATGGTAAGTGGAGCTGATAAAATGACATTTTTAAAGCATATGTGTGGGTATTTGTTTAGGATTGTTATTGTATCACAGTAATGATGACAAACACTATGGTCACCCTTCCTGACCCCTCCCTGACTGACCTCCCACTCTTTTTCCATTACAGAATAAACAGGTCAATCAAACCAGGTCCAGAGAGGACATGATCTATTAAATCCTATCTGTTAGTCCTGCTACACAGCTTTAACCCTGTAAACCAGGAGTCCAGACCTTGTGCTACACTTTCATCACATTCAGTCTTCTTCACAAGTCAGCACCACAATCATCTAAGTAGGCTTTACCCCAGGGAATTGTGGAGCTGCAGCCAAATTAGCTGGATGAGGCAGAAAGCACTGTCAAGGGTACTTGGAGGACAAGTACAACCCTAAGACAGACCCCCCCCCCCCCCCCCCCCCTTCACAATCCCCAAAGCTATGAAGCTATGACAGCTCTTGTCAGCTCTATGAATATTTTAATGAACTTAATGTAGTGACTGTTATAGCTGCTGGGGGGAGGCACTAGATTAATTACAATTACAATATTATGGCCAAGTATGCTCCATATGCTTTTGGCCATGTAGTGGATATCTATGGTGGTTAGAAAACACCTCCTAATTATGCGACACTCTTTGTGTACTTAAAAAGGTACAGCCCACATAATAAATGATTTATCAGTATCAACTCTCCTAAGCCTCGTTATAATGCCGGAAAGCCGTGCCAGTGAAAGGACACATGAAGAGGATGTTAATAATTTCCCCCATCTGGTCCAGTTCCACAGAAGAGATCTGGCTCGTCTCACAATGAGCCATTGTTGTCCTGAGTCTGTCCTGACTGCTATCCTGAAAGAAGCTTCACGCCGGCACTTGCACTTCTTCTATTCATTACAATTTCCAATGGGAATCACCCCTGCGATCCATTAAATACACTCTCCGTGTCTGTGTGGAAATGCTTTTAGCTTACACTTCAAACTCTTTGACCCCATTTTAACCTAACAAAAAAATTGTGCTTTTATTCATTGTCATTTCTGCTGAGCTTGAGGTGCACCAATATCACATCATACATCCAATATGGGTCTTTATCTACTGTCTACTGTCCCAAAAGAGTAGTGAGCTGGAATAAAAGTGAGCTGTATCTACTGTGCTGATGTGTTGAAATATGTCTTTGTTAAAGGATGCAAAGACTCTGAGAGTCTACTTGACCTAAAGCTCTGAATGGGAACAACAAATCAGTGATATGTGTTATAAGGAAATGGGCAAACGATTTGGACTGGCGAGATCGGGTTGCACATCCATTGATCAATTTTAAGAGTGAATCGAGTTTTTAACAATGAACAGAGAAACACTCCTATGGACATCTTAAGAGCTCATAAAGAGACAGAACTATTTCCCAATGGTACAGTGGATATCCAGAGTGCTAATATGTAGTAATAAACAAAAGTGTGCAACATGATGTCTAAAAGTGGCAATGTTCTGAATCATTTTCTTATTAGCAAGGCCAGCTTTTACTCAGCTTTAATTTCTTGATTGGTCACAATTGTTTTTAGTGTGCTAATATTAAATGAAAAATATATTTCAATCCACCAATGCAATGTTTCCTGTGTCGCTGGCTGACACACAACCCCATATAATCATATACAGTATATACCCACAGTTGGCAAGGTGTTTATTTCATCTAACGTTGCTCCAAACATAAAACACCATTGGTGATTGGAGTCAAAGAGTTCCATTTCAACTACATAAGTCCAGAACACTTATCTAGCTGCCTTGTTTCTGCTAAACCTTACTGCAAGCCTTTTTCTTGGTCTCCTAGATTTGCCATGACTTCACTAGTAACTCTTAATGCTTAACTGCATCTTTTTATTGGTTTCCCTCATCTTTGTAGGCAAAAAATAGGTTCATTTCTAGATCTTAGGTTAGCTCTTTAGAGAAACTCATGGATGTTAGTACAAGGTTTGAATACTTAAAAATTGAACATTGTTCTATTAATTGAATTCAGAGAGTATAATATAAAGTATTTATATTATTCAAATATAAAGTAACCAATTATTACCATTTTCCCAATGTTTAAAGTAGTTTAAACCTGTGAAAATCTTGTCTACTACAAAATATGTCAGCTGGCAAGACGTACCCAAACTTTTAAATACAACCGCATATACTCAAACTGTTCCAACTTTCTAATGCGCTGCCTAAAAACCTATATAATTTAGTCAGCAATATTTTAATAGTGCCTCATAATGTAGTAAAACGTTTGTTTAATATCAGTTCTTGATAGTGAGTTGTTAGTTTTACTACTGATTTAAAAAAGTGTGAAAAATTTCTTGGTTTTTGGTTAAAAAGCAATTGTCCAAAGACATCTCATAAGTCCGCTTAGGAGTTTATTTTGATAGTCTTAAAGTCTTTAAGCTCTATGTAGTTTAATTGAGGCAGTAAACCAAATAACATGCTAGTGTACTAAACATTATTAAAACAGAGTAAAGAATATGCAAAATAGTGCCATAGTAAGGTCTAGTATGGTCTGTTAAGGTCTAGTAAGGTCTTGTAGGGTCTGTTAAGGTCTAGTAAGGTCTAGTAGGGTCTGTTAAGGTCTTGTAAGGTCTGTTAAGGTCTAGTAGGGTCTTTTAAGGTCTAGCAGGGTCTAGTTAGGTCTAGTAGGCTCCATGCATAGTGCCATGCATATTGTTCAAGATCAGAAATCTGATCCAGTAGTTCCACACCAAAATCAAGCAGCCTTTACGACGGCTTAGTTTTTATGACCTCTTGAATAATTCTATAACTGCAGAAACTGTGTTGAATATTTTCATATGACATAGATGAGGAAGAGGGAATATTTGGCAACACATTAGCTCTGATAATATAAGCATCCCCAAAAATTTTGTCGGAAAGTACCAGTTTGTTTTTATATCATTTTCATTTCTACCACACGCCGTATTGAAAGTAAATAGAGACAAAACAAATGCAGCTGATCTCAGATGGGTGTAAAAGGGCATCGACATTGTGCTAGAGTTTGGAAATAAGCCAGACGAGAGGTTAAGACGGGCTTCCTGTCCTCCTGCGAATTCGTTCTACCCAGGACAGGTGTGACGTTGTTTATGAGTGTTTGGACGGTGTCGGGGCAAAACGTTTCACCTCTGGAGGAAGCGCACCACCAAAAGGAAGTGCTTAAAAAGTGATAACGAGGAGAAGTGTGTCCGTTCACTTATTGAAAGACCTATGAATGAGAAAACCAACAATATATATATACAGTGTATCACAAAAGTGAGTACACCCCTCACATTTCTGCAGATATTTAAGTATATCTTTTCATGGGACAACACTGACAAAATGACACTTTGACACAATGAAAAGTAGTCTGTGTGCAGCTTATATAACAGTGTAAATTTATTCTTCCTCAAAATAACTCAATATACAGCCATTAATGTCTAAACCACCGGCAACAAAAGTGAGTACACCCCTAAGAGACTACACCCCTAAATGTCCAAATTGAGCACTGCTTGTAATTTTCCCTCCAAAATGTCATGTGATTTGTTAGTGTTACTAGGTCTCAGGTGTGCATAAGGAGCAGGTGTGTTCAATTTAGTAGTACAGCTCTCACACTCTCTCATACTGGTCACTGAAAGTTCCAACATGGCACCTCATGGCAAAGAACTCTCTGAGGATCTTAAAAGACGAATTGTTGCGCTACATGAAGATGGCCAAAGCTACAAGAAGATTGCCAACACCCTGAAACTGAGCAGCAGCACAGTGGCCAAGATCATCCAGCGTTTTAAAAGAGCAGGGTCCACTCAGAACAGACCTCGCGTTGGTCGTCCAAAGAAGCTGAGTGCACGTGCTCAGCGTCACATCCAACTGCTGCCTTTGAAAGATAGGCGCAGGAGTGCTGTCAGCATTGCTGCAGAGATTAAAAAGGTGGGGGGTCAGCCTGTCAGTGCTCAGACCATACGCCGCACACTACATCAAATTGGTCTACATGGCTGTCACCCCAGAAGGAAGCCTCTTCTGAAGTCTCTACACAAGAAAGCCCGCAAACAGTTTGCTGAAGACATGTCAACAAAGGACATGGATTACTGGAACCATGTCCTATGGTCTGATGAGACCAAGATTAATTTGTTTGGTTCAGATGGTCTCAAGCATGTGTGGAGGCAATCAGGTGAGGAGTACAAAGATAAGTGTGTCATGCCTACAGTCAAGCATGGTGGTGGGAATGCCATGGTCTGGGGCTGCATAAGTGCAGCAGGTGTTGGGGAGATACATTTCATTGAGGGACACATGAACTCCAATATGTACTGTGAAATACTGAAGCAGAGCATGATCCCCTCCCTCCGGAAACTGGGTCGCAGGGCAGTGTTCCAGCATGATAATGACCCCAAACACACCTCTAAGATGACCACTGCTTTATTGAAGAGGCTGAGGGTAAAGGTGATGGACTGGCCAAGCATGTCTCCAGACCTAAACCCAATAGAACATCTTTGGGGCATCCTCAAGCGGAAGGTAGAGGAGCGCAAAGTCTCGAATATCCGCCAGCTCCGTGATGTCGTCATGGAGGAGTGGAAAAGCATTCCAGTGGCAACCTGTGAAGCTCTGGTAAACTCCATGCCCAGGAGAGTTAAGGCAGTTCTGGGAAATAATGGTGGCCACACAAAATATTGACACTTCAAGAACTTTCACTAAGGGGTGTACTCACTTTTGTTGCCGGTGGTTTAGACATTAATGGCTGTATATTGAGTTATTTTGAGGGAAGAATAAATTTACACTGTTATATAAGCTGCACACAGACTACTTTTCATTGTGTCAAAGTGTCATTTTGTCAGTGTTGTCCCATGAAAAGATATACTTAAATATCTGCAGAAATGTGAGGGGTGTACTCACTTTTGTGATACACTGTATATACACTGATCAGCCATAACATTAAAACCACCTCCTTGTTTCTACACTCACTGTCCATTTTATCAGCTCCACTTACTATATAGAAGCGCTTTGTAGTTCTACAATTAATGACTGTAGTCCATCTGTTTCTCTGCATGCTTTGTGAGCCCCCTTTCAAACTGTTCTTCAATGGTCAGGACCCCCCACAGGACCACCACAGAGCAGGTATTATTTAGGTGGTGGATTATTCTTAGCACTGCAGTAACAAGGACATGGTGGTGGTGTGTTAGTGTGTGTTGTGCTGGTATGAGTGGATCAGACACAGCAGCGCTGTCACTAAAAATATCCAGACAACAGCACCCCATGGGCAGCGTCCTGTTCCCACTGATGAAGGTCTAGAAGATGAGCAACTCAAACAGCAGTGATAGATGAGCGATCGACTCTGACTTTACATCTACAAGGTGGACCAACTAGGTAGGAGTGTCTAATAGAGTGGACAGTGAGTGGACACGGTGTTTAAAAACTCCACTCATACCAGCACAACACACACTAACACACCACCACCATGCCCGGACCATTGAAGAACAGGGTGAAAGCAGGTGAAAAAGTATGTAGAGAAACAGATGGACTACAGTCAGTAATTGTAGAACTGCAAAGTGCTTCTATATGGTAAAGGTGATACTAGTAACAACTGTTGAGCAAGAAGAAACGACAGTGTTGTGAAATCACCACAGCATGTGATTTGGGGGAAACAAGATCTACTCATTCAGGGGCTTTTACCATGTTTTTATGTTTCGGTGTTTCTCCGTTTCCCAGAACTAGACAATGTGAAGGTAATGAGGAAATATACAGGGGAATTCCTCATTCTTTAATCCTCTACATTTCTATTCCAGTTTGTATACCTTCAGCTTAGGCAACCCTTGGACATCAAACATAATAAAAATAATTATTCTATTTTCCCCAGTCACAATGCTGAAAACAATGATGCAGCTTAGCTTAAGGGTATCATTTGGACAACCTTGAGGTTGTTAGGCGTAACAAAAGGAAAAGCGAGGGGAACTCTTGGGGCTCCCATTTGTCATGGGCAGCCCCACAGAGAAGCTGAATATCATGTGCATGATGTCATCGCTTGGAGAACACAATGATGTAACCTCGAGCTGGAACCTCACAATTGTGTCTGTAGATCCTCCCATAACGTCTAACATCCAATCACAGAGAGGCTGCATTATGGCAAGTTCAGCAAGCTTGTGTTAATCCTGTCAGCATCAAGCACCATCTACCCAACAAGACAAAAAACAGTGCCCGAGAACCCTGACCCTGACCCCTGTTAGACCAAAAAATGTCTTATTTTGACAGTGTGTAAATAATAAAAAATATTAATAATAAAAATCCATCACTGGCAACCATTACATTATGGAACATTCGTCTGTTCACACTGCCGCTTAGACAAAAGACCAAGTATTAGATATGTAGCAATAAAAGCATTATAATTATTAGGGATGTAACGATACACTCTACCCACGATGCAATACGATTCACGATACTGGGTTCATGATACGATTTTTTCCCGATTTTTTTAACAAAATGAAATTGAAGACTATTATTTCTATATATATTATTATATATATATTATTTCTCTTAAAAAATAAATAAATAAATAAATAAATCCAACATTAAATAAATAAATGAATAATAAATGAATAATACAAATAAAGAAAGTATCCTCACATGAATCAATTTGGCTGGAAAATTCCGAACCTGGCAACCCTGTAGTGACGCCAACCAGGCGAGGTGAATAGCGCCAGCGCCCTCTGTTTAAAGTGAATATCGATTCATCTTAAATGAATAACCGATTTGAACCGTGGCACATGTGCACCGATTTTTAACTGTCTTGTGGTGCATCGTAACATCCCTATTAAATACTGTATAATTAACAATTAAAGATGCCATATTCATGTTTTCATAAATTTTTTTTTAATTTATGCATTTTCTCCCCTTTTCTCCTTTTTAGCGCGTCCAATTGCCCGATTGCGTCGTTTCCTCTTTACCAATGCCGATCCCCGCTCTAATTTCGGAGAACGAAGCTAACCCACGCCCCCTCCAACACGTGAGCAGCAGCTGTATGCATCTTATTACCTACACTTTGACGAGTGCAGTGCAGCTCAGCGTTGTGTATGGAGAGACACACCTTGAGAGCACTCTCTTCTCATCTCGGTGCAGGCGCCATCAATCAGCCAGCAGAGGTCGTAATTGCACCAGTCATGAGAGAGAGAGACCCCATCCGGCTTAGGCCCGCCCATATCTGAACAACAGGCCAATCGTTGTTCATGTGGCCGCTCGGCCTTAGCCGGCAGGCAGAGCTGAGATTCGATATGATGTATTCGAGACCACATCATCCTGGTCAGGGTCGTATTAAGTCCGGTTTTTCCGGGAGTCACTGGGTGCAATGCAGAACCACACACCACTCTGTACTGGATGCCACAAACATAGCCAATCATGCTTGTATAATAATAATAATAATAATAATAATAATAATAATAATGTATATAGTTTTTCACTCTGGGGTGGGTGGGGGGGTAGGACAGTGTGCTCTCTAATTACTGTTTATGGTATTTTTAGTCTTTGCTAAGCTCCATTGTACATTCAACACCTCAATGCACATTTTGTTCAGGCATAATAAACTTATCATGATATTTTTTGGCTATGCAATAAAAAAATATAGTTTAATCAGCTATGAAATGGTCAAGCTGTTACATGAGGTTTGGCTCAAAATCTCTCTTTGACATGAAAGAAATGCTCCACCACAATCAAACCTATATAGACGTCTTATATATACTTCTGACCACATGCCTCTAGACTAAACGGCATTTTCTTAATGTAGACACAAAGAAAAAAAAGGTCAATATACAGGAGTGGACATCTTATCTAAATGTTACAAGCTGCACAGGACAATAGTAAGCTGCTTAACTGTGGGCATCTGAATGGACCGGGGTTCTTGATGCAAAAGGAAATTGACATTTATGAGCAAGACAAAACAAAAATGGCAAATTGAGCCACTTTGGTTTGATTTGGGGCGACTGCTTTGAAATGAGATACGTCAAACAGGGTTATAGTGAGAAGTCCACATACTTTTGTTATTATTTTTAATGTTTAGTGGAAAAAGTACAGATATACACACCCACATTCTCACAGAACACAGAAACTGCTCACTCTACTTAACAAGATTTTTACTTAACCCTATAATGCCAAGCGTATCATATTTGATACATCTGATACATGCAGTTTTAGATACCTCTACATCATCAGTATGTATAATGTTCTCCTGAAAAACTTGATGTATACAATTTGATACTTGCCTTCTGCCCCTGGTGGATTTTTCAAGTACTGCATTCACCAGAGGACCTTTTATTAAGAGATTAAATATGATACAATGAGACATAATTGGTTATGACTTGAAGTGTATCGGATTGCTGTTTCTGTTCAGGGTGTGTTACTGCTATGTGTACAGTAATTTTGGGTAACTGGACCCACCAATATGCAAAAAAAGAAAAGGAAAATAGTAAATACACGATTTACTAGGTGTTGTATAGCTGTCAACTCTCAACCTTTGCATAAGAGCTACTTTAACAGTATAGTGGTGGGCAAACTATCGTCCTCCAGGCTGTTTAATCCGGCCCGTCGAGTATTTACAAACTACCCTGCGTCTCAGTTGATTCCACAAGATGGCGCAATCCAATACTATCAACCATTGCTAAAGCTAAGTCATTGCGCTGGCAAGAAATTATGATGGACGACACTGTTCCGACTGAAATTGAATAAGGTAGTTAGGTAATCTTTACTTCTTAGATAATGAGTTTCACATTATCTAATCCCCCCCCCCAATCTGCTACTAGCCTGGCCCGTCTGTCAAATTTTAAAACCCAGTGTGGGCCTTGAGCCAAAACGTTTGCCCACCCCTGCACTATCAGAGAGTATCCGCTACATTACAGCCACTTAAAATACATCAAGCCCTATTTTACAGCAACTAATATGACACTAATATTAAAATTAAATGACAACGAATTAAATTGTATCTAAAATCTAAGGTCATTTGACATGTAAATGACGGGGTCAGGCTTCTGGGATTCATTTATCTGGGAGATAAAGAGGGATAAAAAGCTTTGGTTATGTTCAGAGATGAGATACACAACTGCCAGCGGATATAAATCCTGCGCATCTTCCTGCAGGTGTAATTTACCCTCACATACACCGTGATGAGAAACAAGAGAGGAAATGTAATCTTGAATGGAAAATTTCGTGGGGTTTTTTTCCCGAGCTTTAGTTTTAATCCACAGAAGTGCATCCGGTCTGTAATCGACTTTAAAAGCATGACTCGGTAAGAGATACTGGATACGTTTATTAATCCAAGGGTTTTTTAGCTATAGGGATTCAATACTGGTCAGTATCTGGGCTGATAACAGACGGAAATTTTCCCATAAGAAATCATGTATATAGAATTAACCTTTCTAATGTCTTAAATGGTCTTTTTTGTTATAAATACAACTATATTTTCCCTTAATCTTAAATTATAGAATAGACAATACTGTAATAAATAATAATAAACAACCAAACACAGTAGTACTGTACATAAAACACACACCACATTTCAGTACAGTACATGTGCTGTACCATACACCATAATACACTTGCTTCTTTTTTTATAAAATGTATCTACCAGAAACAACAATAACTCTCACATTTCTCTATTATTTCCTTCTTTATTTCAAGTGTTGTATTTTGTAGGTGTAATTGCACGAAAGAATAACTTCCTTCTTCTCTCTTACTGACTGTCCCCGCTGTCTGATACACAGTGACACCTACTGGCAGGAGTAATTATACAACAACAAACAGTAATACATTTGTTAATTTTCTCACCACTATGCTTTATGCACCTTCTTTGGGGACATTTTAATAATGAATTTCACAAAATATAAAGAAAACACTGAAAAAACACTGTCTGCTGTCCGAATGTTCGCTCAAGGTATATATATATATATATATATATATATATATATATATATATATATATATATATATATATATATAGAGAGAGAGAGAGAGAGAGAGAGAGAGAGAGAGAGAGAGAGAGACGCTCAGAGTCAACTTGTTCGTGACGTCACGTGTTTTGCGAATTTCGGTTCGTAATCCGAAAGTTGTTCGTACGTTAAGTTGAAAAAGATCGTTCGTAACCCAAAATGTTCGTATGGTAAACCGTTCGTAACTCAAGGGTCCACTGTACTTCAAATATTAGCACTGTCAGTATGTGGTGGGTGAAGACCTTGGCTGGGATAGCAAACCATCAATAATAACAAGCCAGAAGACTCCAAATAATAGCAGTAACCACATCTGATAGTGAGAGACGTATTTGGATCATATGGACCAAGACAATCAATAAGACAGTTGAACCAACCCCCAACCCCCCCCCAAAAAAAACCCTTCATCTGGAAGCTTCCTCAGATAACTGACATGAGATACAACTGAAAATATTTTGCGGTAGACAAGAAGGATGTGAAACCTACACACCCATTTTACCCAAACCTCTGAATACATAAACATAAAGTAAAGCCTGAGTGTCAAACCTACAACCTGCCGATCGAGTAGATTACAAACTTACTTTCTGCCTCTTAAGTGATTCCTGAAGCGCTGGTCGCGCCGCGACATCTCCCCTCTGAGAGCGAGGACCGTCTTGTGAATTTGAGGAAGCGAGCTCATTATGAAGCTGAGACTAGGACACCCACGAGCGTTAAACCACGACACAGCTAGCCTCTGCGCTGGTGAACCGCCGGCCGGCCACACTGGCTTGTTCCGTTTCTGAGAGCAGCTGCCTTCTGGGCTAATTTCTATCACTTCCTGTGTTGTCTTCATTCGAAGCTTCTTTGGGACCGCTGGTGACCTTACATCTGTATTACCCCCGTGTTCTATCTCCCTCCCTCGAGCGCTACGCTAGGGTGGAGCTTTTTATCAGTCGCATAAACGCTTCCTACCATTGATAGAGTTCATGCAGGCGTTTTCCTGTAGCTCTTTTTTTATTAGGAGTGTACTCTGAGCCGGGGAACATTTGGTGACCCAGACGAGATGAGCCAAGCTGACCAGCCCAGGAAAGAAACTGGGGAATTAGGGGGGTAATACGAAGATTATTAATGTAAAAATTTACTAACACGACTGTTTATTCACTTTTAGTTTAATTGCAAAGCACTGAAATGTCACACGGCCGTCACTTCCTCTATTTCTTGCATATTTGTCTCACTTAAATAGTTTCAGATCCTCTTGCAAGATTGACCATGTTAAACATGAAGAAATACCAAAGTTTTTTGATTTATGCAAAATACTGGAGAGAATCTTTGCAAAATTGCTTAAACTGAACCACTTTAGAGGGTTTGTGAGCATAAACGCTTTGTTTAAGGTTCTGCCACAGCATCTCAGTTGAGCTGAGTTAAGTTGAGACCATCTTTATGTTTTTAAGCCTGTTGATGTTGCTTGTGCTTTGGATCGTTGTCTTCAAATTGCAGACTTGGCTTGAACGGTGCAGTAAAACGTCAGCAAAGTGCGAATATGAGACGAATCTGCATTTGTGTGGAAAACCATCAAATCCACTCTGAAAGCTCCACATGTTTCTGTGTTTAGCTGGATTTTCCTCACTGTTCCACTTTTAAACTTGTGTTATAGCTTGGGTTGCTGAGAAATTCTGAGAATCAGCTTTTCCGAGAGTCTAAAACACTTATTGTTAACGTGACATAATATATTAAAAGAACAACATAGGAACACTAATCAGCCGATCAGCCATAACATTAAAACCACCTCCTTGATTCTACACTCACTGTCCATTTAATCAGCCCCACTGACCATATAGAAGCACTTTCTAGCTCTACAATTACTGACTGTAATCCATCTGTTTCTCTACATGCTTTGTAAGCCTGCTTTCACCCTGTTCTTCAATGGTCAGGACCCCCACAGGACCACCACAGAGCAGGTATTATTTAGGTGGTGGATGATTCTCAGGACTGCACTGACACTGACATGGTGGTGGTGTGTTAGTGTGTGTTGTGCTGGTATGAGTGGATAAGACACAGCAATGCTGATGTCACTGCTTGACTGAGAATAGTCCACCAACTAAAAATATCCAGCCAACAGCGCCCCGTGTGCAGCGTCCTGTGACCACTGATGAAGGTCTAGAAGATGACCGACTCAAACAGCTTTGACTTTACATCTACAAGGTGGACAGTGAGGAGACACGGTATTTAAAAACTCCAGCACAACACACACTAACACACCACCACCAAGTCAGTGTCACTGCAGTGCTGAGAATGATCCACCACCCAAATAATACCTGCTCTGTGGTGATCCTGTGGGGGTCCTGACCATTGAAGAACAGCTTGGGGGCTAACAAAGCATGCAGAGAAACAGAAGGACTCCAGTCAGTAGTTGTAGAACTACAAAGTGAGTGTAGTAACAGGGAGGTGGTCTTAATGTTATGGCTGATTGGTGTATATCTATATAAAAATGCATCAAAAATATAATGTCCTACCTTTTCATTATGAACCAAAATCACAATTCAGTTCTTTGATAAAATCCAAAACAGATCTGTCATCTAACGAGCAAATTCAACGTCCAGCTTATGCATTCGTACTCTGATCAGTTTTCACATGTTCACAGTTCCTTAACTTGGTTTTTAGTCAGCTGATGCTGGAGAGTCCCAGGATTATTCACAAGGACCGGTCAATCACAGAAAATGCCACAGGACCACAATCATATGCTCTGTGTGTGGCCACATCACCAGATCACTGGCAACAGATTAAAGCGACTATTCTGCGTTGTGTCGGTGTTTGGTGACATCAACAGTTAAGGCTGTTAGGGACTGATCTACATGGCTGTTTCTCAATGGCTGCATGCTATCCAGACAGTAAACCAGTTCCCAGGAGTTTTGGAACCATGCTCGCAGGTTGGAGTTAGTCCTTTAGGTACTATGATTTCCCTTCTCATTTTAAAGCTAATCACGCAGACGGATATGTCTGGACATGTCTATATTAAATTGCTCCTTGGTGTGATTGTGTTTGAGTGTGTGGTGCCATGGGATGGACTGACACCCAATCGAGGGTGTGTTTTCACCATGCAATTTAACTCAATCCTTCTAAGTTTGGAATCATGGAAGTCCTCGATTCTACCGTGATGGTAGAATGTTGGGTTATAAATTCTGTTATAATTTGGAATTCCTAAATTTGGTTTCCTAAATGATGGCAAGCCATCCAGGCCCTGAAGCAGTGAAACAAATCTACGGCAATCTCTTTGCCAAGCTTTTCAGCTAGGATGAGGTGCCGAGGTGGTCTGCAGTGCCTATTTTCACTCTACTGAAGCGGCTATAAACAAAATTTTGAGTCCGTTTAGTCACAAGAACACTTAACAACAGGCATTGATAGGATGGTCAGTTGGCACATTAGTAAAACACACTAGCACACCAGAGCTGACATCTTATGCGACCTGGGTGCCTAAATGGACAATGATTGGCTTTGTCCGTCAGGGTTTTGTCCGCCAATCTGCTGGCTGATCGCTGTCGCCTGCGTCAGAGACGGGGGATATTGGAGATCAGTTATATAATATACTGTATACTACACTAAGTATACTAATGTCACTAATATAGTGTACTATACTAAGTATACTAATGTCACAAATATCATTAATATAGCATTCTATATACTATACTAAGTATACTAATGCTACTAATATCATTAATAAAGTATACTGTATACTACAGTAAGTATATTAATGTCACTGATATGGTGTACTTCACTAAGTATATTAATGTCACTAATATGGTGTACTATACTAAGTATACTAACGTCACTAATGTCATGACTGAGCCCCATATTAACTCAATTACGAGGGTTGCCCAAATAATTTTGGCCATATAGTGCATCTCTGTTCTACATTACCTCCAGGTTCACTACGGTTAGCAAGTGGCATAAAAAGTAATTACATTAATAACTGTAACCACTGACTTACATGGAGGTTTAAAGAATCTGCTAAATGCAGTTATACCAGCAACCCTGAGAAGCACAAGCTGTTAGTTAGAAGTGTGTTTTTTAGCCGCAATCAGACTGCAGAGCTGCCTGCAGAGATGCTGACTCACTGAGTTACTGAGCAAAGAAGTGAACAGAATTTAGAGTGCTGGTCTGTCCTTGGTGTGAGAGAAGAAACTGTGTCACTGAATTTTTAATCGACTGACATACTGGAGCGTGCTGCCTTTTGTTCAGCTTAGAAAGCAAGTGAGTAGAAATGAGCAGATAAAAGCCCCTTACATGCTTATACCATGTTTATTTACCAACCTACATACAGACAGGTGTGTACATACACTACATACATTGGCTATGTCTGAGGGGATGGCCAAAAATAAGGTAATTGGAAAATAGATTGGTAGAAATTAAAAATATATAGGGTCTGTCTGAAAACCTAGTGAGCTGCCTTGCTGAGAGACATCAACTTATAAGGCAGATTATTTAGATGCACTACTTAGACAGCTATTACGTCACAGTTTTGCTCACTAAGCTAACACAATTAGCCTCGAATTTGTACATTTAGTTATACAGTCAGTTTATTAATTAATTCATTCATTCATTGTCTTGTCCTCTTATCCAATTAAGGTTGCAGGGGGGTGCTGGAGCCTATCCCAGCTTTTCAATGGGCGCAAGGCACACAGTAACACCCTGGACGGGACACCAGTCCATCGCAGGGCATACACACACACACATTCACTTATAGGGCAATTTAGTGTCTCCAGTTAACCTGCATGTTTTTGGACTGTGGGAGGAAACCGGAGCTCCCGGAGGAAACCCACACAGACACGGGGAGAACATGCAAACTCCGCACAGAAAGGACACGGACCGCCCCGCCTGGGGATCGAACCCAGGACCTTCTTGCTGTGAGGCGACAGTGCTACCCACTAAGCCACCGTGCCACGCCAGTCAGTTTATATAGTATAAAATATAAAGAACAACATACTGTAAGTTCTCACATCTTAGGTCTGTACAATGTTGTAAATCATGGAGTTGTGCTCCAGCTGTTCCAAACAAAGTGCTATTTTCCCATGACTCTAAAGCCCCAAAGGCATCCTCTATGGTCCCAGTTTTTCCACCCTAGGGACCTTAATGGGCCCTTCAAATAAACCGGGCTGTTTTGGTCTGGAGTTATTGTTTCATCTGTTCTTTAGTTACAAATGTGTCCTTGGGCAGAAACACAGATCCACAGACAGCCTGACAGACACTCTCAGACAGACATATTTAGACTGACAGACCTAAGCCTACATGCACAAATATAAGTAGCTTGTGTTTGGAAAAGAGGACATTAATCTCTATAAATATGGATGTTCTCCTCATGTCTGTGTGAGTTTCCTCCCACAGTCCAAAGACGTGTAAGTTAGTTGAAGTGGAGATACCAAATAGCCAATAGCATGATGGTGTTTGACAATGAACCTGAACTGTTCATTTGTGAGTGACCAGTGTCCTGTGTCCTGTCAGAAGTTTAACCAAAGTGTAAAACATCACCTAAAAATCTTTAATAAATAAATAAATCTCTGTAAATAAAATAAAAGATTCTTATTCAATAGTTGTTACTTTAAAAGCTTTAAATGCAGATGTGGTAACCCATGTTCCTATACTCTTCATGCATTTGTTTATTAACCTAGTGCTAAAGTGAGGACTTCTGCCCCCTACTGTCTCCTACTGGAACTGACAGATATAAGCTCAATGACTTTGTCTCTGCATGTACGCTGTATGCTGGCACTAAAACTATGACCCAGATGTTCTCCTTCAATCTCCATCCTTACAGCCCATACTGGTATTAATGCTGTATTAAGCTCAGGAAACCAATAGAGGAAAATCCACTCCATTAACTGAAACTGTAGAGCGAGCTGATGTGCAGTGAATCCTAATCATGCAAACAAAAATCACATCCGGCTACTTACAAACAAGAGTGGACTAACATGATAATTGCTACAGATAAAAATATAAAGTATACTAATGTCACAATTATAGTATACTATACTAAGTATACTAATGTCACTAATACAGTATTAGAGAGGAACAAAGCAATGCTGGACACAGAGGAAAAGATATCCAAAAATGTTATGTTACTTATCATAATACAGTGGACCCTTGAGTTACGAACGGTTTACCATACGAACATTTTGGGTTACGAACGATCTTTTTCAACTTAACGTACGAACAAATTTCGGATTACGAACCGAAGTTCGCGAAACACGTGATGTCACGAACAAGTTGACTCCGAGCGTCTCTCTCTCTCTCTATATATATATACTGTATATACCGTGAGCAAACATTCAGACCGCGGATGGTGTTTTTTCGGTGTTGTCTTTATATTTTGTAAAATTCTATATTAAAATGGCCCCAAATAAGATGCAGAGGAAGCGTAGTGTAATCTATTACATTTGTTGTTGTATAATTACTCCTGCCAGTAGCTGTCACTGTGTTTCAGACAGAGGGGACAGTGAGTGAGAGAGAAGAAGGAAATCACTGAGTAAAGTATTCTTTCTTTCGTGCAATTACACCTACAAAATACAGCACTAATGAAATAAAGAAGGAAATAATAGAGAAATATGAGAGTTATTGTTGTTTCTGGTAGATACATTTTATAAAAAAAGAACAAAATTTATTATGGTGTATGGTACAGCACACGTACTGTACTGAAATGTGGTGTGTGTTTTATGTACAGTACAGCACTACTGTGTTTATTACAGGAATGTCTATTCTATAATTTAAGGTTTAAGGGAAAATATACTTGTATTTATAACAAAAAACAGCATTTATGACATTAGAGAGGTTAGGTAAGGGGGGTTTGGGAGGTCTGGCACGGATTAATTCTATATACATGATTTCTTATGGGGAAAAAAACAAACATTTTGACTTAAGGGCAGCCCTTCGGAACCAATTACATTCGTAAGTCAGGGGTCCACTGTACTAAGATACCAGTCATAATACCTAAAAAAAACTGACCTGAAACATATGGAGTGCCAGTCAGTACTGAGGGTCTGGAGATACTGTTCATCATAAATGCGCTGTCTGCACCCCGCACACACGGGCAAGCTTTCACCAGCTGCAAACACAAACCAACAATTAAACAGATTTTAAACTTGGCCAGTAAACACACACAACCACAAAGACCTGAATCAGTTAAAAAAAAGGTGGTGCAGAGGTAAAGTTACGCTAGTGCACTAGGATTCAAATCCCCAGTGGTGCCAAGGGTTACTGCATTGAGGCTTATAATTCTGGAAAACTGGCACCATGGCTGTGGAGTGCACGGCATATCGCTTAGTCTGCAATGACTGTAACTGCTGCTTCCAGGTCTTTCTGAAGTTCTTTCTGAGAGCTCCTTGACTTTGGCTACTCTTCTGGCTCACTTTCTGATTGCACACTTGGAATCTTGTCATGAGCTCCTGCAAGTGGCCGCTTGATGGTCAAGTGTTTGTCCTTTCACTTGTAAAATGCACTCCTGGTGCATGGCAACAGATTCTTCTTAAGAAATTCCATCTCGTCTTTGCTCATTTAGATTCAGGCGGTACCATGAGAAGGAAAGCAGCTACGTTCCGTGACTTCACTGTAGGTATGTAACTTTTAGGGTCATACGCAAAGTCCTGAATTGGTGTTGGAGTTCAAGCAAGTTTGCTGGATTTCAGACACAGACCAGCCAAGCAGGTGTATTGGTAGAAGGTTAGGTTAGTCCAGTGGTGAAATCTAACAGAGAACCGCACTACACACGGACAGGCCAGCTCCAACAATTCCACATTACTAGTGCAAGCACCTCGACCAGACCGCAGAGGTCACAGCTGTATAGTGGATGCCCGGCCGGCCGACAGCACCGTTGATATTCAAACATAGAACCCATAATACCCATTAATAAAAAAATAGCTTTCCACCTGGTCCGGAAACCACAGGCACAAGGCAGAAACACACTGGACTAACTGCCAATCCATTGTAGGGCTGTTGGCACAATGTTACGTCGAGACCAACCTGATCCTGGTCAGGATCACTGCAGGTCCAGTGCCACCGGGCTACAGTGGGCGTAAGGCAGGAATACCCTGGACAGGGTGCCAATCCATCGCAGGGCTTCAGCCTCCAGTCCTCAGACTTAGCCAATACTGTCTGTTTAGATGCCCAGCTGGTTGACAGCACCGCTGATATTTGAACCCAGATCATATTAATAGAAAAAATGACTTTTTAAATTTCATTTCATTTTTATCAATCACTTTTTTTTTGCCAGGGTCGCCGCAGGTCCAGAGGCACCGGATAACACTGGGTGCAAGATAGAAATCTTGACAGGGTGCCAATCCATCTTAGACTTAGGCAATAAAAATAAAAAACTTAAATAAAAAATTAATAATAAAAAAAAATAATAAAAAAAAATAAAAATAAATACAAATAAATAATAAAAAATAAAAATAAAATTAAATATAAAAATAAAATAAAATAAAATAAAATAAAAAAACTTAGGGGGGGTTGTATTTCAATTTCGTTGTGCAGGTGTACAAGTACAATGTGCAATGACAATAAAGGATTCGTATTCGTATATATTCGTATTCGTATACTGTCTGTTTAGATGCCCAGCTGGTCGATAGCACCGCTGATATTCAAACCCAGATCATATTAATAAAAAATACTTTTTAGGGTCGCAGCAGGAATATCCTGGACGAACCGCCAATGCAATGCAGAGTTCGCTACCACATTGCTGTTCTTGCTGGGAGGATCCATAATTGCAACTTTTTGCTGACACAATGTTACCACGACACCAAAATCAATGTAAAATATTTGCATCTTTGGTGTTGGCATGAATTAAATGCATGTTATATGTTTGCTTGAATGGCACTTGGCATTTCTGGGCATGGTTTCTGCACCGTCGTTTGCATAACGCTAGGGAAGGGAATAAACCTGGGTGCGCCTTTTTCACTGCCAAATAGCAGAACATCACCAAAATCCAAGCTCAGATAAAACTCAAACCTAGGGCGACATTTCCAATAAATATATTCTTTTAAAGCTATTCAATGATTTAATGTTTTTAACCTTTAAATCACTAAGGTGTTTCCAAAAGTGCCTTGCCGTGAGCATCACTTACGACCTCTAAGGTGTGATAGAAGTGCGCACTACATCTCACATGTAACTGAAGCGCTCTTGAACACTCACCTTCCTCCTCTCCCATGCGCTCTTCGTTCCAGGCACAACACAGCAGCATTAACCTCATTCACCCTGCGGCCACGAGCTCTGCCAACCAGACTGGCACAGCGAGCTCGGATTAATGCCACCCTAAACCCGCCGTTACCGCTGCTGGAGCTCAAACGTGCAGAGCCAGCAGTGTGGAGCCGAGCTTGTCGAATGAGACGCGGCCGGTAGAGCGAGGGGCGGGACTTAGCTCTGAGTTCACCAATCAGCTTCTCCGAGTCCGCGAGCGGAAGCCAATCCTGTCAAAGAAGCGTGGAATGCAGGCTCGATCATAAATTGGCTAATTATGCGACATGTAGTACACTAAATACAGTAGTCAATTTCATGTGAAGTGCCCTTATTTAAGAAGAAACAAGTCATTTTAGAGTCGTATGCTTCGATTCACATATAAATTAATAGAATAGAATAAAATAGAATAGCATATAATACAATATAATGCCTTTATTTGTCATATATACATATACAGTACGACAAAATTCTTTCTTCACATATCCCGGCTTGTTTGGAAGCTGGGGTCTGAGTGCAGGGTAGGCCATTGTACAGCGCCCCTGGAGCAGACAAGATCAAGGGCCTTGCCCAGGGGCCCAACAGTGGCTGCATGACAGAGTTGGGATTTGAACTCTCAACCTTTCAGTTGATAGCCCAAAGCTCTACCCACTAGGCTACCACCATCCCCAATTAATGTAAGGTAGTACTGTGAGATGTTCACTATATTGCCAAAAGTATGTGGACGCCTAACCATGATCTGGTTGGACAACCCATTATCACCCAACTTCACCTTAATTTGTGACTACAGCAGCCTCCATTCTTCTGGGAAAACTTTCCACAAGATTTCAGAGTACTACAAAAGGTGTGCTAAGGGTAAAAAAAACTGAAAGCTTTGTTTGTTTTTAATAGTTGCCATGTGTAAGAAGAAGGTTTTTAAAATAATTTAAAGTATTATTTTATAGCTGTCCATATTTTCAGAATGTAACTAATGATAAACAGTTAATAAACAGTTAATAACGATCTCAGACAGGCTGTAGGATCACTTGCATGCCACAAGCATCCCAGTGTAACACATTCCAAACATTTTATCTACCAGCATAAGGTCAATGTATCAAACTCAAATTTGAACACACTAAATAACCAGAAGGGCAGTTGTAGCCTAGTGGTTAAGGTACTGGACTAGTGATCGAAAGGTTGCTGGTCCAAGGCCCACCACTGCCAGGTTGCCAATGCTGGGCCCTTGAGCAAGGCCCTTTACCCCCAATTGCTTAGACAATATAGTGTCACAGTACTGTTAGTCACTTTGGGTAATGCCAAAACTGTAAATGTAAATAAGTGTAGGATTGAATTCGTCCGTACTATTTAATAAGTGGGCATATGGCAACATCATGTAAAGAAAACACACTGCAATGATACGTCTTGGTTTAAAATGGTTTATTTAGTTTTCACTTAAGCGGATAAAAGGCCCAGGTTTCTTAAAACATGTCAAATGTGCGTTGTGGAATGAAAAGTGCAACAGTACCGCCTGTTCATTTAAATTAGATGGAAATGCTGTGGCGGAACGGACGCGTCTGACCGCAGGCAGGTCAGATATAGCACCAGTTAGGTGGAACGCGCTGCTGTAGGAAGTTGGACAAAGAACAATAAAACAAAGGTGTGGAAATGAATTATTAACAAGAACTCGTTGAATATTCGATAGGTAATACATTAGCTAGTGAAGCTTATTAAGTGAAGCTTTGTCAATCAGACAAAATACAGGCCTACTCACGAACACATGACACACGAACGCACACGTACACATTCGGACTAGCACTCGGACACACTGCTCACAGCTCTTCATTAAAAATCTTATACAGTATTACAGAGACCCACAGTGACTAAAATGCATAAGATACTGAAAGCAAAACCGAAACGAAACAACACTTTGCTATTGCGATATCATGTTTACAAACTCGGTAATATTGATGAATTCAAAATGTCAAGTATAAATGGTGCAAAACAACAAAGCAAATAAACCTGCTGGTAAATAAGCCTTCATATTTTATTTATATGATATATAATAGCTATTTCTATACGTATTCTAAAGTAAAACGTTCTAGATCAAGTGATGGAAGCACCTATTCCCTATTAGGGAATTACAGACTGATTTGTATGTGTGGATTCCAGGTTCAAAATTAGCATATTGTACAAATCAGTACTATTTTTCATCTCTTTTATAGAAAAATTATCATTTTTATGAAACAACAGAGATCTTTAGGTCAATTCAAACCAAAAAACAGTGATTTGATGATAAAAAGATGCAAATATTGGAAAATAGTCAATGAAATAATGGTGAACCAGTTTGGTTCACTTAGGCAAACAAGCAGATGAGCTGCTAAAGCTGTTCTTTATGCAAATACACAGAATAAATAGACTAAATCTACAGCTTCCCCCTGTTGTGTATAAAAACTAATGAATTACTGATTTTGGATGGTAAAAATCAGTGGCGTAACTAAGAGCTCATGGGCCCCAGTGCAAAAAGAAATTTTGGGCCCCCTCAACAAATATATTTAAATATATATATATATCTGTTTTATTCCATATATATCAGTGTTTGCTATATATTTCCTATTTGGCTTGCCACAATACATGCATAAAGCCAAAGGGTGGGGCAGTGAGGTGGGTGGTTGCGTTCATGTCATGGAGGGGCCCCCCATGCCATGGGCCCCAGTGCACCTGCCCCCCCTGCCCTCCCCTGTAGTTACGCCACTGGTAAAAAATACTCCACCGTCATGAATA
This sequence comes from Trichomycterus rosablanca, assembly GCF_030014385.1. Lineage (NCBI taxonomy): Eukaryota > Metazoa > Chordata > Actinopteri > Siluriformes > Trichomycteridae > Trichomycterus > Trichomycterus rosablanca. Next base: position 4,765,027 of record NC_086012.1, read on the forward strand.
AAACTTAAAACCTGTATTATGTAGCTCTTTGCATGAGTAGACTCTATGGTATCCCTACCTAGGCAGCTCCCTAAACAGAGAGAATTCGGATTATTTAGGCACACTACTTAGGCAGCGATTACTGTGATTATGTCACCACAGTTTTCAAATCAATGTGCTGAGGCGGCACAACCCGCTAGAATTGTCACGTACAAGCCTGAATTTGCAAATAAATTACACTTATACACCTTCGTGCACTGTATTTGTATTTGTTTTAGTGAGAAAAGTTGTGCCGCTAAGGAAGCATCGGATGCTCCCTTGTCATTCAGTCAGTTATCGCTTCGAATTAAGGCACCTCATTAGGCAGCATTTTAAGGCAACTAAGAATTGAGACATGCCTTCTTCCCAGGAGCGTGTAGAATGATGTAAAGTGCGTCTATGTACAGAACTCCTAGATTTTCAGACAGACCCCATATCTAATTATGAACTGATTATGAACTGGTTCCCTGATCCTGCACTGGTTTGCTAAATAAGGTCACCTTAATCTAGTCTGAATGCTTTTTCATGGCATAAAAGCATTAAAACCCCAAAGAAAACAGAGATCGAGACGTTTTTATACCTATGAACGAATCACATAGCACCATTGACGTGTGGGGGGTCTGTTTCCAACAAATATCAACTAAAATTCAGAACTATCAAACTAAAGAGTGTCTTATTTCCTAATACAAGCAAATAACGTTATAAAAGTAGTCCATCTGTGACATCATTACTCGAACCTGGACGGATACTATCATGGCTTTTACGTAAAATCGTAATCAAAATCAAAGAAAAAATAGGTACCTCATCTCTACTGTACAACATCTATGACAAATAATGAACCTGGATTTAAGTTTGTCGATCATGGAGTCCCTGTCTACAGAAAAAAAAACAGCTTCAAGTTGGAATGTTCTCTCTCCCTTTCCTTTCATTGTATCGGTAAAAAATATTTCCTGTAGCTATAAAACACGTCGTACATAAGACTGTTTTTGCATATCAAATGTACATTCTAGATCATGCAGTAGCACCATTGTTTCTTGAGGTCACTTCACATCCCAAGAGCGACTCTATTTTCTTCTCTTGCCGCAGTATTTGCCTTGGCACCCTGCACCCCCTGTAAAGAAACAGCACAAATGACTTTTCATATCATGTAGTAGCTCATTTTTAAATATAAACTGATCTGTCCTTTATTTTTCTGAACAGGCTATTGACATTGCATGTCTCCTGGGCTCCAATCTAGTAGTATCTAATTGCCCGATTGCATTTTGCTTCCTCTCTACTGTTACAGAGAAGAGCCGTGGCGCCCCCTCTGACACATGTGCAGTAGCCAACTGCATCCCTGGGTCATACCACTCAACATAGACTGAACCAGCCTAATCATCCCAAGATCCAAACTGACCTGTCCTTTATTTTTCTGAACAGGCTCCTGAACATTGCAGGTCTCCTGGGCTCCAATCTAGTAGTATCCAATTACCTGATTGCATTTTGCTCCCTCTATACTGTTACTGACTTCCACTCTGACCGAGGAGAGCCGTGACTAACACACGCCCCCTCCGAGACGTGTGCAGTAGCCGACTGCATCTTTTCATCTGCACAAGGCTAGTTCATATGGGGCTCGGTCTTGCGCATGGAGAGTCACACACTAATCCTGAATATAATGTGGAAAACGTCACAGTAAGGCTTAGTTTTACATTTGTCCCCCCACATAATAATCTGAGTTATATACCTCCGTAGCCACCTCCACCCAGGAATCCCTGAAGTGCTCCGTATTTGGCAGCTTTGGCTAGAAAAGAAAGCAAATGAGAAAATTTTTTAGATGTAGCCATTAACCACACAATTAAATAGTTAAATATTTAAGTGCTAATAAAACTTTTATATTACATCTTTATTCTTATTAAAGATCAGGGTCTATAAATAATCTGGAAAAATCTCTATGTCCTCCTGGCTGGCATCTGACTGCTACTAAACTAGCTTGCATTGGTCACAAATAAGGATGGGATAGGGGTAACAAGCTTCACCCAAGCTTTAAAGTGCCAATTTTGGAGCAGCATCTTTGACTAGTGGCTTTCAGCTGTACAGATGTGTAGTTAACTGACCACTCCATGTTCTTGTGTGCTATGTGTGCTATGTTTCACAAAGGAAGAAGAAATCCCCTACCTTGCTGTGGTGACAGCCCTGCTCCATACGCTCCTGAAACACAAACAAATATATTAAAAAGAAGACCGAATTGCATCGAACAGACACAAGTATGTGGACACCCGTTCATATGACTGAGTTCTCATTGTTCTGTCAAAACAGAACAAGAACATTTACAGAAAGTTTTTGAGTTGAAGATACATACACATGTACTATTGGAAGAATGTATCCTAGATTTTACATGGAGAATATTCAAAAACCAGTGGCGCAGTGGGTACTAGCGCTGTCTGGCAACCTGTGCAAAGTGTTTCCTGCCTTTCACCCCAACAAATCAGACCCACTGCAACCCTGACTAGGATAAAGTGGTCATAAATTCAGCCATTAACAGGGTCAGTCACATGTTTCCTTTAATTCATACTGATGACCATTATTATTTGTTTAGGTCAGTATATGTGGGCAGGCAATGAGTAATTTTAGGAAATTGAAAGCGCACATGGATAAAAAACAAAAAAAACTGTCCCAGGAGACACCACATCAGGGGCAATGGAAGTCATTTATCTTAAAATAATTAGCTTTGACACATAATGTGAATATCATGTCACTGACCTCATGAGCCAATATAATTTAAGATTCAATTACATTAAATTCATTTTAAGAAGAAAAAATGGGACTTATTTTTGCTTTTTATGAGGCGAATGTGCAGCAGAGAGACCTTGGGCATGTACATGATATTCATCATGGTTACATTGCTCGCTTTGGCTGGTCAGTTGTGTTGTTGGTGTGTCAGAGCTCCTGAGAAATGAAAGCCAAACATTGAGGACAAAGAGAGAAAGAAAAAGAGGCTGATTGGTTCAAGTTGAGACCTTATTTGGTTGTTGTTTCGTATGTTGAACTAATAATTGTATGTCCAATACGATTAAGTAACCAGAAAATAGTTCAAAATATTAGGATCACCCGCCAATTACGCTGTCAAAACAGCTCTGACCCGCCAAGCCATTCACTCCACAAGACATCTGAAAGAGTCCTGTGGTATCTGGTGCCTGGACACTACCCATGGAAGAGATACAAAAGTTTAAGAACCTTTGGGTAAATGATGCACATGTGCCTGTCCATCCTTATTGGAGAAAACAGGATTTGTTGGACCTTCTTCCATTGCTCTGATGTCCAGTTCCAATGCCTGCTACCAATGATGAACAGGCTGCTATGCAGCCCTACCAGTTTTAAAATGATCTGCAATTCGAGCCATAGTAGCCTTGTGTTGGTCCATACCAGACGCCAAAGCCTTCATGGTATCAAGTCTTGAATGCCCAACAACCTCCTCGGACCACTGTTGGTAAGTCCTGCGTTATTTGGTGCCAGGACACTACCCATGGAGGAGATACAAATGCTTAAGAACCTTCTGGTAAATGATGCACATGTGCCTATCCATGCCTTATTGGAGAAAACAGAATTTGTTGGACCTTCTTCCATTGCTCTGATGTCCAGTTCTGATAACTGGATGACCATTATAGGTACTACCAATGGTGAACAGGCTGCTATGCTGCCCTACCAGTTTTAAAATGATCTGCATTTCAAGCCGTAGTAGCTTTGTGTTGGTCCATACAAGACACCAAACCTTCATGGTATCAAGTCTTGGCTGACAACAGCCTCCTCAGACCACTGTTTGTGCTTACTCACAACAGCTGAGCACCTCTTGCTGTTTCATATTATTTCAACCCAGTTGTCTAGCCATAGCGATTAATCCATTGTGGTGACCATATCTGCACCATTCAACACATGTAACAAGGGTAACTACCATCAGCCTAACAATTAATGTATCCCTGACCAGGCCATGCACATTTTTTGAAGGGTGGTCCTTATGTTTTGAAGCAATCTGAGTAAATTTAGCATAAAAGTGGGTGAAAAATATATAATCTGCCTCAGGCTCTGTTTTTTTCTCTCTTTATGTAAGGCTTTCTCATGGTGTTACCTGGCATCTGGCACTGTCCCATTCCTACTCCGGAACAAGAATAAGTGCACTCAGTTTACAAGCTTTACAAACTGACATTAAAACTACTTCAATATGATTTTAATTGGGGCAAATATATACTGTACATACACTGTATTGCAAAAAGTATGTGGACATTTGTTCTTATTAATATAATGTCACACTACTCACAGGTGGCTCAGTTGGACAAGTCGCTATGGCTTGAAGCACTGATGCCACCCAGCATCTCGGGTTTGCAGACACCTATGCTATGCTAGGATTAGCTGCTTAGTCCCTAAGGGTCTAAGTCGCACAGTTGGCAGTAGATACGACCTGAGCTCGATGATCACCGAGCCATCTGGCTCACTGCTGAGTACCTTTTACGGGACAGTTTTGGGCTATCAATCGGAAGATTGTTGGTTCAAATCCAGCATCTGCTATGCAGCCATGGTTGGGCACTTGAGCATGGCTCTTAACCCTGAATTGCTTAGACAATATACTGTCACAGTACTGTAAGTCGCTTTGGATAAAATCGTCTATCAAATTGCTAAGTGCTAAAGCCAGTAGCAAATAAAGTTCATCTGTCCTTGGTGGCAACAATTTCCAATATAATAACAAGCAGCGTCCAGATACTTTTGGCCATATACCGTGTTTGTCCTCTGTTATTTTCCCTTCTAAAACAAGGCTGTAATTGTAATACCTGGATAAGCCGGTTGGTACCCTCCATAATATCCTGGAGCGATGCCGCCTGTACGTGGGGCAAAGAAAGATCAAAACAGTGTAGCGCAATATTTCATTGTGTTGTGCAGACATGTAAATGTGCTATTTGTGTATTTTATGATCAGTTGTAGAGCAAAATCATATCATATCATCATCATGAACTGTCACTGCTGGACTAAGAATAGTCCACCAATCAAAAATATCCAGCCAACAGCGCCCTGTGGGCAGCGTCCTGTGACCACTGATAAAGGTCTAGAAGATGACCGACTCAAACAGCAGCAATAGATGCGCGATCGTCTCTGACTTTACATCTACAAGGTGGACCAACTAGGTAGGAGTGTCTAATAGAGTGGACAGTGAGTGGACACTGTATTAAAAACTCCAGCAGCGCTGCTGTGTCAGATCCACTCATACCAGCACAACACTAACATGTCAGTGTCACTGCAGTGCTGAGAATGATCCACCACCTAAAAAATACCTGCTCTGTGGTGGTCCTGACTATTGAAGAACAGGGTGAAAGCTGGTTAAACAAGTATGTAGAGAAATAGATGGACTACAGTCAGTAATTGTAGAACTACAAAGTGCTTCTATATGGTAAGTGGAGCTGATAAAATGGACAGTGAGTGTAGAAACAAGGAGGTGGTTTTAATGTTATGGCTGTATTTGCATTTTATATGCTGTCCCGACTTGGAACTGGTGTTGTATACTGTCACCACAAAGCCAACTTCCTCTATTAAGCATATTAATACACATATTAGACACATACTGGTCACCTGATGCTTCTGGCTTACAGATCACAACAAGTCTTGATCACATAGACTGACACTGTTCTCACCTGGTTGAACTCCAGTCGCCAAAGAACCATAGCCTGTTGGGAATAACAAGTTTAAGACACACAGAGAACCCCATAACAGGTCAGTTAAATCAATCCAAGCTGTAGAAGGCTAGCCAAATGGTCACTAATGGGTTTCTAGTAGCATTCCTGGTTCCTGCTGTTTAATTTATATGAGCCTAACCTTTCAAAATGACAGACCAGGCATGACATTATGACCACTGACAGGTGAAGTGAATAACACTGATTGTCTCTTCATCACGGCACCTGTTAGTGGGTGGGATATATTAAGCAGCAAGTATTGGAATTAGAAGTATTAGTGTTAGAAGCAGGGAAAATGAACAAGCGTGAGGATTTGAGCGAGTTTGACAAGAGTGCAGTGGTCAGTATCTATCAAAAGTGGTCCAACATAGGACGAGCGGTAAACCGGCGACAGGGTCATGGGCGGCCAAGGCTCATTGATGCACGTGGGGAGCGAAGGCTAGCCCGTCAATGCTGGTTCTGATAGAAAGGTGTCAGAATACACAGGGCATCACAGTTGCAGGGCTGTTTTGGCAGCAAAAGGGGGACCAACACTATATTAAAAAGGTGGTCATAGTGTTATTCCTGATCAGTGTACAGTACCAGTCAAAAGTTTGGACACACTTTCTCATTCCTGTGGTTTTTCTTGATTTTTTATTTTATTTTCAACATTGTAGATTAATAATGAAGACATCCAAACTATAAAGGAACACATATGGATTTATTTAGTGAACAAAAAAGTGTTAAACAAACCAGAATATGTTTTATATTTTATATTCTTTAAAGTAGCCATCTTTTGCTTTGATGACAGCTTTGCACACTTTTTGGCATTTTCTCAATCAGCTTCATGAGGTAGCCACCTGGAACGGTTTTCAATGAATGTTTGTGCCTTGTCTAGAGTTAATTTCTGGAATTTCTTGCTTTTTTAATGTGTTTGAGACCATCAGTTGCGCTGTGCAGAGGTAGAGTTGGTCAAATCTAAAACATATTCTGGTTTGTTTAACATTTTTTGTTCACTACATAATTCCATATGTGTTCCTTCATAGTTTGGATGTCTTCAGTATTAATCTACAATGTAGAAAATAAAAATAATCAAGAAAAACCACTGAAGAGAAGGTGTGTCCAAACTTTTGACTGGTACTGTACATCAACATTTAATTATACACTAGTAATATCAGATTTAATTACAGAATATTATTATAGACTGTATGCTCAGGTGATGGGGCGGTCTGTTCTGCTCTCTCACGACCGCTGAGACATTCGGTGTTCGAATCTCAATAGTGCTATCAGCCGGCCGCGCTGAATTTTTGGCACACCATGAGCGCAATATATGAACTACAAAGTAAAACGACGTTTGCATTCAAATACAACACTGTTTGAAGTAGGCACTGGTTGTAAAGAATGGATTTCAGGTTCTACATTCAGAATGCTCCCTCACTAGCTAAACATCTATCTCTTGACAGCATCTCACTATAAACGAGTGCTGCTAAATTTAGCACAGACCGTTGGGTTGGAATTCTCAGGAAGTCAAGTCCATTCATAGGAAGTTATTATCTAATTAACAGACCATGGAAAAGCTCGTTCTGGATCTGTGGAGCTGAAACTGTATTAAAAGAACCTATCAAAACCAGATCTGACTTGAATGATAATTCATATTTTGTACCTGGTTTGGGTGGTTTACCAGCAGCGCCAGGAACAACACCAGGATACCTCACACCTGTAAATCAATCACAGAATTTGACATATTGCACACATGTACTGGTCTTAAAACACTGTAAAGATTAAACTGTAACAAGCTCGGCTCTCTCGGAGATCGTCATTGTGGCTTGTTACAGAATCATGTCCTTCTGCACTCCCAGATATGGCCGGAAGATGGGGCATGGAGGTGCACAACATGCATCTTGTTGAATGGTAATTCGCTCCAGGTGGACGTGCTTCTATTTATCACAGTTTCTTTCTCCCACAGATTTGCCAGCTCCTCTGTCAGCAACCTGCTTTCTCTTGAAACCGTGATGTCAGACTTGGTCGCATATAATCCCACATTTGGACCCACACTGGGTGTGGGTGGCCCCAATTAATCGGGTGCTGTTTTTGCATCGCTTGCCTGGTTTCCGAGAATTGTTTTGACGCAGTTGCCTTGATTAGCATGTCATATTGCGACAACCATTCATTCCTTCCGAGAGTATATGGAATAAATAGGAATGGATTTATAATATGACATTACCTGCTCCAGGTCCTACTCCTGGTGCCACTCCGGGTACTACTCCTGTTCCTACACCAGGTCCTATTCCAGATCCTACTTTTAACACACATAAAGAAAAAGGATGGACAGTTTTATTGTGGCGTGATAAGGGTGTGGCTGACAGTCGGATCAGTTTGAATTCTCTATACCTTTAGCCCTTATAGCCCTAATAAGAATACGTTTGAAAAAACCTTGGGAGCAATTTGTTGGGAGCGCCTTATTGAGCATTAATTCGCTCCAGGTGGGAGTGTTTCTATATATCACGGTTTCTACCTCACAGACTTGCCATCTCCTCTGTCTGGCAAAATGTCATTTCTTTGGAGCCGTGATACTGGTCCAGTCCAGTTTTACACTGGTATGGGATGCCAGCATGCTTTTATCTTTTCATGGAAACCTGGCCGTGGTCACAGGTTGAATTGCCACCCGTAAATCCACCCTGTGCGTGGTCTGCACCAGTGGGTGGGGTCTGGTGCCACCCCTGGCTTGTTCTGAGGCTGCCCTGTCTTTGTGAGCTATTTTTTATTACATACATACCACACAGGTATAATTAACGTTCCATATAACACATTTAAACACACTATACAGACAAAAGTGTAAGGTCACCTGACCATGAGATGGCTGGACATAAGTCTCCACTAATCTGGCAAGGCGTGTTTGTTAGACTGGTTTCTAAACTCCACGATCAAAAGTAGTGTCCACATACACCAACCAGGCATAACATTATGACCACTGACAGGTGAACTGAATAACACTGATTATCTCTTCATCACGGCACCTGTTAGTGGGTGGGATATATCAGGCAGCAAGTGAACATTTTATCCTCAAAGTTGATGTTAGAAGAAGTTTGACTAGGGCCAAATTGTGATGGCTAGATGACTGGGTCAGAGCATCTGCAAAACTGTAGCTCTTGAGGGGTGTTCCCGGTCTGAGGTGGTCAGTGTCTATCAAAAGTGGTCCAAGGAAGGAACAGTGGTAAACCGGCGACAGGGTCATGGGCGGCCAAGGCTCATTGATGCCCGTGTGGTTCGATCCGACAGACGAGCTCCTGTAGCTCAAATTGCTGGAGAAGTTAATGCTGGTTCTGATAGACGGGTGTCAGAATACACAGTGCATCACAGTTCCAGGGCTGTTTTGGCAGCAAAAGGGGGACCAACACCCAACCACATACATACGAAGAACTTGGCTGATTAAAGTACTTCTGATTCTGATCCTCAGGTGTAAAAAAGGGTCTTTAGTAAATATTTATTTCTGTAGGTATCATAGAGAATTGCAGCAGGTCCAGTGGATGTTCAATAGTACACTAGTTAAGTCAAGTAGGGTTATAAATGTGTTATAAAGACAAAAGTGCTTACCCACACCACCAGTCTTAGGAGGCTTAGGAACATCACCTATGGAAAGAGTATCGATTCATTTAATTGGTTTAGCCACAACATGAAATGATGCTTGCTTTACAGTGACCTCTAGTGAACAGAATGTAAAAAACGTAAAAACGTAGAACGTAAAAAAACCCAGACGTAATAAATGCCAAAATGTGTTGAATTCCAATAAGAATTAAGTTAAATCCCAGTTTAAAATAAATAAAACAAACAAAAAAAAACGTTTAATTCTAGGATTAAGGATGTTAAGTCTAGGATTTTGTATACGTTTGACTGGGAAGCTTGTTTTTTTAATTACACACTTGTCTTTTCCTCGACAAAGACAAATAAAAGAAGATCATTTCATGTAAAAAGGAAAACTAAATACTAAAAGTATTTATCTTATTTATCTTTCTTGTTTAGTCCTTGTGTAAGACAGCTTTGGCAGCGATTACAGTCAGTAGTCTAAACAACATGAGCCAGTTTTGGCTCGTTCCTCTGTACAAACTGATTCAAGGGTTGCCAAGTGCAGATAAAACGCAGAAATTCCCCGTTCCTGAGAGCTCTCTGTACAATGTAAAATTCACTATCAGCCCAGACCAGACTGCTAGTTTCTGGTGCTGAAAGAAATTCTCAGAACACGATACTCCCACCGCCATGTTTAACAGTGGGGGTATTGATACGTAGTTGATGTACCTTGTGCAACACTTTGATATCTATGTACAGGGGCTACAGTTGGTGTCCGCAGTTAAGAGGACAGTTGATGTAACAAAGGTGGACCTGTCCTTGTCCAAACGTCTTTGGGACGTGTTCAAATTCAGAATAATAATGTAAGCCATAATCACGATATGCATGATGAACTCCAATATTTAGATATGCTTAAACTAGTCAGTTTGTCTTCCACTGCTGGGGGATCCCTGATTGCGGTCGAGGTGAGTATACTGCTGCTCACGCCTCCTGTGACCCACCCTTTTTCACCTAGGCATTCTGCACCGGCTCCTTTCTATCTGCACAATCAGGGTCCTTACACAGCGTTTGAAGACCCCACCCACATAGTCTGGTCATCCCGCCCTAGCAGAAACGTGTCTGCCGCAGGCACTGCAGATTATGCCCGCTAGATGGCGCCCAGCCGACTGGTGGCAACGCCGAGTTTTGAACCGAGGGAGGAGTTCAGAATCTCGGCGCTGGTGTGCTAGAGGAATATCCCGCTGCGCCACCTGGCTGCCATTCCTGTCTGTTTGTATTTACGTTTTTTTAACCTGGTCTTATTTTGGATGAGTTTGTATTAAAGTCCTAACTGCTTATCCAATTAAAGTCACGAGGAAGGAAGGGAGGGGTGTGCTGGAGCCTATCCCAGCTTTTCAATGGGTGCAAGGCACACAGTAACACCCTGGATGGGGCGCCAGAGTCCTTTCTGTGTGGAGTTTGGATGTTCTCTGTGTGGGTTTCCTCCGGGTGCTCCGGTTTCCTCCCACAGTCCACAATCATGCAGTCGGGTTCATTGGAGACACTGTGTTTGCCCTAAGTGTGACTGTATGTCTGTTCTGTGATGGACTGTCATGCCTTTTGCCCAATGAATCTGACCCACCGCTGCTCTGACCTCTGAGCAGTGTTCAAAGACAATATATGACTGATTTTAAGGTTGTAATAACCCTCATAAGTGCACTCATTCTCTCAGTGTAGAAGAAAACGGAGATCTTACCATCACCTCTCGCAGCTGTGAAAACAAAACGAGCCCAGATTACTATTGTGTACATCCTGTTCTACACTAATGAACATCCAAGTGTGTTGCTTAAGACGAAAAGAATTCGACTTACGCCCAGGTTGAATGGCTCCAGCGTCAACTGTCAAGTCAAGTCGAATACACAAAAGTAAAACAGCCATTAGTCCATACTGTATAAACACTGTTCTCTATAAATCATTATCTTAAGTATTCTATAATATTAATGCACATGGGAAGGCCCAGTTTTACTAAGAGCTCAGAGTGTATATGCACTGTTATATTGAATTTATGGAAAATCTACATGAGTATGGAGCAAATCAATGTACTAATTTAATAAAGCCATCTGAGCTAAAGTTATTGTTGTAAGTTGACCAAGAGAAAGGAAAATACGTTCAAGTTGATTTCAACTGCATGTCTCGGAACTGCCAACTGTTCCAAAGCTATATTACCCATGTAAAAGAGTAATTACCCTTAACCGTAATAACCGCTTGCGCCTCCCTTGGCAGTAGCAACTGCAATCAAACATTAGCGATAGCTTAGGGTGAGTCTTTTACATCCTCTTAGGCCCCTCTGTGTTCAAAAAAATGAATTCTGGGCCCCTGGGCATTATAATATTATTCTTATGGGGCTCATGGGAAATATTGGTAAACTGGTGGAGGAGGTGGGAGCCTCCTCACCGAGTGATCTGTATTTTGTAATCACCATCCACTCGAACCGTATCGAACACTTCTTTTCACCTGCCAGGAATAAACCCTCACTACTTTGACCAGCCAGCAGAGGTCGTAATCGCAGCAGCTGTATGTAAGGAACCCTTTTGACTCCCTCCCTCCCTCCCACGACTACAGACACAGCCATTTGTGTCTGTGTGTGTGGGTGCACGGCCGGTTGACAACACTGTTAAAATTCGAACTATTAGCGTTGATTTGGCTAGGCGGAGCCAAATCAAACTGAGCTTTGTAGCCACCGACGTAACCGACTGAAATTATTAATCCTATTATTTTAAATTACCCAATTATAACTTCCTCAAAGACTGCAGACCCCCATCGTGGCGTGGACACTTACCTGCCAGGAATAAACACTCACTACTTTGACCAGCCAGCAGAGGCCGCAATATTTATCCACCCAATGTAGACTATAGGCTTTAAAGTAGATTATTATCTATTATCTATAGATCACAAGAGATCTCATGTATATACTTTCAGCCTATTGATGCAATGGGAACCCTGTTAGGGGTCAGCCATCGTACGCCACCCCTGGAGCAGACAGGGATAAGGGCCTTGCTCAAGGACCCAACAGTGGTTGCATAGCAGAGCCTGGATTTGAACCGCCAATCTTCCAGTTGATAGCCCAAAGCTCTACCCACTAGGCTAGCACTGTCCCATAAGCCCCACCACTGCCACTGCTGGACCCTTGAGCAAGACCATTAACCCTAAATTGCTTAGACTGTATACTGTCACAGATCTGTAAGTCGCTTTGGATAACAGCGTCTGCTCAATGCTGAAAATGTAAAATGTAAAGACGGTTGCCAGATAATGACCCAACCAGACGTTTTCAGATTTGTGGTACCATTAAGACTCAACCCCAGGTCTCCAGGATAGCGCTCTAGCATATTAGACTCTGAGATCTTGATTTCGACATAGCTGTAATGCAATTAACTCAACTCGAACATATAAAAAATAGATTATTTTTTTTTCTTGTGGTCATTTTTGTTTATGTGCCGCCATTCGAGCATTAAAAATTCACAAATCGACCTCAACACATCTACAGACTAGACTAGAACTCAGTACATTCTGAGATCTTAGTAAACCAGGGCCTAAGACACTTAAAAACACTTCCAACACGTATTCTTTCTGACACAGTTCTCACATCGTCCAGACATCGACAGACTTCACAAGGCATGAACAAGAAGCAGGTGAATTTCAAGCAAGTTTCAAGCAACATGGTTAGTAAAATAAAGGAAAAATAAAGAAGCAACATGAAACAAAGAATAGATGTTTGTTTTTACGAAGACAGACAGAACATTTAGCACGAGGTGCATGCTACACGGTCCATCTTACTGGGCTTAGGGGCCTTGACAGTTTCGGAACTAGCCGTTGGTCCTGCCAAAAAACAACAGGTTCCACTTTCAACCCGAGCAGAACTATGGTGACTGAGCTTTGTAGCCACTGAGGTAAACGACTGAAATTATTAATCCTATTTTTTGCATTTGCTCCTTTTTATTAAACCCCCGTCGTGGCACGGACACTTCTTTTCACCTGCCAGGAATGGACATGTACTACTTTGACCAGCCAGCAGAGGTCGCAATCGCAGCAGCTGTACGTGAGGAACTCGTTTGACTCCCTCCCTCCCACTTCAGACACAGCCACGATTCGAACTCAAGAGCTTTAGATTTCAGCGGTCATATTAGCGTTAATTTGGCTAGGCTCTCTTTTAATAACTTCACTGCTGCAGACCCCCACCGCTGTGCCGGACACTTCTTTTCACCTGCCAGGACTGGACACGCATTACTCTGACCAGCCAGCAGAAGTCGCAATCGCAGCAGCTGTACGTGAGGAACCCGTTTGACTCCCTCCCTCCCACTTCAGACACAGCCACGATTCGAACTCAAGAGCTTTAGATTTCAGCGGTCATATTAGCGGTGATTTGGCTAGGCAGAAAAGTAAAAGTTTTAGCAAGCTAGCGTTTTCAGATTGTGTGTTCGTTTAAACATTAGAGAACTATTCTAGTACAGTGTGATATAATGCAAGTGGCTGGCAATACAGAACTTTTCATTTATTATTAAGACACAATCATTTTTAAGTGGAAATTAATACTGCTATGTCCAAAAGTACCTGGACACCATTTCTAATGGGTCCAGTCCTATTGTGAGGGATCTTCAAAAAATTTCCACACTTTTAAAACTCTATTTATTAAGAATTTCATGAACAAATCACATCACTTTTCTACATCATCACCTTCCAATGCATTTTTCCCAACGTTGTACCGACATCATCATCACATGAAAATCTTCCTCCCTTTAAAGCTTCCTTGAGCGTGGAAAACACATGGCGCTAAATCCGAACTATAAGCGTCTCTCAGACATGATCAACTACTACTCCTCCCTCACCGCCCTCAACGTTTTCAACCAAAATACTGTATAAAAGTGTGGAAACTTTTTGAAGATCCCTTATAACTGCTCACAGTTGCATAAAGTCAAGTTTTTTTTTACACTGTACCCTTCTGAAGCTATCACTTATACTGGGTCTGTCTGAAAACCTAGTGATCTCTCTATATAGACACATTTTACGTTATCCTACACACTCCCGAGAAGAAGGCGTGTCTCAGTTCTTAGATACGTTAAAATGCTGTCTACTGAGGTGCCTTAATTCTGAGTGATAATCTGACTGAATAATCAGGGAGCATCCGATGCTTCCTTAGCAATGGAGGCAATCCCAACAATACAACGTTCTCGTTGAAGCTTCATTGATTTGCAAATTTGGCCGTGTCAGTGACAATTAACCGTTTTCGGTACACTAGGGGTTGTCTCGCCTCAGCCCATTGGTTAGAACAGCCTGAGGCTAACTGTGTTTGCTTAGTAAGCCAAAACCGCGGTGACGTAATGGTAGTAGTAGTGCGTCTAAATAACCTGCCTTATGAGTTTGATGTCTTATTACAATCTCTCTACTTAGCTAGGTGCCTAGGTAGGCAGTAGGGAGCAAGGCAGCTCACTAGGTTTTCAAACAGACCCGATGTAAAATGGAAACCTTTACAATGAACTCGCTATTATGCCCCAAACAACAAAACAAATATAAGAACTATTTGTCTAAAGCTTCAATAATTGGGTTTCCATAGCGCCCGCTTCACATAACTAAACCTGTCAGGTCAGTGGCACATACCTGGACCGACGATTTCTCCTGGAGCCGCAGTCGGACCCTTGGCTTTAAACAGAACAGATCAAATCAATAAGACGTGAACAGGAACAGGAGGGTACGGCATCGTGTTTGTTCACTGATGAATAGAAAGGTGTCGTACCTGGTTTTGCAGCTGCACCGGTGTCGCCTGGGGCAACAACCCCGGTGCCAGGTGTCGCAACAGGTGCTTCGACACCTGTTCCAGTTACGCCAGTGCTTGGCAGAACTATAAAAAAGCAAACACATCATACTTGATTGGTCTGATGATGTTGATGTTGATGTTGATGATACACACACCCATTCACCTACAGGGCAATTAGCCTGACTGCATGTTTTTGGACTGTGGGAGGGAACCGGGGCTCCCGGAGGAAACCCACACAGACACGGGGAGAACATGCAAACTCCAAACAGAAAGGACCCGGACCGCCCCGCCTGGGGATCGAACCCAGGACCTTCTTGCTGTGAGGCGACAGTGCTACCCACTAAGCCACCGTGCCAGGTCGAAATAGAATACAGTACAATGGAATTCTTTGTCCGCATATCCCGGCTTGTTTGAAGACTCGGGTCAGAGCACAGGGTCAGCCTTTGTAGGCTTTGTCAAGGGCCTTGCTCAAGGGCCCAGTGGTGACAGAGCCAGGATTCGAACCGTCAACCTTTCGATTGACAGCCCAGAGCTCTACACATTAGGCAACCACTGTCCAAAACATGCAAATCAATGGGCAAATTAATGTCCATTAAGGACTGGTGCTCTGTAAAGTGTGTATTATACAGTGTATCACAAAAGTGAGTACACCCCTCACATTTCTGCAGATATTTAAGTATATCTTTTCATGGGACAACACTGACAAAATGACACTTTGACACAATGAAAAGTAGTCTGTGTGCAGCTTATATAACAGTGTAAATTTATTCTTCCCTCAAAATAACTCAATATACAGCCATTAATGTCTAAACCACCGGCAACAAAAGTGAGTACACCCCTAAGAGACTACACCCCTAAATGTCCAAATTGAGCACTGCTTGTCATTTTCCCTCCAAAATGTCATGTGATTTGTTAGTGTTACTAGGTCTCAGGTGTGCATAGGGAGCAGGTGTGTTCAATTTAGTAGTACAGCTCTCACACTCTCTCATACTGGTCACTGAAAGTTCCAACATGGCACCTCATGGCAAAGAACTCTCTGAGGATCTTAAAAGACGAATTGTTGCGCTACATGAAGATGGCCAAGGCTACAAGAAGATTGCCAACACCCTGAAACTGAGCTGCAGCACAGTGGCCAAGATCATCCAGCGTTTTAAAAGAGCAGGGTCCACTCAGAACAGACCTCGCGTTGGTCGTCCAAAGAAGCTGAGTGCACGTGCTCAGCGTCACATCCAACTGCTGTCTTTGAAAGATAGGCGCAGGAGTGCTGTCAGCATTGCTGCAGAGATTGAAAAGGTGGGGGGTCAGCCTGTCAGTGCTCAGACCATACGCCGCACACTACATCAAATTGGTCTGCATGGCTGTCACCCCAGAAGGAAGCTTCTTCTGAAGTCTCTACACAAGAAAGCCCGCAAACAGTTTGCTGAAGACATGTCAACAAAGGACATGGATTACTGGAACCATGTCCTATGGTCTGATGAGACCAAGATTAATTTGTTTGGTTCAGATGGTCTCAAGCATGTGTGGCAGCAATCAGGTGAGGAGTACAAAGATAAGTGTGTCATGCCTACAGTCAAGCATGGTGGTGGGAATGCCATGGTCTGGGGCTGCATGAGTGCAGCAGGTGTTGGGGAGTTACATTTCATTGAGGGACACATGAACTCCAATATGTACTGTGAAATACTGAAGCAGAGCATGATCCCCTCCCTCCGGAAACTGGGTCGCAGGGCAGTGTTCCAGCATGATAATGACCCCAAACACACCTCTAAGACGACCACTGCTTTATTGAAGAGGCTGAGGGTAAAGGTGATGGACTGGCCAAGCATGTCTCCAGACCTAAACCCAATAGAACATCTTTGGGGCATCCTCAAGCGGAAGGTGGAGGAGCGCAAAGTCTCGAATATCCGCCAGCTCCGTGATGTCGTCATGGAGGAGTGGAAAAGCATTCCAGTGGCAACCTGTGAAGCTCTGGTAAACTCCATGCCCAGGAGAGTTAAGGCAGTTCTGGGAAATAATGGTGGCCACACAAAATATTGACACTTCAGGAACTTTTACTAAGGGGTGTACTCACTTTTGTTGCCGGTGGTTTAGACATTAATGGCTGTATATTGAGTTATTTTGAGGGAAGAATAAATTTACACTGTTATATAAGCTGCACACAGACTACTTTTCATTGTGTCAAAGTGTCATTTTGTCAGTGTTGTCCTATGAAAAGATATACTTAAATATCTGCAGAAATGTGAGGGGTGTACTCACTTTTGTGATACACTGTATGTACTAGGGTTCTCATGACCCTGTCATTGACTATATTTAATAGCAGTGTGCTAGTAGGTCAGAGTCTTGGCACTGTCGTACCAGGTTTAGGTGGTTTTCCTCCAGTAGGATATCCTGCAAAAATAAAAAAAACATGATTAATTTGTTTAATCTTAAGCAAATTATATAACATTAATATTTTTAAGGGTCGGATCAATGTATCATCATTACCTCCAGGTCCAACGCCTGTTCCGGTAGCAGGCAGCGGTAATCCGGCTCCTGGTCCAGTTTCAGCACCTCCAGCGACCCCTGGAGACAAGTTTGGATTTAATGTATCTTATTTGTAATGTTGATGTATAGAACAGATCTCAAGTCCACTTTAATATTCATATTGTAATGGAACATAGGAAGATTAAATGTATTCTTACCATATTTGGGGGGCTTATATCCACCAGGATAGGGCAAATCTGAAATAAAGTAATGTTAGTGATTTTAACTGATGATATAATGGAATGATATGCACTGTAGAGTCAAAAGTATGTGGACACCTGCTCATAAGCTAGTAATAACAGATGTTTTAGAGTTCCTGAGTAGATTTGTGTCTAGTTATTGTAAGCAAATGAGCATTTGTGAGGGCAGGTTTTGTTTTTGGGTATGAAAGCCAGGCCAAATGTGTTCAGTACCCAAGTGAGAGAACCTAATTACCAGGTTATTAACTCCTGTCCCAACTGTTTTGGAATTGGATTTATATTTCCGACCCTGAATAGGATGAAGCGGAATAAATGAATGATTCTATACACTGTGAGTAATGAGTGTGGCTGAAACATCTAACCTGAATCATTACATGTGGTGTCCACATTCTTTCTGACTACTACTGCTGTAATGACCCTAATGACAACAAAGCTTTCATGAAAAAAAAGTGGTGCACCCACACCGTCTACATTCTGTTTTACCCACAGAAAATCCTCTGTGTGAGAGTTGAGACAGGTCTTGGGCATTGGCGTGGCACTGGTTCAAATCTCAGCTGTGCTATCGACCGCCAGTGTGCCTATACAGACTAGATTGGCTATGTCTTTAGGGAGGGATGGCTGAAAGGATTTCTTATTACTGCTGCATGGCAGTTTTCGGTGGGTCGAATGCGCCTGGACAGGGATGGTGTTTAAGTGAGGGGAGTGTGTGAGTCTGTACGCCATACTGCTCTCTGTGTGACCCCGTCTCTGGCTGGTTAACAGAAGGATTAGCGCACATGTCGGATTGGGTGTGTTTAGATGGGTTCAGGTAAATGAAGAAAACATACTGGGTAATTGGATATGACTAAATAACACGCCTAAATAGAAGAAACGACTTTGTCCTAGCACTACTCACCTAATTCATAACACATTTAATTATCAAATTTTCAAATTGCTTACATCCGGGTCCTGCGGGTACCCCCAGACCTGGACGTCCACCCACTCCTGGCACGGCCCCGACACCCGGCACAGCTCCCCCAGCACCTGAGACCAAAGAAAAAGGAGGTTTCTACAAATTTTTAATCATATAGTGTAAATATACAGTAAAATATATATTTCTTGGTAGGTTTAGTACATCAGATTGTCCGTTATGTCTGTGCTATTAGCTATATTTGAATTTTTTTTCTTTAACATGTAAATCTTAGGTAAATCTGAATCCACATAGATGCACATACCATATTTCAATGCTTTAGCACCAGCAGGATAACCTGAAAGAAACAAATAAAAAAATAGCATTCACTGTAAAACAGCCTCGATTTACACTGTTCATAAAAGCAAACTCGGTGTAATGAATTCATTTTCTTTCTCATTTCACTAGCATCAAAATGACCTTTACCCCCTGGCACAGCTCCCGGCACAGCTCCTGGCACAGCTCCCGGCACCCTTCCTACTCCAGCACCACCGACACCTATAAATAACCATTGGGATTTTTTAGAAGATTTGCCGCGAAATAATTCAATATAGAAGCACTTTGTAGTTCTACAATTACTGACTGTAGTCCATCTGTTTCTCTGCATACTTTTTAACCGGCTTTTACTCTGTTCTTCAATGGTCAGGACCCCCGCAGGACCACTACAGAGCAGGTATTATTTAGGTGGTGGATCATTCTCAGCACTGCAGTGACACTGACATGGTGGTGGTGTGTTAGTGTGTGTTATGCTGGTATGAGTGGATCAGACACAGCAGCGCTGCTGGAGTTTTTAAACACCTCACTGTCACTGCTGGACTGAGAATAGTCCACCAACCAAAAACATTCAGCCAACAGCGCCCCTTGGGCAGCGTCCTGTGACCACTGATGAAGGTCTAGAAGATGACCGACTAATATATATATATATATACTGTATATATATATATATACTGTATATATATAAGTTAAATAATTACCATATTTTGCAGCTTTCGCAGCAGCATAACCTATTAAAAGAAAGAAGTAAACAAATATTATTAGCTCAGGTCAGGGTTTCAGCATTAAGACATTAAGAAATAGTACAAAAACAAATAAAAAACAATTAATAGCATTAAAAATGTAATATTGTTATGATGCCTCTCTTTTTGCCTCATTTCGAAATATATTCTGGTTGAATGAACCCACTTAAAAAATGATTAAACAAAAAGACCTAATACAGCGTTTATTATTTAATCAACAGATTGGGATGCAGCTCTATCAGCTTATTCTTCGACCTCTCGTAACCATCTGACTATTCTATGCTAATGTTTAATATGTCTATTTTAGATGTTTCAAGATTTTGAATTTTACTACTAAATGTAAAATACATTTTACCTCCTGGAACAGCCCCTGGTACAGCTCCTGGAATTGCCCCTGGAACAGCCCCTGGAATTGCTCCTGGTACAGCTCCTGCTCCAGTAGAGATACCTGTAAATATAATGACGTGTGTTTCCTTAGCACCACCCAGTGGCTTTGACCCAAAATAATCTGGGACCTTTTAGAATAGTTTAAAAATAAAATAACACATATGGGTATTCATATTGTCTGCTCTTTTAATTAGTGACTGCCAGAGCTATTGTTGTTTTGGTTTTATTCTCTCATGGTTTTATTTTTCTCACTTCATTTAAATTAAATTAATGTTTTAATTAAGCACATGCCTTTAAAACACTCAGACTTTATTAGTAATTAAACGAAATTACCATATTTTGCAGCTTTAGCAGCAGCGTAACCTGGTGAGAGAAAGACGTGAATGATTAGCTCAGCTAGATGATTTTTTTTTTCAGAAAGATTGCCTGTTTTTAAGAACATTTTATATATTATTATTCTTATTGTTTTCATATTATTAACTGAAAAATCAATTGTACCTCCAGGAACAGCCCCTGGAAAAGCCCCTGGAAAAGCCCCTGAAACAGCCCCTGGAACAGCACCTGGACCTGCGCCTACTCCAACAGGGGCATCAAAAAATAAAATGATTAGTTTTACATTATAATCAAAACACGCAAACTTATTAGATTGTATTTAAATAATATTACCATATCTTGCAGCTTTAGCAGCAGCGTAACCTGGAGAGAAAAAGACGTGAATGATTAGCTTAGCCTGATAATAAAACTGAATAATATTTTTCATATTATTAACTGAAAATCAATTTTACCTCCTGGAACAGCCCCTGGAACAGCCCCCGGAACAGCCCCCGGAAAAGCTCCTGGAACAGCCCCTGGACCTACACCTCCTCCAGCAGATAAAATGATTAGTTTTACATTACAAGCAAAACATGCTCAATAATTCATCTAAATTAATTAAATTCAAACAAACTTATTAGATTGTATTTAAATGAAATTACCGTATTTTGCAGCTTTAGCAGCAGCATAACCTGGTGAGAAAAAGACGCTAATGATTAGCTGAGCCTGATAATCACAAATACTGACAGTTATAGAAGATTGCCTGTTTTTAACAACAATTTTAATAACAATTTATTGATTCAATTAATTTATCTCATCTATTATTTATCTTTTTTTACTTTTCTTTTTATACTTTTTATTAACTGAAAAATGAATTTTACCTCCTGGAACAGCCCCCGGAACAGCCCCCGGAAAAGCCCCTGGAACACCTCCTGGAACAGCACCTGGACCTGTGCCTACTCCAGCAGGGGCACAAAAAAATGCTCAATACATGCTTAATAATTTAAACTAAAATGTAACTTATTTAATTGTATTTAAATAAAATTACCATATTTTGCAGCTTTAGCAGCAGCGTAACCTGGCGAGAAAAAGACACTAATGATTAGCTTAGCCTGATTAGAAATAAAAAATATTTACAAAAAATTATATTTGTCATATACAGACATTAAAAGCAGTTTGTTGTGAAATTTTCTCAAGAACATTCATAGTTTTTTAGAAATATTCTATTTATTTATTTATTTTATTGATTAATATTAACTGAAAAATCAATTTTACCTCCTGGAACAGCCCCTGGAACAGCCCCCGGAAAAGCCCCTGGAACAGCCCCCGGAACTGCCCCTGTACCTACGCCTACTCCAGCAGGAAGAAATAAAATGATTAATAAAAAAATTAAACAATTAATTTTGCATTATAAGCAAAACCTGCTCAATAATTCAAACTAAAATTGAACTTATGAGATTGAACTTAAATGAATTTACCGTATTTTGCAGCTTTAGCAGCAGCATAACCTGGTGAGAAAAAGACGTGAATGATTCTGTTTTGTTATTTCATCTATTATTATTCTAGATTTTTCTTAATATTAACTGAAAAATCTATTTTACCTCCTGGAAAAGCCCCTGGAAAAGCTCCTGGAACAGCCCCTGGAAAAGCTCCTGGAACAGCCCCTGGAAAAGCTCCTGGAACAGCCCCTGGAAAAGCTCCTGGAACAGCCCCTGGAAAAGCTCCTGGAACAGCCCCTGGAACAGCTCCTGGACCTGTGCCTACACCAACAGGGATTACTATTACATTATAAGCAAAACATGCTTAATAATTCAAACTAAAATTGAACTTATGAGATTGAACTTAAATGAAATTACCGTATTTTGCAGCTTTAGCAGCAGCGTAACCTGGTGAGAGAAAAATACGTGAAAAATTCTGTTTTGTTATTTCATCTATTATTTTTCTTGATTTTTCTTAATATTAACTGAAAAATCAATTTTACCTCCTGGAACAGCCCCTGGAAAAGCCCCTGGAACAGCCCCCGGAACAGCCCCTGGAAAAACTCCCGGAAAAGCCCCTGGAAAAGCTCCCGGAACAGCCCCTGGACCTGCGCCCACTCCAACAGATAAAATTATTAGTTTTACATAACAAGATTTTTCTTAATATTTTGCCGCTTAGATTTAGAAACCTGCTCAATAATTAAAACTAAAATTGAACTTATTAGATTTATTTAAATAATATTACCATATCTTGCAGCTTTAGCAGCAGCGTAACCTGGTAAGAAAAAGACGTGAATGATTCTATTTATTTATTTCATCTATTATTATTCTTGATTTTTCTTAATATTAACTGAAAAATCAATTTTACCTCCTGGAACAGCCCCCGGAACAGCCCCTGGAAAAGCTCCTGGAACAGCCCCCGGAACAGCCCCTGGAAAAGCTCCTGGAACAGCCCCTGGAAAAGCTCCTGGAACAGCTCCTGGAAAAGCTCCTGGAACAGCTCCTGGAAAAGCTCCTGGAAAAGCCCCTGGAACAGCTCCTGGAAAAGCTCCTGGACCTGCACCTACTCCAACAGGGATTACTTTTACATCCTAAGCAAAACCTGCTCAATAATTCAAACTAAAATTGAACTTATTAGATTGAATTTAAATGAAATTACCGTATTTTGCAGCTTTAGCAGCAGCGTAACCTGGTGAGAAAAAGACGTGAATGATTATTTATTTATTTCATCTATTATTATTTTTTTTTTTTCATATTATTAACTGAAAAATCAATTTTACCTCCTGGAACAGCTCCAGGAACAGCCCCCGGAAAAGCTCCTGGAAAAGCTCCTGGAACAGCCCCTGGAACAGCTCCTCGACCTGCGCCTACTCCAGCATGAGCACCAAAAATAATTAATTTTGCATTATTAGCAAAACATGCTCAATAATTCAACCTTAAATTGAACTTATTATATTGTATTTAAATAATATTACCATATTTTGCCGCTTTAGCAGCAGCGTAACCTGGTGAGAACAAGATTTGAATGATTAGCTTTGCTCAGGTGGGGTCAAATTTTGGCACTGGTAGACCTGATTAAACTACAGCCCTACAAAACATGGCAGCATAACAACAACAATACATGGTGGGCAGCTATAACAGTCCCTACTCTTTTAGGAAGACTTTCCACAAGATTGTGTGTCTATGGGAATTTGTGGCCACAATCAACGTTCATCTTGATCCTAATCATGCTAAGGGAATCTGTGCCAGGGTTTATCTGAAATAGCCTTAGCTATCAATTAATGGCTGTCCTCACAGCCACACCCACCACTAACAGGTATATAAAACGAATGGCATGGCATGGCATGGCATGTTTGCTGTGGAAGACCTCCAGTGACCAGTGGTCTCCACAGAATCACTGCACTCCAAGAAGACTGCCCATGATTTTGGAATGATATGTTCAACAAACTCATGATCAGGTGTTCACATACTTTTGTCTATATGGTATACATCAGTCGAACAGTCGAATAAAATGATCTAGACATCGCTAATATTTCATGGTTGGTGGTTGGAGTGGATTAGCTTTTGGTCTCTTATAGTCGTACCTGTTCCAGGTAAAAGTCCTCCAGTGCTTGGTAAACCGGCACCACCCAGACCAGCTCCACCAGCTCCTGGAGGGAAATAAAGAATCTTTTAGGTGTTTAGTTATAATTTAATAGTATAAAAAGTTAACTGGTGACCAATGAGTCAATGTAGATTGGGCTTGTTTAGCTGCACTTAAAAGAAGTCCATGAAATAATGGTCTTCTGCCAAGGTCTGGACCTTGTTAACCTAGCTGGGCGGTCGACAATGCTATAATATACGACTTTGTATATGTACTGAAGCTTGGGTGGCATTGCAGTCAAGGTACGAATATCATCAGTGCAACAGACCCAGTCGGGCATCTACAAAGACATGATTGGCTATGATTGGAGGTAGATGAACTGGCGCCCAGTGCAGGGTCTTCCTGCCTTGTGTACAGTGATTCTGGATGGAACTGGAACCTCCACTGACCAACACAAAGCAGTTGATGGAAATTAATACTGTGCGGATAGTAAAGAAAGATGGATCACCGTATTTTGCTGCTTTGGCCTGGGCGGGTGTCAGAACTCCTGCACCTTTAAACAAAGAACATGGATAGAATTAATTTTGAGAAATGACTGCTGGGTTTTGTAATGTTTAATAACAGTGTTAAGTAAATTAGTGATTTGTGTTATTTAACAGTATTAAGTCAAAATTAACCCTTTTAATCCATAAACACAAATCTGAACAGTGTGTAACATGAGCTTGTTGTACAGCCCAATTCCAAAACCATGTGCAGTATATTATTGGCACGATTGTAAGTTCTTAGAGCAGTGGAATAGCTGAAGAACAAGAAACAGAGCTGTAGGCCTTTCTTTATACTGCTCTAGTCAAATCACATTGGGTGTTGGACTTTGGAACCTCCATTCTGTGCTAACTGTTGTTTCTTACAATTTAACAACAGACATGTTGCTTATCTCTGTACTTTAGACTCCCAGCCACATAAGGATTTAACAACTATAATATTTAGGTGATATCAGTAAGCATAAAATCTAATTTTTCCATAACAAGTCCTTTCCCCTTTGCAGCCATAACAGTCTTTACAGTGTGTGTGAAGTTTTCAACTGGGTTGAGCTCGGGGCTGTGTGCATGCCACTTGAGTTCCTTGTCATGCTGGACCAGGAAAGCACTTTCTTTAAACTGCCGTCATAAAACTTAGCAGCTTATAATTTTTTATATGTATTACATGCTTAAGTGGCTTAATATGTGACTTATAATTAGAAGGGATATTCACATACTTTTAAGCCAGATAGCGCATTGCATTAAAGACGCCCCTTGGTAATGAATGTGTTAGTAAAATTACATGGATCCAAATGGACCTACCTGTTCCAGGTACAACTCCTCCAGCTCCTGGTAAACCAAGACCACCCAAACCAGCTCCTCCAGCTCCTGGAAGAGAATTCAATTAATTGAATTTAATAATAGTTAATAGTGACGGCCAAAGTTTGTATAATAAAAGCCATTAATTGAATATTTAGGTGGAAGGGGTATATTGGGGGACGTTTTGAGCATATATGAATATTGGAATGGGACGTCCCCACATTATATATTGGGATTACAGCCTTGATTAATATTTTTATTTACTTATTTTAATCTGATTAATATATAGGATATTATAGAATATTAAAGAACAATGGCTCACCGTATTTTGCTGCTTTAGCTTGAGCTGGTGTTAGACCTCCTGTACCTGTAAGCAAAAAAATGTACATACATTATAATAATCAATCAGCCCTTGTCACCTACGTTTGTGACTTTTTGGACAAGCCGAGTCCGGCATGCACCCCCTCTGACGCGCACAGCCAGTGATCGCTTCTATTCACCTGTCAGGATCACTTCTATTCACCTGTCACCCTGTGCAGGTGCCTAAATAGGTTTTTTACCTATTTCAAAGCAGACATTGTGCAAAACTCAATCAGATTAGTTTGTGCTCCTGATTTATATTAACCTCTCTCTAT
The DNA here is from genome assembly GCF_030014385.1 of Trichomycterus rosablanca. NCBI lineage: Eukaryota > Metazoa > Chordata > Actinopteri > Siluriformes > Trichomycteridae > Trichomycterus > Trichomycterus rosablanca. The sequence continues at coordinate 4,790,986 of NC_086012.1, forward strand.
CTATGACTTTCAGACTCCAGATATTTACACCCAGCCCTGTATTTGGTGTAGAAATGTCTCATTTACATATTTAATCAAGCAAAACTCTATTTTACTCACCAGCTCCAGGAAAAACTCCTCCAGCTCCTGGTACAAAACCTCCTGTTCCTGCACGTAGGGAATAAAAACACTTAAGATTCTATTCTATGGAAGAACAGTTACATCACATTAGGACCACCTGCCTAATATACCTAATATACACCTAACAGCTCTGACTCTCCAAGACGTGGACTCCACTAGGCATCTGAATCACTGAGTCCTGTGGTAATTGGTACCAGGATATTACCAGCAGGTCTTTCAAATTCTGTATGATGCCAGGTGGATTGTTCTACATATGAACTTGGAGGAAACATGATCTGTGACAACAGACCCCCCTTCAATTGCTCTGATGTCCAGTGAGCTCGTTGTTGGTGCTTTAGGTGGTCAACAAGAGTCGACATGGGTACTTAGACTGACTTGTGTTTTCTTTTGGTATGTACCAGACTATTGGAACAGGTTGTCTAATAGGAGTCCACATACTTTTGGTCACTGGTATAAATGTACAGTATAATAAAAATGTATACAATTTATAGCCAATCACATGAGTCAAATATGTCATGTGACCCAATGCACTAGAGATGCAACTTGACCCATGGCACCACGTAACCAAAAAATATGAAACAATATGCCACAATAAAAGCAGACGTGTACAAAACGTCCATCAGATTAGTAAGTGCCCTTCAAATTAGATGCATTCTTCTTTCTTACACTGACTTTTACCACTTTATAAATGGACACAGCCTTGATATTGGCAGGATTTGATGTGTATATGTGTGGCATACAAGCAAAAACAATAAGTATTGTTTTGTTTATTAGCTTGTGTATTTATGACTTGTTATTTGTCTTACTCACCAGCTCCAGGATAAACTCCTCCAGCCCCTGGTCCGTATCCTCCTGCACCTATACGAGGGATTATGGAAACACTGAGTGTTAAGGAGACGATTCTTTACACACATTGACAGTAATGCCAGGTTTACATTGTGTGATTTCTGTGCATGTGTAACCATGTGTCGGATTAGAAAGGACCCTAACCCTAACCCTAACCCATTAGGTAAAAGAGAGCATCATGGATTGCTATTTTTCAAGAGGGACATGAAGTAAGATGAATATTTCCATTCTATTAGCATTTACCAGCTGCTACATCAATTGTAATGTATACTAGTATGAACTATTGTGTTAAATTAAGTTGATTCCAATTATCGCTTGTTCAAACTATTCTATTTTGTATACTGTAGCTTTTGTATTTAGGATTACTGCATTTGGCAGATGCCAAGCAACCAATGGTTAAAGGTCTTGCTTAAGAGCCCAACACTGGCAGTTCCCAACACTAGTCCAGTCCACAAAGTTGAATCAGCCACCGGCTACTTATTTAATGATGAAGATGTGCAGATCCTTGACAAAGAGGGGAACGACCATCTCTAAACTGAAAGGCATGAAAGAGATCTTACAATGCCGTGATTGCAGCTATACAACCAATCATATGTAAAAGGCACACATGGCCATTGCTCTGATGTCCAGTGAGTTTGTTGTTGGTGCTTTTAATGGTCAACAAGAGTCAGCATTGGCACTGACTGACTTATGTTTTCTTTTGATCTGACCAGACTATTGGAACAGGATGTCTAACCTGGCTCAAATGTAAACATCTATATGCTGCACGTGTCACTAATTAGCAGTTTCATTGCCCCTCGGAGTGGATTCGTTACCGTATTTAGCAGCTTTCGCCTGAGCCGGAGTGAGCGCTCCTGTACCAACTGAAAGACACACGGAACAAAACACATCCGGTTAGGTTAACATTATTTCCAGTGATTAAGTTATACTAGATGTGGGGTTCATGAAGCGCATCGAGGATTCGACACACCCGACCGCTAACTTGTGTTTTATAAGCTTAACAATAAGCTTGTAATGTTTTACCTCCAGTTCCAGGGTAAACTCCTCCAGCTCCTGGTACACCACCAACACCACCCAGTCCAGCACCTGGTACACCACCAACACCGCCCAGTCCAGCACCTGGAAAATTCACAAAAACAAGGACATTACATAAACATTATCCACATTATACAGTTATACCCACAAAGTGTCAGTGCTAACTGGGTATTTTCTCATTTACTCAAACCATATAGGTTTACAGTTACCGACTGTAGCTAATCTTTTTTTTTTTTTTTTTTGTGCTAAATTGTAGCCACGCTTTGCTTCACCTATCAGTGGAAACTGACCACCACAAGACCACAGATGACAGCATGAAGTTTTGGACCATCCCAGTGTCCCTATATTCAATTTACATGTGCATTCTAGCGGCCTCTACTGGCTGCACAATTCCCATTACTGGCTAAGGGTCCAGAAGCTAGCATACGTCTTCTTTGGTGTATAATCCATGACCACTGGAGTTTTAGAGAGTCTATAGCAAGGACAAACACGCTATACTCTCTGCATTCTTTCGCCACTTTGGTTGCACCTTGATCTGGCAGTTGGAGATGATGATTTCCCATTCGGTGGCATCACCAACGCTCAAGACTTAGATCTCAAGAATTAGGGCGCCCAAGTGGTCCAGCAGGATGTTCCCTGAGTTGAATCTCAGCTCTGCTACTGGTCAGCTGAGCGCCCCCTAGTGGGCACAATCGATAATGCAGCAGACTAACTTGGCAACCAAAATCTGCTGGGTGGGAAAAGACCAGGCTAAAAAAGGAGGCAGGGTCTTTGATGCTGTGTAAGGGGTTAGTAACCTGGTTAGTAGCCCAAGGCACCAGGAAATAGGTGGAGGAACGCGGGGGTCGGTGTGGGACTCAAACTGGCTGCATTTACATTTTCGGCATTTAGCGGACCGCTTCTTCCAAAGCGTCTGGCGGTACTGTAACAGTATACTGTCTAAGCAATTGAGGGTTAAGGGCCTTGCTCAAGGGACCAACATCTGGCAGTGGTGGGGCAGTTCCTTAACCACTAGCTGGCTGATGATTATACTCCCCTTTAGGATGTCCGGGTGCCCAGCAGCATTTGTATTCCCTTAAATATCATCTAATGCCCCTGTGTCACTTGCTGAACGTTCGTCTTATTAATTATTTTGTTTATTTGCTCATCTTGTACCCTGAGGTGCTTCTGAAGCAGGTTTGAGTCTGCCATGCCTATAATGGCGTTCCTTACCATCCAACTTTATTGCTTTCATTATTATTCATTGTTATAACTTCAGTTCTAATTAATTTTCTAATGAATCTACTTAGAATCTGTTTATTTAATCTCATTTTCATTTATCCAAACATCCTCAAGGCCACACAGGGAGGATGGGTCACTGTTGAGTCTGGTTCCTTTCTTATAACGTTCTTTCCTTTTAATATTATTGAGGTTTTCTTTGCTGTTGACGTTGGCATGCTCATTGGGGGTTTGAACCAGGAATCTGTGCACAGTTACTTTGAGAAAATTTTCGAACCAGCATCATATTATAATGCCCATATGCACATACAGTGTATCACAAAAGTGAGTACACCCCTCACATTTCTGCAAATATTTCATTATATCTTTTCATGGGACAACACTATAGACATGAAACTTGGATATAACTTAGAGTAGTCAGTGTACAGCTTGTATAGCAGTGTAGATTTACTGTCTTCTGAAAATAACTCAACACACAGCCATTAATGTCTAAATAGCTGGCAACATAAGTGAGTACACCCCACAGTGAACATGTCCAAATTGTGCCCAAATGTGTCGTTGTCCCTCCCTGGTGTCATGTGTCAAGGTCCCAGGTGTAAATGGGGAGCAGGGCTGTTAAATTTGGTGTTTTGGGTACAATTCTCTCATACTGGCCACTGGATATTCAACATGGCACCTCATGGCAAAGAACTCTCTGAGGATGTGAGAAATAGAATTGTTGCTCTCCACAAAGATGGCCTGGGCTATAAGAAGACTGCAAACACCCTGAAACTGAGCTACAGCATGGTGGCCAAGGTCATACAGCGGTTTTCCAGGACAGGTTCCACTCGGAACAGGCTTCGCCAGGGTCGACCAAAGAAGTTGAGTCCACGTGTTCGGCGTCATATCCAGAGGTTGGCTTTAAAAAATAGACACATGAGTGCTGCCAGCATTGCTGCAGAGGTTGAAGACGTGGGAGGTCAGCCTGTCAGTGCTCAGACCATACGCCGCACACTGCATCAACTCGGTCTGCATGGTCGTCATCCCAGAAGGAAGCTGACGCACAAGAAAGCCCGCAAACAGTTTGCTGAAGACAAGCAGTCCAAGAACATGGATTACTGGAATGCCCTGTGGTCTGACGAGACCAAGATAAACTTGTTTGGCTCAGATGGTGTCCAGCATGTGTGGCGGCGCCCTGGTGAGAAGTACCAAGACAACTGTATCTTGCCTACAGTCAAGCATGGTGGTGGTAGCATCATGGTCTTGGGCTGCATGAGTGTTGCTGGCACTGGGGAGCTGCAGTTCATTGAGGGAAACATGAATTCCAACATGTACTGTGACATTCTGAAACAGAGCATGATCCCCTCCCTTCGAAAACTGGGCCTCATGGCAGTTTTCCAACAGGATAACGACCCCAAACACAACCTCCAAGATGACAACTGCCTTGCTGAGGAAGCTGAAGGTAAAGGTGATGGACTAAACCCAATTGAGCACCTGTGGCGCATCCTCAAGTGGAAGGTGGAGGAGTTCAAGGTGTCTAACATCCACCAGCTCCATGATGTCATCATGGAGGAGTGGAAGAGGATTCCAGTAGCAACCTGTGCAGCTCTGGTGAATTCCATGCCCAGGAGGGTTAAGGCAGTGCTGGATAATAATGGTGGTCACACAAAATATTGACACTTTGGGCACAATTTGGACATGTTCACTGTGGGGTGTACTCACTTATGTTGCCAGCCATTTAGACATTAATGGCTGTGTGTTGAGTTCTTTTCAGAAGACAGTAAATCTACACTGCTATACACGCTGTACACTGACTACTCTAAGTTATACCCAAGTTTCATGTCTATAGTGTTGTCCCATAAAAAGATATAATGAAATATTTGCAGAAATGTGAGGGGTGTACTCACTTTTGTGATACACTGTATATAAGAATGGATTTAACAACTATATTATTTTTCATGCAAGATTTGTCGTGGTGAACCCTAAACCCAGTGTTTTTAGAACCAGTGATGAACATAAGTGTGGCTTGTATTTTTATAGTATCAGTCTATTCCTTAAGAATTATTTTATACCACTGTGGTACACCAGTATAACAACGACGTTAAGTACCACAGTTCAAACCTGTCATTAGCGGTTAGATTCTGACCACACGGCACAGCAGGACGGATCTCTTTGGTCCTTTACTAAAATAATGAAATAATCATAAAACCCCAGAATATTACAGCACCACATGCTCCACCATGGAACTAATAGTCCATTTCGACCAAGAGAACTGGTTCTTGAACTGGTTCCTTTCAGGTTTCTTAGAACTTTGGTGCTTTTTAAAGAATCGGTCTGCGTTTCCACCAGTTTTTGGAAGCCATTGAATAACGAGAGTAAACAGTACTAACATGATGGTGGAGCTCTTGTTACAGAGAGTGCCAAAAATGGTCCAGCATCCAAATATTATCTGGTCAGTAGTTGTATTGCTTTTTACTCTTAATGAATGTGGTACCGGATTGATCATAGTTATTGATCATAGGCATTGCCATTGCAGCATTTTCTCTTCAGGAAAGGGGTTTTGACACATATCTGTGGAAATTTATGCCCACTAAGTTAGGAGCATTTAAGAGTTTGGGTACTGACACTGGACGAGAAGACCTGGCTCATAATCATGTTCCATATCATCCCAAAGGTCACTTGAGTTCATTCTAGAAAAATAGTCTTCCCAAACTATTACCACAAAGCATTTGAAAAGCGTTCTTAGCAATGGACGTGTTTGGAATTCTGGGGTAGTGACCACTTACCATATTTAGCAGCCTTGGCTTGAGCTGGTGAAATCCCACCAACACCTAAAAAAATAACCACGTTACTACATTACACTCTGAGTAATGGAACCTCAAGTCCTTATAAGTCACCAAACATCAGATTCATACATACTACATGAGTGCTACAGCTTAGACACATACACCATCCATCCATCCATCCATCCATCTATTTATCATCCATCCAACCCCATCCATCCATTCGTCCGTCCGTCCGTCCGTCCGTCCATCCATCCATATCTATCTATCTATCTATCATCCATCCATCCATCATCCATCCATTTATCCACCCGTCTATCATCCATCCATTCGTCTGTCCGTCCATCCATCCATCCATATCTATCTATCATCCATCCATCCATCCATCATCCATCCACCCATCCACCCATCTATCTATCATCCATCCATCCATATCTATCTATCATCCATCCATCCATCATCCATCCATCCATCCACCCATCTACCTATCATCCATCCATTCGTCTGTCCATCCATCCATCTATCTATCATCCAACATCCATCCATGTGGTTGTTGTTTTGATTGAGGCCATAAATACGGATTTTAAAAGTTGGTGTACGTGCGCCTGCTTTTTACATCTCACCCCCAACACCTGGGTAATAACCGCCAGCTCCTGGAACCCCTCCGACACCAGCTCCGGGAACCCCACCGACACCACCTAAACCGAGACCAGCTCCAGCACCTATGGAAAAAATTTAAAATACACCAATACCAAATGCCATACAGTATAATCACGTCAACACTGTTCAGAAATAAATTTTAAACATGAATGAAGCACTGATTTAGTGGATTATTACCATATTTAGCAGCTTTGGCTTGTGCAGCACCCAGGGTCCCAACACCTAGATACACAGAGGGTAGATCAGTCAGTCAACTGCACTCTGCAGTTAGTCAGTCAGTCAACTGCAGAATCCTTGAATGGTGGCCATACTTGCATTGTGATCGTAAGCTAATATTACTCACCAGTGCCAGTAGGATAGCCTGGTTTAGAGCCGCCTCCTCCTGGTAGTCCTGCACCAGTTCCAAAACCACCATAGCCTAGCACATAGCAGCCGAGAGTAAAGCGACACGCCAACATGCCAACGCAGTCAATAAATTGAGCAAATATGTGAATGTTCACTATATAGCAAACAGTACGTAGACCTTTGACCCCTGGTTAGGCTTTCTACTCAAAGGTGTTCAATAGGCTTGAGTTCAATGCTCCGTGAAGGACACTGAACTTTACTGAGCCTCAACACCAAACAATTCAGCTTCATTTTACAATTAGGTGGGGTGACTACATACTTTTGGCTATTTAATGTATTTAAATAAGCACCACTATACCATAAGGAAGTTTGCCACCACCGTATGGGGATCCACCTATTGGACAAAACAATGAAAAGTGGATAATTTTAGAGAAATTATGTTCAGTTCAGATCAGCTTGTACACTGTTGAGTCACATTATTATGACCACCAGGTAATATCCAGAGTAAACGCCGTGTGCAGCATGGATAGCAGCTAGACGGGTCCTGGTAGGTCGTCACAGGTATCTGGAGCCATGCTGACTGCAGTGCACCCCACAGCTGCTGGAGGGGGTGTGGGAGAGGATCCATAGAGCGAACACGACCATCGAGGTGGTCCTACAGATGCTCAATTGGGTTCAAGTCTGGGGGCTTATGGGGCCAGGGTAGTACCTGAAGGTCTCGGTCATGCTGTTCCAACCCATGTGGGGCATTGGGTTGGTATGGGTGTGATCTGCAAGGATGGATTCATACCCAGATCGGTTGAGAGTGCCGTCCACACCTCATATACCCACCAAGCCGGCTCACGTGTTTCAGCCGGTCATAATAATGTGACCTGACAGTGTATTACTCTCTGAGATCTGAGATTAGAACACAGCTAATCTGAATCTGACATCTGAAGACAATTACTGCATGAGCTAATCCTCTCCAAACCTGGAACACATTAAATTATTAAAGCTGGTGTTACTCTGAACATTGGACATTTCCATCTCCAAACACTTTTCACTGTTCCACATTTCAACTAGGTTTCAGAAATAATGGACGGTGTGTTTTCAAGGCCAGAGAGAAAAAGCACTGTCCCTTTTAATTTAGTTGCTTGTTACAATCTTTCAGCAAGCCAATGGCAAGCCAGATTCTGCATGTGTGACAATAGCATGGGTTTGTAATAAGTAAGTGTAGGTGCTAGACTGGCCTGTCTGCAGCCGGGACCTGTCTCCACATTATAAAAAAAAATCCCCATTTATTAACTAAAACACATGTCGAACTCAAACTCAAGGCCCACGGGTCAAATCCGGCCCGCCACGTCATTTTATGTGGCCCGCGAGAGCTTAAAAGACGTATGAATGTCTTAAAATACACTGTAAAATCGTACATAAACTGCATCCCCTACAATGCATGCAAAGTGACCGCATCCCGCCACTAGATGGCGGTGTATCCACATCAGCGTTTAACTGAGGCAGTTTTCCAACAAGTGATGTTGAGAAATATTTACAAATAATCCCAAAATGTACAAGAAGAGAAAATTGAAGCAGAAGAAAGGAAATTTAATGAAATACAAGTTTGGGCCATGTCTGTGGTAAAGGAGTACAATATAAATGTAGATATACATTATCAATATACAGTATAAATTTGGCATTTTGACACCAAAGAAGCCCCAAGAAGACAACAAATTGTCCAGGACTGCAATCACGGCAGGATACGTTACAATCCACCCTTGTGGGCCACCATAATGCATATGACACCCCTGAACTAAAAAATCCTATCAGGTCCATCAGATTTTAAATAAATACAGTTAAAAAGAATTCAAATCTAATATTTTTAATTGAGTTTGTACATACAATAAAAAAATCAATACAGCAAAATGTATTTGGAGATGCATATGTCCATTTTTTAAAATAATTTATAGAACTTTATTCATTTTATTTATTTATTTATTTATTTATTTATTTGGAGCTTTGATTTTAAGGCCTGTCAGTGACAGGTTGATAACATTCCCTGGGAATGCTGTGTTCCTTAAAACCAGAGTTGTTCTCGCAGCATATAACGCACCGTTCGTATCTGGTGGGCGGTAGTCAAAGGGGGGCATGTTGCGTCCTTTATAGGGCATGTAATTTGCCCTCGCTGAAGACAAATCCTCTAGAATGGGTGAATAAGACTTTTATTTTATATAGAATGCATCGATGCCTAATGGAAATTCATTATTGACGTGATGTTATCGATTATGTGTCGTCATGTGTGTAACAGTGTAAAATTTAATATACCTTGGGCTTTGGGGGATTTCAGAGGGTATCCGTGAAACACCCCTGGTTGCATTACTCCACCAGTACCTGTAAAACAAAGGGAACAATGATAATTGCTTGTGTAAGATTATTAAGAAACCCACGTGGACACGGGGAGAACATGCAAAATCCACACAGAAAGGACCCGGACCGCCCCACCTGAGGATCGAACCCAGGACCTTCTTGCCAATTTAGCATAGCCGATTAGTCTTCCACTGCTGGGGAAGGGTATGTTTGCCTGACACACGCTCCCTCTGTTGACTTCTTCTTATTCACCCCCCCATACTTCAGTGGAATCAAGTGTGAGGCCAGTCCTGCGCATGGAGAGTCACTCGCTGATCTCAGCCTTCCTTCACTTCTGTACAAACGCCTCAGGCTACTAACCAGGGTTCTTACACAGTATCGAAAACCACCCACCCCTTGTCTTTCAATCCGGTCTTTTCCCACCCAGAAGACTAGTGCCAATTGTGCCTGCTAGAGGGTCCCCAGAAATTTTGGGGGTGCGTCTGGGATTGTGTGCTCGATCAGTCAAAGAGGATTTATGAGGACTGGCACTGATGTATGACAGGGAACCATTGCTTTTACTATTTTATTTATGCATTTTCTCAATTTTTCTCCCAATTTAAGCATAGCCAATTAGTCTTCCGCTGCTTGGGACCCCAATTGCACCCGAGGAGGGTATATTTGCCAGACACACACTCCCTCTGTTGCAAACACAGTCCACTGACTTCTTCTTATTCGCCTATACTTCGGGATCGAGTGTGAGGCCAGTCCTGCGCATGGAGAGTCACTCGCTGATCTCCACGTTCCTCTATTTCTGTACAGGAGCCTCAGGCTACTAACCAGGGTCCTTAAACAGCGCCCACCGGCCACTGTCCACCGACTTCTTCTTATTCACCCATACTTCAGTGGAATCGAGTGTGAGGCCAGTCCTGCACATGGAGAGTCACTCGCTGATCTCCACATTCCTCCATTTCTGTACAGGCACCTCGGGCTACTAACCAGGGTCTGTACACAGCATTGAAGACTCCACCCACTTTTTTTCAGTCCGGTCTTTTGCCACACAGCAGACTAGTGGCCAATTTTATCTGCTTCAGGCACTGCCAATTCTAGGGGGTGCCCAGCCAACCAGTAGAGTTTAGTTATTAAGAAAACTGTGGGTTTGTGGGTCAGAGCCCTGTGCAGGTCACTAAAGACTAAGAGCTCTACTCAGGAAAAACTTGTCAACCTGGGATTAGGCGCTTATCTGAATTGACTGCTCAAACTCCAATCTAGAATAGTAACAGCTTCTTCTTGCATCTATTATACTCTATTATTGTAACATTACTTACTGACTCGGTTCACTTGCTTTGAATACGGCACTTTGCATAAAAAAAAATCGTACCTGACTTCGGTCTGAGTCCAGTTCCTGTTGCCACGCCTGGGAGCAAACCACGCCCACCATGTCCTGTTGGTAAAAAGACTAAATTCTAATCAAAAAGTCTTATATCAAAAGTCTAAGTGTCTATTTTTTTAAGAACAATAATGTGGCACGAACCTTGCCCAGGTAACACGCCCCCCTGAAAAGCTCCAGGTACTCCGACTCCTAGAAACCAAGTGAGATCAAACCATTTAATCACAATCCTGTCGATGTATGGGTGGTCGATTTTTAAATTAAAGAGGAAAAGAGACATGACAGTGGGTGAGTAAATGTATGATGTACACCAAAAGAACAGAACTGACGTGAATGCTAGACCCCTATACTGAAGGAATCTGGTATTGCTGGCTGTTACACTATTGCTGGGGGGGGGGGGGTATATTTTGTGAGAATGGTGTTCCATTCCGTTGGCCCAAAACGTAGACACCTTTGGAGTTTTCTATTAATTTGTCACTTGTATGTGTACAGTACATGCAATACTATTAAAATATGAGGCTCACTTTAGGGTATGCCTGACACGCCCATACAAACCTGGCACAGCTGCCTTTCCTGCTTTTGCAGCCTTGACCCCAGGACCCATACCAGGAAGACCAGTCTGAGGAATGCCCGGAACTAACACACAGATAAATATTTATTAAGCATGTATTATCAAACAAAGGCAGTTTATATACATTGATGTAACAAGGCTGGTCATGCTTTGCCACCAAAGCACCAGCCCTGCAATTGCAAGAATCGAAAATAAACCCTATTTGGAGGATGCTTAACCAAGGTAGAACAATACTGGGGTTAAAAAACACAAAGCAAACAAGAATAAAGAGAAATTTAGGGCAGTGGCCAAAATAACAGAAACTAGTAAAGAATGCCGGCATCAGTGACGGTGGAAAACTGGACCAGATCGAAGAGAAAGCAGGTTGCCCACATAGGAGCCGGCAACTCAGTGAGGAAGGAAACGTGATAAACAGAAACACTTCAACATAAAGCGAACTAATGCTTTGATGGCAAGGCAAATGGACATAATTCTGTATCTGTGCCCCCCCTGCTGATCTTCACTTTTTCAGCATTTAGCAGATGCTTTTTTTTCCCCTTTTTCTCCCACTTTAGTGCATTCAATTTCTGCCCGTCAATCATCCTCTCACTAATGCTGGTCCCTGCTCCTGATTGAAGAGGACGAGGCTGCTCCACGCCCCCTCCGACACGTGCACAGCAATCGAACATCTTATCACCTACACTTGATGAGTACAGTGCAGTACAGCGCTGTGTACGGAGAGCCACACCCTCTACCGCACCCCTTTCCCATCTCCGTGCAGGCGCCACCAACCAGCCAGCAGAGGTCGTAATCACACTAGTCTGAGAGAGAGTCCCCATCCGGCTTAAACCCGCCCCTATCTGAACAACAGGCCAATCGTTGTTCATGTGGCCGCTCAGCCTCAGCCGGTAGGCAGAGCCGAGATTCAATACGATGTAACAGACGCTTTTTATTCAAAGTGACTTACAGTACTGTGACAGTATATTGTCTGAGCAATTAATGGCTAAGGGCTTTGCTCAAGGGCCCAACAGTGACAACCTGGCGGTGGTGGGGCTTGAACCAGCAACCTTTTGATTACTAGATCAGTGCCTTAACCACCTTTAGTGAAGGTAGGCAACCTTTAGATAACTAGTCCAGTATAGCTAAGCTACCACTGACCTGTATGAAATAGTTAGTAATCTCAGCTCTGCTATCAGCCAACTGGTCACCTACACAGACACAGACAGACTTGATTGGCTGTGTGTTTGAAGGGGGAAGGACAACGACTGAAACAGGGTGCCCCATCGGTGTGCGATTACGGCCTCCGCTGACCGGTCAAGGGGGGTGGCTGATCACAGACGGCAGTGCGTCCACAGGGCTCTCCACAAAAGATACTGTATTCTGTGAGACCCTGTCCCTGTTAGGTGAAAAGAAGTGATCTGTGGCTGTCAGAGGGGGTGCGTGACTCAATAAATAATCGATGAATGAATGAATGTTGTTATATAAAAGATGTATAATTGCATGCTGTAAGGTTTGGCAGTGTGTGTGTGTGTGTGTGTGTGAGTCTTACCAGTGCCAGCACCTGCGGAAAACACACACACACACACACACACACACACAGGAAACAGCGTCTATTAAAATTCATGTGGAGAAATTCCGATATTAAGTTCCATGTTTTCAAGTTCGAGTTTCCACTAACCACCTCCGTCAGTTTTAAAATCTGGCACCGGATGATTCCAAGCTCTGGTCTGTTTTCCTAACCTTCTCCTATCTGATCCTGAAGCACAGACGTGCACCCCGTCTCTGGTGAAGAACGTGAAGTACTGACTGTAGGCACAGATTCTCCGTTGAAGGTGCACGGGTCGATCTGGCTCAGGATCTGACATATTTTTTTTTAATTGAAGCTCAAGCCAACTGGAATACCATGAAAGAAGAGGCATTATTGGAGAAAGGTTGCCGACACACCGCCTCGTTCTGTTTTTACAGACCTCCGGTACTGGCAGCCACGCTGGGTATATGGGATGTCCTGGCGCAAGCTTTTAAATATTGTGTTCATGTAGTGTTTAATGTTTTGCTCTCTTACGTTCATTATTCTGCGTCAATGCGACGCGTATGAACTCGAGTGACGTCCCATTCTTAATCCATAGGGTTTAATATGATGTCGGCCCAACTTTTGCTCTTTTAGGAAGGCTTTCCACAAGGTTTAGGAGTGTGTTTATGGGAATTTTTGACCATTCTTCCAGAAGCGCATTTGTGAGGTCAGACACTGATGTTGGACAAGAAGGCCTCCGCTCTAATTCATCCCAAAGGTGTTCTATCGGGTTGAGGTCAGGACTCGTGACTTGTGCAGGCCAGTCAACTCGCTCATCCATCTCTTTATGGACCTTGCTTTGTGCACTGGGGGCCATCCCCGAACTGTTCCCACAAAGTTGGGAGCATAGAAATGTCCAAAAGAGTTCCTTTCACTGGAACTAAGGGGCCGAGCCCAACTCCTGAAAAACGACCCCACACCATAATCCCCCCTCCACCAAAACCATCAGACAAGTACCATCCCAACCCAGACTCGTTGATCGGATTGCCAGATGGAGAAGCGTGACTGCTCTAGAGTCCAGTGGTGGCATGCTTTACACCACTGCATTCGACTTAAGGCTTGGATGCATCTGCTCGGCCATGGAAACCCATTCCATGAAGCTCTCTACGCACTGTTCTTGATCTAATCTGAAGGCCACATGAAGTTTGGAGGTCTGTAGCGATTGACTGACCCCCGCTCTGTCATTTTACGTGGCCTACCACTGTTGTTCCCAATTGCTTCCACTTTGTTATAATACCACTGACAGTCGACTGTGGAATACTTCACGACTGGACTTGTTGCACAGGTGGCATCCTATCACGGTACCACCCTGGAATTCACCGAGCTCCTGAGAGCGACCCATTCTTTCACCCATGGAAGTGATTGGAACACCTGAATTCAATGATTTGGATGGGTGAGTGAATACTTTTGGCAATATTGTGTATATTTTATATAAAAAGCAAATAGTCATTCCACCGGTCCTTCTTTTCCAGCCCGGGGATCATGACGCAATTACAGTTCGCAGCATTTCTATCAAGAACATGACCTTTTTACATTATTTATAATGGTTTGTGATACATACCAGTACCAACACCTGGCTGAACTCCAGCTCCTCCTATTCCTGAAAGTCAAAAATGACAAGGATTTAAGGGCACAAGTAAAAATCCACATGTTCACACGTTTCTATGCCAAAAAACGTGATCCCGATGTGATTTTAAACCAAGTAGCTTGCCTTTTATCATATGCATAATACAATTAAGCAATATTCTAAACAAAGTACATAAACAGCATACACCAAAAGAACAGTACAGACCTGAATGTTTGACTCCTACAGTATGGAGTCTGGTGGGTGTCTTAACTTACAAGGTTTATACTGTATATATGACATTAATATACAGTGCAGTACAGTATTCCAGCCCACTACTGCTGAGATCTGGGCATCCGGGGTTCGAATCTCAGCTGTGCTATCGGCCGTTGGGACATGATTGGCTAATATCAGAGAGTGGGATGACCGAAACCGAAACAGTCGAGCCATTGGGAGGTTTTGATGACCTTGGTGTGGGGGAACTTTAGTGGTCTGTACAGAGCCCTGACCTTAACCCCACTGAACACCTCATTGCCTGAATAAATGACTCTTGTGGAGGCTGTTATAGCTGCAAGAGGGGCAATTTCATATGAATGGCTTAAATATAGTGTATTATATGTATATATAATGGTGTATAATACATACCAGTACCAACACCTGGCTGAATTCCACCTCCAAAACCTGACAGAAAACAGAGGTTCAGGGTCAAATGTCAGTGTCCACCAGTTATTACTGAAGTCTAGACGTTAAAACATGCCAGTAATAAGCTGGTTTTGCACCTGGATAGACTCCGTATCCCCCATAACCTGCAAAAAAAGACGGTGTCATGCTGTAAAATTCTTCTACATGGCCAAAAGTTTGTGTGGATACGTGCTCTCATTATAATAGCTAAGAGGTGTTTCAAATATATGATATCAAATATATTACATAGACGAGTTTGGTGTGGAGGGACTCCATTCTGGTGGCCTTTACCGCAACCTAAGTGAACATTTTTTGGGTTAACTGGACCTAGCCTCTTCATCTAAAGGTGCCTGACCTCACAAAATCCACAGACACCCTACGCCTGGCATAATTGACCTAAAAATACACAACATGGCGAAAGGTTGGTGAACACATGACCATGTGTGTTTAGTGGACATACCATTCCAAAATCATGGGCGTTTTGGGAAGGCTTTTCACAAAATCTTGGTGCTGTCCATATACTTTCGGCCATACGGTTCACATTCCTTTTCAACTGTGTGGTTTTACTGTATTTGATATAATTGGTATATCGTTTAATAATTAAGGTCAACAGTTTACCATGACCTTACCCTACCGGGTGCTGGTTCAAGCCCCACATCTGCCAGGTCGCCACTTTTGGGCCCTTGCTTGCAATGTATGTGGTCATAATTGTAAGTCACTTTGGATAAAGTGTCTGCTAAATGCCGGAAATGTAAATATGGTGTCATTATTCAGTGACGGACTCTCGGTGAATAGTTATAAAGTCATTTTTAAGCAATACTATACCTCCAAGTCCTCCAGCGCCCAAGCCGCCACCTGCAAAGCTTCCATAACCTTGGAAAACACAGGAAGAGAAGAAAAAAAAAGCATTTAAAACCGGGATGTAGATCAGTCACCTATTTTCCTCGTGCTGCGCCTCCCACATCTCAAACCTGAGGTAAGAATTTGATTTGGCAGGCAACACCAAGCTCTCTTCTCAGACTGTAAATACCAGATGGGCCAGCTTATCCATGTGAGAGAGAGAGCGAAAGACTCTCGGACCCTTTGAATAATCTTCTTGGCTTGGGGAGAAAGAGGTTTTAAACTCATTGAATATTTATGTCAAGAGTGTGTTCACGTCCCACATGGAGACCGTGCGTTCTCTTCCCACATGGAAGCGCTACACAAATGGAGTCGTTCGCCAGGCTGCATTCTTACTTCGTGACAAAGAGCGAGCGGATGAGAGACGAAGCGAGATGAGCAGAAAACCTTTCGATTTGAATAGTTAGGAAGCGATAGACAGTGGGATCATGGGAAAAAATAGACAATGACAATGGGAAAAATGAATGATCTGCTATTAAAGCATTAACTTCTTCAGCAATTAGAGCTACAGTGGCTCGTCTGTTGGATCGGACCCCACGTGCATCAATGAGACTTGGCCACCAATGACCCTGTCTCCGGTTTACCACTGTTTCTTCCTTGGACCACTTTTGATAGATACTGACCACTGCAGACCTGGAACACCCCACAAGAGCTGCAGATTTGGAGATGCTCTGACCCAGTCGTCTAGCCATCACAATGTGGCCCTTGTCAGACTCGCTCAAATCCTCACGCTTGTTAATTTTTCCTGCTTCTAACATCAACTTTGAGGATAAACTCTTCAGATCAACTAATGTGGGCCCCTACTTAAACTATCACACGTTCAGAATATCCATCACTAGCGTAATATACAATTTAATCTCATCTAATCCATCAGATAAATCGAATCTTGGGATATGTGGAACGGGCGCGAGACAGGGCCGTCTGAAATGAGTTCATTTAGCACTGTGAAACACTCCCTTGGTTTCCCTGTGTCAGGCAGCAAGCCTCCTTCAAGCACCTCATGCATCGCGATTAGTCCGAACTAGTTACTCATGGGTCTGAAGCCAGGCCATGTGTGATTGGAATGTATTACTGGCTGCTTGCACCGTCTCGGTGGAGAAGTTTGGGTTCAACGGGGTTATCTGGACTAATTTAAAAAAGGGGGATAGGAGTGTGAGATAAAGATCCATGTGCTGAAAATGATATGCGGTCTAATTGCCTTCTAAGAGGAACTGTACGAGTACGACGATATTCTTACTGAAATTCCTCATCAGACTATTCTATACGTTACAAAATTGTATGTCTAAAAAAATATTTTGGTATGTGACTATAAGCAAGCAATAAATACATAAAGCTTTATGAGCTTTATGAATATATACAGTGCAGTTGTTCATATAAACTGAGTAAGATAGATAGATAGATAGATAGATAGATAGATAGATAGATAGATAGATAGATAGATAGATAGATAGATAGATAGATGATAGATAGACAGACAGACAGGCAGGCAGGCAGGCAGGCAGGATGGATGGATAGACAGACAGACAGACAGACAGACAGACAGACAGGGTGGATGTACTGTATAAACAGATAGACAGACAGACAGGATGGATGGATGAACAGACAAACAGACAGGATTGATGGATGGATAGATGGATAGACAGACAGACAGACAGGATGGATGGATGGATAGATAGACAGACAGACAGGGTGGATGGATGGATGGACAGACAGACAGACAAATAGACAGACAGACAGATAGATGAATAGATAATATATGGATAAATAGATTAGATGGATGTATGGATAGATAGACAGACAGACAGACAGACAGATTGAATGTATGTATGGATAGACAGACAGACAGGGTGGATGGATAGATGGACAGACAGCTAGACAGACAGACAGAATAGATAGATAGACTGACAGACAAACCAATAGATAGATTGGATGGATGTATGAATAGATAAATAGACAGACAGACGGAATGGATGGATGGATAAACAGACAGACAAGATAGATGGATGGATGCTAGACAGACAGACAGGATGGATGGATAGACAGACAGACAGACAGACAGAGAGAAGGGATGGATGGATAGACAGATGGATAGATAGATAGATCACCAGGTTCCCAGATCACACGTCACTGTTGGCCACTCTTTTGTGCCAACTAAAGCAAACTGTATTTATCTGAACCAGCATTATAATTAATTACAGTGTAAATTCAAACCATTACAACAGGTTCAAAAACTTTTGCTCATATGTGTATATACATACAGTGTATCACAAAAGTGAGTACACCCCTCACATTTCTGCAGATATTTAAGTATATCTTTTCATGGGACAACACTGACAAAATGACACTTTGACACAATGAAAAGTAGTCTGTGTGCAGCTTATATAACAGTGTAAATTTATTCTTCCCTCAAAATAACTCAATATACAGCCATTAATGTCTAAACCACCGGCAACAAAAGTGAGTACACCCCTAAGAGACTACACCCCTAAATGTCCAAATTGAGCACTGCTTGTCATTTTCCCTCCAAAATGTCATGTGATTTGTTAGTGTTACTAGGTCTCAGGTGTGCATAGGGAGCAGGTGTGTTCAATTTAGTAGTACAGCTCTCACACTCTCTCATACTGGTCACTGAAAGTTCCAACATGGCACCTCATGGCAAAGAACTCTCTGAGGATCTTAAAAGACGAATTGTTGCGCTACATGAAGATGGCCAAGGCTACAAGAAGATTGCCAACACCCTGAAACTGAGCTGCAGAACAGTGGCCAAGATCATCCAGCGTTTTTAAAGAGCAGGGTCCACTCAGAAAAGACCTCGCGTTGGTCGTCCAAAGAAGCTGAGTGCATGTGCTCAGCGTCACATCCAACTGCTGTCTTTGAAAGATAGGCGCAGGAGTGCTGTCAGCATTGCTGCAGAGATTGAAAAGGTGGGGGGTCAGCCTGTCAGTGCTCAGACCATACGCCGCACACTACATCAAATTGGTCTGCATGGCTGTCACCCCAGAAGGAAGCCTCTTCTGAAGTCTCTACACAAGAAAGCCCGCAAACAGTTTGCTGAAGACATGTCAACAAAGGACATGGATTACTGGAACCATGTCCTATGGTCTGATGAGACCAAGATTAATTTGTTTGGTTCAGATGGTCTCAAGCATGTGTGGCGGCAATCAGGTGAGGAGTACAAAGATAAGTGTGTCATGCCTACAGTCAAGCATGGTGGTGGGAATGCCATGGTCTGGGGCTGCATGAGTGCAGCAGGTGTTGGGGAGTTACATTTCATTGAGGGACACATGAACTCCAATATGTACTGTGAAATACTGAAGCAGAACATGATCCCCTCCCTGGGTGAACTGGGTCGCAGGGCAGTGTTCCAGCATGATAATGACCCCAAACACACCTCTAAGACGACCACTGCTTTATTGAAGAGGCTGAGGGTAAAGGTGATGGACTGGCCAAGCATGTCTCCAGACCTAAACCCAATAGAACATCTTTGGGGCATCCTCAAGCGGAAGGTGGAGGAGCGCAAAGTCTCGAATATCCGCCAGCTCCGTGATGTCGTCATGGAAGAGTGGAAAAGCATTCCAGTGGCAACCTGTGAAGCTCTGGTAAACTCCATGCCCAGGAGAGTTAAGGCAGTTCTGGGAAATAATGGTGGCCACACAAAATATTGACACTTCAGGAACTTTCACTAAGGGGTGTACTCACTTTTGTTGCCGGTGGTTTAGACATTAATGGCTGTATATTGAGTTATTTTGAGGGAAGAATAAATTTACACTGTTATATAAGCTGCACACAGACTACTTTTCATTGTGTCAAAGTGTCATTTTGTCAGTGTTGTCCCATGAAAAGATATACTTAAATATCTGCAGAAATGTGAGGGGTGTACTCACTTTTGTGATACACTGTATATATACTGAGACTGTGCTGGAATAACAGTGCTGCACTGACTCTAGAGCAGCTTGTACAGACATAAAACTAGTGCACATCTGTACTCATTTTGACACGCACCCCACCCAATACACACATTACTCAACAAATTGCACATTTATGTATTTATTCTGGCTGAGATCTCAGCATTGCTTTCACACCTCATCAGCCATTATGTTACTAAAAAACACAACGAAATACAACAAAAACGTTCCTTAGTTTCAGAAATGTAACATCTATAAAAGTAAAAATTACTAATACATGTGGGACCTAGTTAACACTCCTCAGTAGATACACTATATATACACTATACACTGATTTAGCCAGGAGTAAACAAATCTGACACGATTTGACAAGTTTGGTGAAAAATAACTCAACTGAGATGGATTGAAACTTGTCCAACCACGCTCTTCTGACTAAACAGGCACAAATTCCCAAAGACAGTCCAAAATACTGTGGAAACCTGTCTAGAACGTTCATTTATTGTCTGTTTTACCACCACTGTATCCTATTTAGGGTTGAGGTGGGTACGATTTACAGGCGAAAGGCAGGAAACACCTGGACAGGTCGCCAGTCCATCACAGGGCAAACATACACACACACACACACACACACACACTCATACCTGTGAGAGGAAACCCACACTGATACAGGGAGAGCATACAAACTGTACACAGAAAGGACCCAGACCACTCCACCTGGGAATCGAACCCAGGACCTTCTTGCTATGAGGCGACAGTGCTAGCCACCAAGCAACCGTACCTGCCGTACCCCTGCCTAAAACAATAGAGGCTGTTATACCTTTAAAAGCCAGAGGGAGTGGAGCAACTCCATATTAATGCTGATGGATTTTGGAATGGGGTGTCCAGCAAGCTCATGGTCAGGTGTCCACATACTTTTGGCCATATAGTGTACTATTGGAAAATGTGCATTTTTGAAATATTATTGACCATGTGAATTGGTACACTACATGGCCAAAAGTATGTAGACACCTGACCATGAGCTTGTTGAACATCCCATTCCAAAATCCATGGAATCCAAGCATTAACATGGAGATGCTCCACTCCTTCCGACCTTCTAAGGTGTAGTCTAACAAGCTCATGGCCAGGTGTCCACATACTTTTGGTCATGTAGTGTACCACTGAAAAATAGAGTCTCTCATATTATTGACTAAGTGAACCCAGAGTGAACCCATTCTCATAGACAGTGACCATTGGAGTCTTCCCATTGGTTCCTATTAGTCTACTAAATGATGGGACTGTGGGAATTTTTGCCTCATGTGAGGTCAGGTACTGATGTTGGACCTGAAGACCTGTCTAGCAGTTGATGCTCAATAGCATTGAGGTCAGAACTCAACTTATCAAACCATATTTTTATGACATGGATGAGCAATTGGTGTGGAAGAACTTGACTGGCCTGCACAGAGTCCTGACCTCAACCTGATAGAACACCTTTGGGATGAATTAGAGTGGAGACTGTGAGCCAGGCCTTCTTGCTTCTCGTCCAACATCAGTGTCTGACCTCACAAATGCGCTTCTGGAAGAATAGAATGGTCAACACACTCCTAAACCTTGTGCAAAGCCTTCCCAGAAGAGTTGAAGCTGTTATAGCTGCAAAGGGTGGGCCGACATCGTATTAAACCCTATGGATTAAGAATGGCACGTCACTCAAGTTCATGTGCATGTGAAGGCAGAAGAGCGAATACTTTTGGCAGTATGGTGTCAGGATGGTCACAATGTTTGTATTTTATTGCTGGGAAAGTTGCACAGTCTTACCAAACTAAGCATAAAATACAGTGCAGTCCATTGATTTATCGGTCTTCACGGCAAACCAAACACTCTACAAACGGAATGGTTATAAATCATGGATTCTGATGAAAAGGTATCCGCCACGATTAGTGAGAATATCATCATATCACATCTTTGGACAGGCCCATCAATCCAGCAACAAACCCGAAGACCCAAGAACCAGGATCAAACAATGACTGAAGCTCGGCCAGTGCACCAAGTCTGGTTCCGTATGCTGGCTCTGAGAGACGTATGGTTTCACACGAAGTGTAACTATTCAGTCATGGATTTATTTTCCAGACCATTTAAGGTGCAGCTTAGATACGTATTACATACTGTGTGTAGTAGATGCAGCAGGATTTGGAAATACACCACTGTGTGTCTGTGTTGTTTTCCCAAAACTTAGCAGGAGATGGAGCAGACTACGGGCGTCCAGCGTCCAACCGGCGCGGCCAACGTCAACATTCAGACCTGGACCTGGAGAGACGCTCCGGCTTTCAGACCTGAGGAGTCTGGGTAACGTAATCCTCAGTACAAATACACCTCATACTGAGGGAATGGGATGTGAAAGCTTTCGTCTGACCATGTTTAACCATGTTTATGGACGTACGTTACACCTCGGATAAGTTCTGCCAATTGTAGCAGTCTGGATCAAGTCTGGATCGTTCACTGATATGCTTTAATTCTCATTATCCTATAAAAAAAAGCTACATTTAAGGACCTTGGTGGAACCATTTCTATGTATTTTAGAAACACATTGAAGATATACACTACATGGCCACCTGATCATGGGTTTGTTGAACATATGACTTGTTTGTGACTTGTTCTGGGTGGAGGATCAAGGCGAGCAAGACTTAAGGGATGTGTGATGAGTTCTCTAAGGTAGCTTGGAGCTGGCGACCATCAGTGACTTAAACTGAACTTGGGCGGCTACAGACAGCCAGTGAAGAGAACGCAGCAGCGGGGTGATGTAGGAGCGTTTAGGTCGGTTGAAAACCAGGAGTTGCAGGGGTTTCATAGTGGACATGGTAATCCAGCCAAGAGATTACAAGTGGGCGAGAATCTGAGTGGCTTCCATGGAGAACGAACGAATGGACGAATCTTCTTGATGTCATAGAGGAGGAACCGGCACGATCTTGTCATGTTGGCTACATGAGGAGAGAAGGTCAGCTGGTCATCAAGAGAGACGACTAGGTCTTGGGTTGGAGATTGATCTCCAGGAATAAGTATCAGCTCTGTCTTGCTGGGATTCAATTCATCCATAGTGAGATATCTCGCAGACATACTGAGACTATCATCTGCATAGGAGTAGTAAGAGAAGCCTGGGAGGATATGACCTTATCGAGAGAGCGAGTGTAGGTTGAGAATAGAAGAGGGCCAAGTACAGAGCCCTGGGGAACACCAGTTGAAAGAGTGCATATATGCATATAGAGAGGATATAGATCCACCCCTTCCAGGCAGAAGGCCATCCAATGCCATGCTGAACCAGTTATACCAAGGTTGGAAAAGAGTGGACAAGAGAATACTATGATTCATTGTGTCAAAGACCGCAGAGATCAAGAATAATGAGGACCGATGACCATATTCAGTGACACATACGATGAACCCTGTCATCCCAGGATGATTTCCTGACACTCCAAAGAGCGTCCTCCCGAAAGGTGACTGTGAAGGATAGTCCACTTGACTCCTTGGCCTTTATATTACTGTAAATTCAAAACAGAAACATTCAACTAGTGGTTTTAGACTTTTGGCTCCCTTTGTACGTCGCCTGGAGAGATAAGCATTGCAGGTAGAGGGAGCCAAAGATGCAGAACTGTGTTGCAACCCTCTCTCTCTCTCTCTCTCTCGCTCTCACTCTAGCAGCTGGGAATGCTAAAGGATTTAATTTAAGAGAACAGAGAATTCCATGGCACGAGTCCACGTAACTGACGGCAGCTACAGCAGACCGACTACAGGGTTCTGGAATCCGATGGCACGCCTCTCTCTCAGATTGCGATCATTTTCATTACCCTTAGCATGCCAGAGCAAAAAATACCAACAAAAACACACACGACTCGCCTCTTTTAGCAGTTCGATCAATGATATATTCACTAAATGTCTCCTTTGCCGGAAAAAGCACCCAAAGGGTGTCATTATTCAATAAACAAAGCTGGGGGCTCGGATACTGAATTATGCCCTTCTGCCTTGCCAAATATGGCAAGCAAAGGGGGAATGGAGGCGCAGAATAAGACGATTGACAAGTCAGTTCCTCTTAAGTGACAATCTGGGCTTTGCAGGTGGGGAGTTTAATCTGTAAACAAAGCTGGGGGGCTTGGATACTGAATTATGCCCTTCTGCCTTGCCAAATATGGCCAGCAAAGCAGGCATGAAGGCACAGATTACAAAGATTGACAAGTCAGTTCCTCTTAAGTGACAATCTGCGCTTTGTTGAGTGTTAATTCGCTCCAGGTGGAAGTGTTTCTTATTATCACAGTTTATTCCCCATAGATTTGCCAGCTCCTCTGTTGGCAACCTGCTTTTCACTTGGTCCGGGGCCACTTTTATCTTTTCCTGGAAACTCAGCCAGGGCGACATGAGGGAACCGTTCTGGATGAACATTCAGAGGTGAGGTGACGGCCCTTTTCTGGGGTTTAATCTATCAACAAAGCTGGGGGGTTGGGATACTGAATTATGCCCTTCTGCCTTGCCATATATGGCTAACAAAGCGGGCATGGAGGCACAGAATAAGAGGATTGACAAGTCAGTTCCTTTTAAGTGACAATCTGCGCTTTGTTGAGTGTTAATTCGCTCCAGGTGGAAGTGTTTCTTATTATGGCAGTTTATTCCTTATAGATTGCCAGCTCCTCTGTTGGCAACCTGCTTTTCTGGGGCCACTTTTATCTTTATCTGGAAACTCATCCCTGAACAATTAGAGGTGACGTGACAGCCCTTTTCTGGAGTTTAATCTATAAACAAAGCTGGGGGGCTAGAATACTAAATTATGCCCTTCTGCCTTGCCATATATGGCTAGCAAAGGGGGCATGGAGGTGCAGATCACGAGGATTGACAAGTCAGTTCCTGTGACAATCTGCGCTTTGTTGAGTGTTAATTCGCTCCAGGTGGAAGTGTTTCTTATTATGACAGTTTATTCCTTAAAGATTTGCCAGCTCCTACATTGGCAACCTGCTTTTCTCTTGATCCGGGGCCACTTTAATCTTTTTTTGGAAATTCAGCCAGTGGTATTTACGGGCGACATGAGGGAACCGTTCTGGATGAACGATCAGAGGTGACGTGACGGCCCCTTTTCTGGAGTGCGCCCACATTTGGACCTACGCTGGACTCATCCTGTGCCAGTTAGTGGGGCGGAGTGCCGGTTATACATTGCCGTCCTCGGCTTGTATAATTATCCACCCATAGTCGTTACTGTTGCTGTCCTAAAACTTGCTCCCCTTTTTGTGTTCCCGTGATGTTTCCTGTATTCCGTTGCCAGTCCCCCAGTTTAAACCGGGCTCGGATCAAAGACGGACTAAACTGGTGCAGCTGTTTGGCTCACTTAGGTCCTCCACTTCCACAGTCATCATGAAGAATTAGTTTCTGCTGCAAGGTACAGTGAACATCACCATGCTAAAAGGGTGTTCTGCTAATCTGCTACGTATCCCCACTTTCCCCCCATAATTCCAAGCCTCGCTGCGAGAATGGTTCCCATTTGCGAGCATCTGGTAAACGATTCAGCGTACTTAGTTGCATTAGAACAACGGCACCAGACCAGCATCGCTCCTGTGACATCTCATGGAGTCTGACACAACACTCTTCACCCCCGCTGAGCTTCCCAACGTTTTAGGGCCTCTTTGCAGTCCTTGGCAATTACTAGCCGGTACCGAAGCCAGGGTTGTGCTTCATCGGAAGATCTTCGGGGACCTTCGGAATGCCGTGTGGATTCGTTGTTTATAAGAAAGCACAGAAGTGCGTCTGGATGTGAGAAAGAATTACAATCGTGTTGCCAGCGTTGGGCTGGATGCTAGTTAGCAAAGCTGTTTGGCAAAAACATCGATTACACTGGAAACAGCGTAACTATTGTCTAACAAAGTCAGTTCTGCTACGTGTAAATACAAATACCATTTCCTAAATAGTTGGGACATTATGAAAAATGCAATAAAAGCAAGAATCTGTCAGTTGTTTATATATATGGAGCAGCATATGGATGTTACTCCAAAACGTGGGCAGCAACTCAGCACTGTGTACGGAGAGACACACCCTGACAGCACTCTTTTCTGTGCAGGCGCCATTAATCAACCAGCAGAGGTCACAATCGCACCAGTCTGAGAGAGAGTCCTCACCCGGCTTATTCCCGTCCCTATCTGAACAACAGGCCAATCGTTGTTCATGTAGCCGCTCAGCCTAGCCGACAGGCAGAGCTGAGATTCCCAAAGTCTTCACTCACCAATACATTCAAAAAGAGTTGGGACAGAGCCAATTGAATTGCATCTTAAATTTGATGCTCAAAAAATATTCAAAAAGAGTTGGGACAGAGCAATGTTCACTACTGTGGTCACTGTTTTCTGATTCTTGTCTTTACGATGCTACATTTGTTTTCAATAGGAGAAAGATTAGGACTGCAGGCAGGCCAGTCCAGCACTCACACTCTGTTTCTCCGAAGCTACACTGTTGTAGAGCATCCAGAATGAGGCCTGGCACTGTCTTGCCATTTTAACTCTGAATCATTCTCAAAAAACTCATTCAAAAAGAGTTGGGACAGAGCAATGTTCACTACTGTGGTCGCCATTGTCTGGCTCTCATCTTCATGATGCTACATTTGTTTTCAATAGGAGAAAGATTAGGACTGCAGGCAGGCCAGTCTAGCACTCACACTCCGTGTCTCCGAAGCTACACTGTTGTAGAGCATCCAGAATGAGGTCTGGCATTGTTTTGCTAAAATAACTATAGACTTCCCGGGAATCAATACGTCACTGGAAAGATTTTTAACAATAACATTAAGTCCAACAATAACCAATAATAGTTAACACTATTATTACTTTAAAATATGGTGGTGGTAGCTTTTTACAGCAGGAATTAGCAATCTGTTCAGGAATAATGGGGACATTATTGGTGCAAATTACAGTCTTCTATGTCAAATTGGAAAGAAATTTAGTTGGCAGCACGGGCTGGAAGTGACTCAGTAAGGTCCTGGTAGGTCGTCACAGGTATCTGGGGCCATGCTGACTGCAGTGCATCACACAGCTGCTAGAGGGGGCGTGGGGGGGCATCCATAGAAAGAACACGACTATCAAGGTGGTCCCACAGATGCTCAATGGGGTTCAAGTCTGGGTCTGGGGGCCAGGGTAGCACTTGGAAGTCTCGGTCAGGCTGTTCCAACCAATGTGGGACATTTCTAGCCGGAGCTGGAAGATCCCATCTGCCCCAGGGAGGACATTCAGCATGTATGGGTGTACAGGCTCTGCCGGGGTGGATTCATACCCAAATGGGTTGAGAGTGTCTTCCAACAAACCAGCTGCAGCCATCAGTTCTCAAACCCAGAACGATTTCCTCTGAGCTCGTTCACGATTTGTTTACACAGGTTTACAACCCAAACTACAGGCTGAAATGTCAGCTCCTTTAGGGAGTCGTTTCTTATCCTGTTCCAAATCTATAGGCACACCCAGCCCGTATCACCCCGTCCGGAATTACGTACCGCACGCACCGACCTGCGGCACGCTGGCATAGGGCAGGGTGTGGCCGCGAATACCTGCTCCTCCAGGGAAGACATAACGCAAATCATGCATCGAAACGCGTCAATAACGCTGCCAACACGGCGATATGTTGGGTTGTGAAACACGTCCAGATGGTCCGCACATGCTTCCAGTTTCTGTAAGCTAAATAATCCTCTGACATTTCAGACTGGAGGAATGATATGGCTAATAAACAGAGCTCATAACATCTTTCTCCCTGGATCATCATCAGCGTAAAACTAGGACTATGCTAAGCATTCTTCATGAGGATACGCTATATGGCCAAATGTATGAAGACACCACTTTTAATGACTTCTTGTGTTTCCACGAAACCCTCGCCTTAAAGGTGTAACAGTTTGGGCACAAACACATTATTTTTGCTATTTTATTCATCAATCTTTCTTTGGTTCTTTCTTTGGTTCTTTCTTTCTTTGGTTCTTTCTATTGTTCTTTCTTTGGTTCTTTCTTTCTTTGGTTCTTTTTTGGCTTTTTCTTTCTTGGGCTTTTTCGCTCTTTCTTTGGTTCTTTCTTTCTTTCTTTCTTTCTTTCTTTCTTTCTTTCTTTCTTTCTTTCTTTCTTTCTTTCTTTCTTTCTTTCTTTCTTTCTTGGTTCTTTCTACTGTTCTGTCTTTGGTTCTTTCTTTCTTAGTTTTTTTCTATTGTTCCTTCTTTGGTTCTTTCTTTCTTTGGTTCTTTCTTTCTATTGTTCTTTTTTTTTTTAAACTCTTTCTATCTTTGGTTCTTTCTTTGGTTCTTTCTTTCTTTGGTTCTTTCTTTGGCTCTTTCTATTGTTCTATCATTGGTTCTTTCTTTGGTTCTTTCTTTGGTTCTTTCTTCGGTTCTTCCTTTCTTTTGTTCTTTCTTTGGCTCTTTCTATTGTTTGTTCTTTGGTTCTTTCTATTGTTCTTTCTTTGGTTCTTTCTACTGTGCTTTCTTTGGGTCTTTCTTTCTTTGGTTCTATCTATTGTTTTTTCTTGGGTTCTTTCTTTCTTTCTTTGGTTCTTTCTTTGGCTCTTTCTTTGGTTCTTTCTTACTTTGGTTCTTTCTATTGTTCTTTCTTTGGTTCTTTCTTTCTATTTTTTGTTCTTTGGTTCTTTATTTGGTTCTTCCATTCTGTTGTTCATTGTTGGTTCTTTCTTTGGCTCTTTCTTTCTTTGGTTCTTTCTTTCTTTGGTTCTATCTTTCTTTGGTTCTTCCTATTGTTCTTTCTTTGGCTCTTTTTTTCTTTGGTTCTTTCTATTGTTCTTTCTTTGGTTCTTTCTATTGTTATTTCTTTGGTTCTTTCTTTGGTTCTTTCTTTCTATTGTTTGTTCTTTGGTTCTTTCTTTGGTTCAGTAAGCAAATAGGATTGCTTGTAGTCCTTGGTAGAAATTAAACTATGACTATGCTAAGCATTCTTCATAAGAATGCACAACCACACAACCACTTCTAATTACTGAGATCAGGTGTTTCCGCCACGCCTACGCCTTAAAGGTGTAAAGATTTTGGGCAGTTTGGGAAGCCTTTGGGATGAATTGGAACGTTGCTTGTGAGCCAGGACTTCTCATCCAGTTTTAGTACTCATTTATCCAAAATCCTTCAAAGAAAAGCCAGTTTTAAATGAATGCCTATTGTTTTACAATGAGCCAACAAGCCGAGGATCAGGTGTCCACATACTTTCGACCCTAAACTTTATTTAATGGCCAAAAGTATCCAATTAAAAGTGACGTCCAGTCAAATCAGTTCAATTCCTAATACAAACAAGGACAAACTGTACATATTTTAGTTTAAACCTGAGATACTTATCAGGTTAATTCATTGGGTTGTTTAGATTTTTGTCGAGCGTCCGTTATCAGACGTTACCATATAAGGTCTGATGTATTTTATGACCTAAAAAGAACAAGCAGACACTGAATATTCCCAAACTATTGTTCTTTTTTTTTTTTTAAGATAAATGTCAAAACATGATTTCGAGCAGTTTGTGTCCAGGAAAAGTGGGAAATGAGTTATGCTCTACAAGTAGCACAATTTTAGATGATCAGAACTTGGACGTTGAATTAAATCAACAATGTTAAAAATAGATGCTTCCAAGTTTGTACACTGATCAGCCATAACATTAAAACCACCTCCTTGTTTCTACACTTACTGTCCAGCTCCACTTACCATATAGGAGCACTTTGTAGTTCTACAATTACTGACTGTCTGAGTCTGGGTGCACTGATTCATTTAAAAGAGCACTTGCAAAGGTCTGGCTTACAATAGTGTTCAATGGGGTGTTTATTGTGTTCAGTACTGTGTGTAGGCCAATAATGTTCTTTCACACCAAACCTGTCAAACCCAACTTGATGGACATTGCTTTGAGCACAGAGACAGACGTGCTAGAACATTAGAAGCATAAAAATATTGTATATCATTCATTTTAAACACTTGTTAGCAATACATGTGGCCTAAACACCTTAAATTAGATGGGCTGACAACATGTTTGTGGCCGAATAGTGTTTACTGCTACAATTATTTAATTATATTTAAGGTTCTGTAAAAATAAAAGCTCGTCTAAATAAAATAATTCCTTCCTTCAGATTAACGACAATAAAGAAACTGTGCAGGACCACGCCAAGGAATAAGTAGGAGGTTTTCCTTGTCACTGTGGAGACTGAAATGTAGTCATTATTCACAACCAGAGGCCAGAAACGAGCGACTCGGGGACAGGTCTGAGCGGCTAATGAGAAGCACATGTGCTTCATGAGACACTGCCATTCCTCCCAGCTCATCTGCCTGGACTACTCCTTACGCATCTCAAAATCTCCAAAAATTTTCCACTGTTGCAGGAAAAAGTTTGTGAACCTTGATTTTCCTAATGATGTGAACTGCTGAATCAAGTCATAATAAACACAAATCCAATTCAATAAAGGTTTCAACAATGAGGAATCAGCCAGCAATGATGTGCACATTCTTTAGCTGTATTTAATTGGAACCAGTTCAGTGAATGGATTTAATGTGCTAATTAATTAACTTTGTTTAATTTATATTTTACAATATGAAAATTGTCTTATAATAATAATAATAATAATAATAATAATATATTATTATATAATAAACTATAATAATATAATCAATAATAATATACTGTATATTATAATAATCAAATGCTTTTATGTTGACATTTTTATAATATAATATAGTTTTATATAATAACAATATAATTAATAATAATATATTATAATAATAAAATGCTTTTGTTAAAATTTTTATGTTATTATATAACAATAATATAATGTATAATGACATATACTGTAATATAATTTATTATTACATAATAACAATATAATTAATAATAATATATTATAATAATAAAATGTTTTTGTTAAAATTTTTATAATGTTATTATATAATAATAATATAATGTATAATAATATATAATATAATTTATTATTATATAATAATAATATATAATAATAATAATATATTATAATAATAAAATGCTTTAATGTTGACATTTTATAATACATTATGCTATTATATAATAATAATATAATTAATAATAATATATTGTGATAATAAAATGCTTATGTTAACATTTGTATAATATAATATGTTATTATATAATAATAATATAATGTATAATGATATATAATATATTTATTATTATATAGTAACAATATAATAATAATATAATTAATAATATATTATAATAATAAAATGCTTTTATGTTGACATTATTATAATATAATATATTATTATATAATAACAATTTCATTAATAATAATATATTGTAATAATAATATAATTAATAATAATATATTGTAATAATAAAATGCTTTTATGTTGACTTTTTATAATAATATAATATAGTATTATATAATAATATAATGTATAATAATAATAATAATAATAATAATAATAATAATAATAATTGAGAGGCATTTTAGAAGATTGAATAGAAAATAGCTTATTTAGACATTAATAAAACTTGATGCTACCACGACCATTCTTCACTATAAGGATGGTATTAGCCGGGTGATGTGCACTACCCATTTTCCATCATTCTAATCGCACCAAAATCCTTTACCTCATGTTTACAGTCATTTACACGCCATTTAGCAACATCCAAGCAGGCTGTCAAGAGCCTTTTATTCAAAAGTGGCGTCTTGCCATTCTTGATTAATGGAGTGTTTAAGAGATGGCTGTCTATCCAACAGGTTCTCTAATTGGAAAGAAAGACTTTTGGAGTGACCATTCCGTTCTTTCTTACTCCCATTCCTAGGTCATTCTTACAGCTAAGTCTTAAATATGATTGTGCCTTCCTGAGCGTCTTCCATTTTTAAATAATTGAGGCTTTTTTGGTGCTTTTATGTAAATTGTGGGCCTTTATAGTCCCATGTGTGTACCTCTCCAAACTCTGTCACTAAATCACAATAAAGTGTAAAAAAAAAAAAAAAGTCTGAAGTGAGCAGTCATTGGGCTGGAACAAGCCCTGTTAACCCTGTCTGCTTTGCCAACACGTATCTGGGTTGTTAGATGAAATCAGTGTTGTTTTAGGAAATTAGTTAATGGCTGAACACTGTGACAGCATTAACATGCATTGAATTAAGTAGGAGAGCAAAAATATTTACTCTGCGGTGTCGAAGCGGAGTCCGGTCGCACACCTCAGAGATGAAGTTTCCACTTATTGTACGGCATTAATCTAACAACGTAATCAGCGTGGTGGCTCTATTGTTTAAGTAGTGTTGACATGAAAAAATACTTCTTTTGGCTCCGAAATATCGGGTCTCCTTTCCCAGAGTCTGAGAACAGGCACGATTTCTTCTATGTGAAAGGATTTGGAAGTTCCTGCCAAGCCAGCAAGGTCAAAGACTATGAAAACATAATGAGTGGGACTACACAAGGACAAAGAAATTCAACAATGCTAATGGACTTTTTAGCCGACTGAACACTTTATGAATGAAGAGTGTGGAGTGCAGGCCAGGCGTCTTCCATCAACACCAGTGCCTGACCTCGCAAATGATCTTCTGACTCAATGAGCACAAATACTGTAAAACGTTACGTAAAGCCTGTCCAAAAGAGTGGAGGCTCTAATAGTCACACAGGGGAGGAGGGTTACGTAATACTGCCCATGGTTTTGAAATGGAATGTTTGACAAGCATATGGTCACATGACCATAGAGTATTTATTAGAAGAATCTAATGACATACTGTGTCCACATACTTTTGACCAAGCTTATGGTCACATGATCATAAAGCACTTACTAGATTAATTGAATGAGCACATACTGTGTCCACATACTTTTGACCAAGCGTATGGTCACATGGCCACGGAGTACTTATTAGAGGAACTAAACAAGCACATACTGCGTCCACATACTTTTGATCGAGCTTATGGTCACATGGCCACAGAGTACATAATAGATTAACTGAATGAGCACATACTGCGTCCACATACTTTTGACCGAGCTTATGGCAACAGAGTACATAATAGATTAACTGAATGAGCACATACTGCGTCCACATACTTTTGACCGAGCTCATGGTCACATGGCCACAGAGTACATAATAGATTAACTGAATGAGCACATACTGCGTCCACATACTTTTGACCGAGCTCATGGTCACATGGCCACAGAGTACATAATAGATTAACTGAATGAGCACATACTGCTTCCACATACATTTGACTAAGCGTATGGTCACATGACCATAGAGTATTTATTAAAAGAATCTAGTGAGCACATACTTCGTCCACATACTTTTGACCAAGCGTATGGTCACATGGCCACAGAGTACATAATAGATTAACTGAATGAGCACATACTTCGTCCACATACTTTTGACCAAGCGTATGGTCACATGGCCACAGAGTACATAATAGATTAACTGAATGAGCACATACTGCGTCCACATACTTTTGACCGAGCTTATGGTCACATGGCCACAGAGTACATAATAGATTAACTGAATGAGCACATACTGCGTCCACATACTTTTGACCGAGCTTATGGTCACATGGCCACAGAGTACATAATAGATTAACTGAATGAGCACATACTGCGTCCACATACTTTTGACCGAGCTTATGGTCACATGGCCACAGAGTACATAATAGATTAACTGAATGAGCACATACTGCGTCCACATACATTTGACTAAGCGTATGGTCACATGACCATAGAGTATTTGTTAAAAGAATCTAATGAGCACATACTGTGTCCACATACTTGTGACCGAGCTTATGGTCACATGACCATACAGTACTTATTAGATAAACTGGATGAGCACATACTGCGTCCACATACTTGTGACTATGCTTATGGTCACATGACCATAATACACAAGAATGGTGATGGTTTTAAATTGGAGTGTTTGACAAGCTTATGGTCACATGACCATAAAGTACTTATTAGAGAAACTGAATGGGCACATACTGTTGACCAAGGTTATGGTCACATGACCATAATACACAAAAATGGTCATGGTTTTAAAATGGAATGTTTGACAAGCATATGGTCACATGACCATACAGCACTTATCAGAGGAATCTAATGAGCACATATTTGTCCACATACTTTTGACCATGCTTATGGTCACATGACCATAATGCACAAGAATGGTGATGGTTGGAATTGGAGTGTTTGACAAGCTTATGGTCGCATGTCTACATATTTTGATCATAGAGTGTTGTAGCAAAAAAGTTCTATATAATATCATAACAGTAAATACTTACTACTTTACTACTGACTTGACTCAGACTTGCTGTAAAGTCAAATTTACAGCATCAATTGTACAATATTTGGTCTTTGACCTTTAGTAGGATTTAAAAATCTTGTTGTAATTTGCTTACCTGGTTTTGCAGGCCTTCCACCAGCGCCTGTAAAAAATAAAGAATACAGATGTTCTATATCCGTTTTGCTGGCCAGTAAACAGAAGAACTAAACAAGGCTAAAGCCTTTCAGCCAATGAAAACATGATCAATTTCTCAACAATATGCAAAACTGAAGAGGTAACAAAGTAAATAGTGTGAGGACTGTGCTAGGACAGTATTGCGTTTGAGCACAGCAAGTCAGCTACTCAATCCACCAGTGTATATATCAATATAGTGACTATATTGCTTTGGAATATTTAATAAGGCTATAGTCTGAGAATATGAGGTATCATATTACCTAGTCCTTGACCTCCTGCGCCGATTCCAGTTCCGAGACCAAACCCACCAGTGCCGAGGCCTCCAGCACCAGGTCCGTATCCACCTACTGTTGGACAAAGATGATTAATCTCTGTGTTGTCTTTATGATTAAGGTTGCACCAAGATTTAGGTTAAACGATGCTAACAGTTTGGTATGAATTAAAATGTGGATTGCAAGCTGGTCCTCCAACACCGATGCCTGACCTCACATACACCGACCAGGCATAACATTATGACCACCTTTTTAATATTGTGTTGGTCCCCCTTTTGCAGCCCCATACACAATAAAATGTCAGCCTTCGCTCCCCACGTGCATCAATGAGCCTTGGTCGCCCATGACCCTGTCGGCGGTTTACCACTGTTCCTTCCTTGGACCACTTTTGATACAAACTGACCACTGCAGACTGGGAACGACCCACAAGAGCTGCAGTTTTGGAGATGCTCTGACCCAGTCGCCTAGCCATCACAATCTGGCCCTCGTCAAACTCGCTCAAATCCTTCTAACATGCCCACTAACAGGTGCTGTGATGAAGAGATAATCAGTGTTATTCACTTCATTTGTCAGTGGTCATAATGTTATGCCTTGTGTGGTATATGCTTTCTGACTGAATGGACACAAATTCATACAGACACAGAGTGAAGGCTGGTTAAGATTTTGGAATTTTGGGATTTCAGAGTCATTTGCTGTCATCGAGGTGGCATCTTTTCACCCTGGGCTTGACTGGCCCGCCTGCAGTCCAGATCTGTCTCAGATAGCCACAACCACTGACTGTTGAGCAACTGACGTTCTTTATCAAGCAAGAATGGGCGGAAACTCTGCTTAGTTAGTATCATCAGCTCCCAAACAATTAAAATTTGCATTTAATAGAAAACGTGATGCAATACAGTGATAAAGATGCTCCTGTCCCAACTCCCAAACTTCAATTCATTTGGCCAGTGACGACCATATATACAGTATCGTCCCATTTACTCTCTGTGAAATGCAGATGATATTAACCACATGCCTGGATGTTGTAATGCTGTCTTTTACGACAGTAAGGGGAGCTGTGATTTAACCTCAACACCTCGTAATGAATCTCTATGAATCTTGCTTTTTCAGTGCTTTTGAAGACACGATCAACATCTGGTCATAATTATAACCACTGTGGGATATGAGAGTTGCTAAATGTGTGGTCATAAGCCAGAAGGACTGAGGGTCTGAGGGTCTGAGATGAATTCATCATATACTGTACATTGACAGCTTAAAGGCAAGTAAGACCAAATCTGGTAACAGTGAAGTGGTAACATGTAATAACATGCAGTACAAAGACTACATGGCCAAAAGTATGTAGACATATGATCTTTGGAGTAGGTCCATTTTTTTGTTGGTGTGTTTAAATGTGTGACCTTCTTGCCAGTGTCAACATTATGTAAGCTGCCATGGATTTTGTTCCTATTAAAACGTTGCGTATTACTTAATATTCCAGTTTTTGTGAGTAATGAACCATTTGGGCACCCATGTAACTCTGTTAGTTGCTTTAAAAAGTTATATGTTGGGTTTTTTTATGGCTAATACTGTATATGCACTGTATGTTAACAGAGAGTTAATCTATTAGAGCTCACACATACAACTGTGTTTGCAACTGTGATTAATTAATTTTATTTTACAATATTGTTTAATTAATTAATACAAACGACACCCACAAATTCAACAATAACAAACCAACGAAGCATATCGTTGTGTGGATACTAAGATTTTCCTTAATAATGTAGCTAAAAACTAAGAAAATATTCTATTAATATCAACGTTATATGGCCGAATGTTTTTGGACACACTTCTGTATTACTGAGTTCATGAAGTACATGAAACAATTTGGACGCCCAGGTGGCGCAGCGGGATATTCTGCTAGCACACCAGCGCCGAGATTCTGAACTCCTAGGTTTGAAACTCGGCGTTGCCACCGGTCGGCTGGGCGCCATCTAGCGGGCATGATTGGCAGTGCATGCAGGGAGGGATGACCGGACTATGTGGGCAGGGTCTTCAAACGCTGTGTAAGGACCCTGATTGGCGGATAGAGGGTGGTAAAGGGTTCAGTTAAGGGCTGCGCACGGGTCGGAGGAGGCGTGAGCAGCAATATACCCAACTCAACTGCAAAAAATCGGAGATCGGCAGAAGAGGAAGACAAATTGACTACGCTAAATTGGGAGAAAATGGAAAAATATAATAAATAAAGTATATAAAATAATTTAGATGAAATTAAAGTTGTGTAGAAAGCCATTTAAATGCTTGTGATTTTGGTATGGAATGTCAAACCAACTCATGATCAAGTGTCCACATACTTGTATAGCATTCTATTTTGGTTGTATTAAGCAGCTTAAATGATATATTTGTTCAATACTGTGTATTCAGTAAGTATTCATTCATTTGAATGGATATAATTGGATATGGACATAACTTTTTATTCTGATCTACACTCAATCAGATCAGATTCAATATCAGATTCAATCACCAATAATGATGAGTCCAGTGAGTCCAAAAACCAGACTCTTTGCTGTGGGACTACAAAATATAGTCTGGTACATCCTGTTTGAAGTCAACCTTTTACTTTGGCATAATTGGTAATTAAGTGTAGATTGAAGTATCAAATCCCTAACACAATAAGGTGTTAATATTTTTTAAATCCACTCTATGTGTCTACTATCTACAGTGCTGGGATTTCTAAAATATAGAAGACTGGTCCAAGCAAGGACAACTCACCTGCAGCTTTGGCCGGTTTGTACGGGACTCCTGCGCCTCCTGTTAAAACAGTGTAAGAGGAAGAGTTATACCTCATGTAGGGTAACGGTTCATCTCTCAGTTTAGCTCTCTCCAGTGCTTCTCTTTACAGAAGATCTAAGGATCCATTTGTGCCTCGTTGAACAATGGCTTTCCTGAAATATTGACTTCACAGGTTCCCCAACAGGGAGCTTTAAATATGAAACGAGGGTCTTTCCAGGCACCGGGGCTACAGTGGGCGATGCGGTATTTCACTGAGATTTATGACACGTCCTAGATTTATGAGTATGATTTAGCCAGATGGAAGAGCAGCTAAGTGGAAACTGTACCATCTGACGAGAGGATAGACTTACAAGCGCAGTCGTGAAATCGCATTTTCTCCCAATTTAGCGTGGTCAATCTGTCCTCCGCTGCTGGGGGATCCCTGATTGCAGTTGAGGTGTATATTGCTGCTTACGCCCTTAGCGGATCATAATTTCACTCATGCTTCTGCTAATCAGGGTCCTTACACAGCGTTTGAAGACCCCACCCACACAGTCCGGTCATCCCGCCCTAGCAGAACCGTGTCTGCCGCGGGCACTGCCGATTATTCCTGCTAGATGGCACCCAGCCGACCGGTGGCGATGCCAAGTTTCAAACAGAGGAGTTCAGAATCTTGCCGCTGGTGTGCTAGCGGAATATCCCGCTGTGCCACCTGGGCGCCTTCGTTTATAATTATAATTAACTGTAGCCTTAGATATCTTTGTGTTCATGTATATAGGGTCAGTTTGAGAACATTATATAGCCAAAAGTTTGTAGACACACCTCCAAATGATTGATTGCAGTTGTTTTAGCCACATCTTTAGCTAACAGGTGTCAAAAAATTGATAATAAAAATCAGTCATATGCTTCCAGCTTAAATAGACACCCAAATTTGATGTTGAAGAACTCCATTGGTCTGTACGAAGCATTGACTTCAGCCTTTCTGAACACCTTAGGGGTAAACTGATACTCCTACTGAACCACCTCATTGTTGACTGACTGGGCACGAATTTAAACTGACAGACAGTTTCTGTTTTCATTTTAAAGGTCTACAAACCTGGATAAAATCCACCTCCTGGTAATGCACCTCCACCTGGATAGCCACCAATTCCAGTACCTGCAGGTGGATACACTCCTGTAAAAAAGATACAGTATTTTTATTACCACTTATTCTCTTAATTTAGCAGACCGTTTCATTCAAATCAACTAACAATTGTGTAATTGCACATACAATCCAAGCAACTGCAGGTTAAGGACCTCAGGCCTCACGTTAAGGACATAGGCTTAACCAATAGGCTACCACTGCCATGATAATCTAAGTATATCATAATGGATGTCTTACTTTGAGATAAAGGTTTGTTTGATAAGGTTTAGTCGTGATCTTGGTACCTTGAGGTACAAGGCACACAGTAACACCCTGGACAGGGCACCAGTCCATCGCAGGGCAGACACACACACACACCAATTCACCTGTAGGGCAATTCATTGTCTCCAATTAACCTGACTGCATGTCTTTGGACTGTGGGAGGAAACCGGAGCTCCCGAAGGAAACCCACGCAGACACGAGGACAACATGCAAACTCCAGACAGAAAGAACACGAACCCAGGACCTTCTTGAGGCGACAGTGCTGCCCATCGAGCAAACGCGCCGTCTGGGTCAGGAATTGAATTTTTATTATTTCAAACCACCCCAGAGTTGCCTTAGTTACATGTTATGGGTTAGTGTGTTGCTAAATAACAAATTCCCTTTCCTATCCCTAGCAAAAAGGAGCTCTTTACACCGTGCACTGTCTAAAAAGCATTTCAATAACGTCATGCTACCGACACCATATTTTACAGTTAGGATGTTATCTGGCTGATTTTCCTTGAAATCTAACTGCTACAGATTTATGCAACTGAGGGAGAATTTATTTGGTTACATTCACGACAGAAACGGTAGTTACTCATTACACAAGATTCACAAGTTTAATGTCGAACACAGTCATGGACAATTTTGTATCTCCAATTCACCTCACTTGCATGTTTTTGGACTGTGGGAGGAAACCGGAGCTGCCACCTGGGGATTGAACCCAGGACCGTCTTGCTGTGAGGCGACAGTGCTACCCACTGAGCCACTGTGCCGTCCCAGCTTCGGGAGAACCACAGTATGCATTCTTTTTGTTAAACAGACTTAGAGGAGTGACCTGACCTAGGTTGTGTGGCTTAAGTTTCATGTCCTCTTCGTTTCACTTTTTATGATAGAAGAAACTGAGCTCTGAGGCATGTTTAGGCC
This sequence comes from Trichomycterus rosablanca, assembly GCF_030014385.1. Lineage (NCBI taxonomy): Eukaryota > Metazoa > Chordata > Actinopteri > Siluriformes > Trichomycteridae > Trichomycterus > Trichomycterus rosablanca. The sequence goes on from NC_086012.1 coordinate 4,830,558, forward strand.
CATTAATATCATGTTGTATAGTTATCCCTGTACCTGTATTAGCTTCATAAACTGATGTGAATGCTACTTTAAACTCTCCTCAGGACAGTATCTACAATACCGCTAGACCTTCCAAAGAGTTAGGCTAGTTCTTATTATAAAGTAATACAACAATTGTGAAACACGGCAGTTACAGCTATTTGGGGGAATTGTCTTTGGAGTATTTGAAACGCATTTAATATTCCAAACGTGAACAATATGAAGATCGGCTTTCAGATTTCTTGTTTAAAAACAGCCAGGGTAAAATACACTAGCACACCAGAGCTGGGATTTCGAATACATCGTATCCAATCTCAGCTCTGCCATCTGGGTGGGATGAATCAGACCAGGGTTCCCCATAACTGATGCAATGACGACCTCTGCTGGCTGATTGATGGCGTCTGCACAGAGTCGAGGAATAACTCTGATCAGGGTGTGGCTCTCCGTGCACAAGGCTGATTGGCATATGAACTCGCCTCGTGCAGGTGAAAAGATGCAGTCGGCTACTGCACACGTGTCGGAGGGGGCATGTGTCTGTTCGCTTTCCACAATCGGGGTGGGGGTAAAAATTGGATGTGCTAAAAATCAGGAGAAAAAGGGAGACAATGCTTTAAAAAAAACAACCAGGGTCAAGTGAGGAAACAAAGCAGATGAAATAATTGGTTCAAGAAAGTCTGGTGTTCATGTTACACATAGTCCAGCTATGGGAATTTCCAACTGATTCACTAGTTCACGGCTAATAAATGAGACGAAAGATATAAAACACAAGACTTAGCTTTTTGTTGTAGCTTCATTAGCTTCAGTCATGTCCCAGTTTAGTAAACTGTTTTTGTTTCTTTGTGAAAATGTTTCTTGAATAAAGAACACATTAGTTGTACAGACAGACCAGTTACACACAGCGTGTACAAATTGGTTGGTTATGGGATGACAAGAAGTGTTTAGCTTGAGGCTGGCCGCCAGGAAAAGAAGAAAGACGTCCAGCTTGAAACATTAGCATTCTGTACGTCTCTACGAGCGCATGGGAAGTCGGGGTAGAGTTTATGATTTGTGTTTTGTAGTGCAGCCTCTCTCGGGGTAACCGGAGGTCTCGCAAAAGATCCTTTATTTGAAAGGACGAGGCCTCGGAGAACAGAGAGAATGAGCTCATGCATGTAGTGTAGTGATAGAGCTGGTGGTGTATGGGTTTGGTGCCTGGGAAGCGCTTGGACTCTGCGGTCGGAACTCCAGAGGTCGCCGAACGGCTTCGGATACCTTGCGCCCGCTCTGTGAACGCGATTGCGAAATTCGACTTTCCCATCCAGCGAAAACAAACACTCTTTGTCGTTCTCTTCTTCGGTTTGAAAGAGCCGCGGGTCGTCTCGAAAAACAAAAGAGCGTTTTAATTCCAACCAGACGTTTGGAAGTGTGTTTGTGTAACGAAACGAATGACCGAAGGAACCGTTCGATACAGATCTCGGATACCGTAGGGTGCATATGACTTTTAATACAAGGAGGTGGTTTTAATGTTATGCCTGATCGTGTATATTGTCTAAGCAATTAAGGGTTAAGGTAACATGGTAGGGGTGGGGCTTGAACCAGCAACCTTTTGAGTCCTAGTCCAGTACCTTAACCACTAGGTTACAGCTCCCCTATTTAGCTTCATAAATTGTTGTGAATGCTACTTTAAACTCATTTTACTTCATAATTTTAGGACAGTATCTACAATACTGATAGACCTTACAAAGAGTTAGGCTAGTTCTTATCATAAAGCAATACAACAATTGTGAAACACAGCAGTTACAGCTATTTTGGGAGAATTGTCTTTCAGATTTCTTGCTTAAAAACAGCCAGGGTAAAATACGCTAGCACACCAGAGCTGGGCTTTCGAATACATCGTATTACATCGGATCTCAGCTCTGCCATCCGGCTGGGCTGGGCGGCTATAGGAACAATGCTTGGTTGTTGTTCACAGGGTGGGAGGGTTGAGCCAGACCAGGGTTCCTCATAACCAGTGCAATTATGACCTCTGTACAGAGTCGAGGAATAATGCTGATCAGGGGGTGTCTCTCTGTGCACAAGGCTGATCCGCATATGAACTCGCCTCGTGCAGGTGAAAAGATGCAGTCGGGTACTGCACACGTGTCAGAGGGAGGAACCATTCGATACAGATCTCGGATACTGTAGGGTTCATATGACTTTTAATACAAGGAGGTGGTTTTAATGTTATGCCTGATCGTGTACATTGTCTAAGCAATTAAGGGTTAAGGACCTTGCTCAAGGGCCCAACAGTGGCAACATGGTAGGGGTGGGGCTTGAACCAGCAACCTTTTGAGTACTAGTCAAGTACCTTAACCACTAGGTTACAGCTCCCCTATGTAGCTTCATAAATTGTTGTGAATGCTCATTTTAGGACAGTATCTACAATACTGATAGACCTTACAAAGAGTTAGGCTAGTTCTTATTATAAAGCAATACAACAATTGTGAAACACAGCAGTTACAGCTATTTGGGAGAATTGCTCTGCCATCCGGCTGGGCTGGGCGGCTATGAGAACAACGATTGGCTGTTGTTCACAGGGTGGGATGAGCCAGACCAGGGTTCCCCATAACTGGTGCAATTACGACCTCTGTACAGAGTAGAGGAATAATGCTGATCAGGGTGTGTCTCTCCGTGCACAAGGCTGATCCGCATATGAACTCGCCTCGTGCAGGTGAAAAGATGCAGTCGGCTACTGCACACGTGTCGGAGGGGGCGTGTGATTGCGACATCGGACTTTCTCATCCAGCGAAAACAAACACTCTTTGTCGTTCTCTTTTTCGGCTCGACTCGAAAAACAAAAGAGCGGTTTAATTCCAACCAGACGTTTGGAAGTGTGTTCGTGTAACAAAACGAACGACCTAAGGAACCGTTCGATACCGATCTCGGGTACTGTAGGGTACTGTATGCCTCTTTCGGATAATAGGTCACCGGGTACGGGGGCACCGCCTTTTCGAGTGACAGTTGATGGAGTGTTTGTCATGGCAACCACATTAGAGCCACATTTCAAAGTCAAAGGGAGGATTTCCTGACTCTGTTTGAGAATAGAGAGCGAGGCGTGTGTTTTGGTACCTGGGTTCAGGGCTCTCGCTTGACCTATATATACATACCGATCAGGCATAGCATTATGACCACCTTCCTAATATTGTCTTGGTCTCGCTTTTGCTGCCCAAACAGCCCTGACCCGTCGAGGCATGGACTTCCCTAGACCCCTGAAGGTGTGCTGTTGTATCTGGCACCAAAATGTCAGCAGCAGATCCTTTAACTCCTCTAAGTTGTGAGGTGAGGCCTCCATGGATAGGACTGGTTTGTCCAGCACATCCCACAGATGCTCAATTGGATTGAGATCTGGGGAATTTGGAGGCCAAACTGGTTGTTGTGCTCCTCAACCCGTTCCTGAAGCATTTTTGCTCTGTAGCAGGGTGCATCATCCTGATGAAAGGGTGAACATGGTCTGCAACAATGCTTAGGTAGGTGCTAAGTGTCAAAGTAACACCTACATGGATGGCAGGACACAAGGTTTCCCAGCAGAACGTCAACCGAAGCCTCACACTGCCTCTGCCGGCTTGCCTTCTTCCCATAGTGCATCCTGGTCCCCAGGTAAGCGACGCACACGCACCCGGACATCCACCATCCATCAGACCAGGCCACCTTCTTGTATTGCTACCTTTCTATCAGAACCAGCATTGACTTCTTTAGCAGTTTGACCTACAGTAGCCCGTCTGTTGGATCGGACCACACGGGCCAGCTTTCGCTCCCCACGTGCATCAATGAGCCTTGGCCGCCCATGACCCTGTCGCCGGTTTACCGATGTTCCTTCCTTGGACCACTTTTGATAGATACACCCCGCAAAAGCTGCAGTTTTGGAGATGCTCTGACCCAGTCGTCTAGCCATCACAATTTTTCCTGCTTCTAACATCAACTTTGAGGATAAAATGTTCGCACACCGAGGCATAACATTATGACCACCTTCCTAATATTGTGTTGGTCGCCCTTGTGCAGCCAAAACAGCCCTGACCCGTCGAGGCAGGACTCCACTATGATTTAGGGAAGGCTCTTTCCTGTTCCAGCATGACTCCAGGACCCCTGTCTACAAAGCAACGTCCATAAAGACCATGATTTGGTGAGTAAACACCTTTGGGATTCATCGAATGGGCACAAATTCCCATCATGGCATGGAAAGACAAGTCCATATTAATGCGCATATTAATCAGCCTAACAGAACTCAACTTGTGTTGTCAAATGTGTTGGACACGCCTATTAATTTTACTGAATGAAACCTTTAAGTAAACGAGTACGAGTCTGTGATCACATCTGACGGGAATGTTTAAGGGACTCGGGGCTTGGAACGCGTTTTTGATTGATACTTGGGGGAATAATTAAAGCTGTTTTGATAATTAGTTTGGCACGTTATTAAGTGGCGTTGCTGTTTAATAAAGCGCCGGGAGACCACGCTATTCACATCCGAGGCACGCCTAATTCATACGTGAGCGGACGCAGGCTCACTCGCTTCATTACAGACGACCGAATTAATTAAAGTTCTGTAAAACGTTATGTGGAACTCATTATTCGGGTAATGAGAAGCCTGTACCTCTTGACATTACTGCTGTAATTGGTGGTTATAACCTCTCTGTGGACGCTAATGATGGGAGTTTTTTAAGGCAGGCGGCGGGGCCAAATAACATTCCGATCTCGTGTGCAGATTGTGGCCTTTATTAAGTCTATCAGTGCTGCCAACTTCACATTGGCTCTGACTTCAAGTCTCCTGTTGTATTGAATTATATACAGTACATACAGGGTTCATTAATGATCCAAAACATTAGGATATGTCAAAATGTGCCTACGATGGGTACATGAGCATTGGGTCCAGACATTCCAGACATAGAAGCACAATAAAGGTTGACCAGTATGACCAGTATGACAAATCCTGTTTACTTGTGCAAGATATAGCACCGTAATGCACTATAGGATAATCCACTTAGCAACCACCTAGCAACATACTAAATGTCCTGGTTTAGGATCGTTGTTTTAGTACAATAAGTCACATGGACCATGGAACGCATTAACAGGTTACCCATACATCCTTATGAGAAAAAAAAAAACCTTGAAACTCAACACCTTTAAAACTCAACCCCACTTCCAGAACCAATTGACAGTGAGTTTCAAGGTACCATTGTACACTGATCGGCCATAACATTAAAACCTTCTGTCCATTTGATCAGCTCCACTCACCATATAGAAGCACTTTATAGTTCTACAATTACTGCCTGTAGTCCATCTGTTTCTCTGCATGCTTTGTTAGCCTCCTTTCACCCTGTTCTTCAATGCTCAGGACCCCCACATGACCACTACAGAGCAGGTATTATTTGGGTGGTGGGTCATTCCAAGCACTGCACTGACACTGACATGGTGGTGGTGTGTTAGTGTGTGTTGTGCTGGTATGAATGAGTTTTTAAACACCTTACTGGCCCTGCTGGATTGAGAATAGTCCACCAATCAAAAATATCCAGCCAACAGCGCCCCGTGGGCAGCGTCCTCTGACCACTGATGAAGGTCTCGAAGACGACCGACTGAAACAGCAGCAATAGATGAGCGATCGTCTCTGACTTTACATCTACAGGGTGGACCAACTAGGTAGGAGTGTGTAATACAGTGGACAGTGAGTGGACACTATTTAAAAACTCCACTCATACGAGGACAACACACACTAACACACCACCACCATGTCAGTGTCAGGGCAGTGCTGAGAATCATCCACCACCCAAAAAATACCTGCTCTGTGGTGGTCCTGACCATTGAAGAACAGGGTAAGAGGAGGCTAACAAAGCATGCAGAGAAACAGATGGACTACAGTCAGTAAACAAGGGGGTGGTTTTAATGTTATGGCTGATCAGTGTACTTCAGCTCTGTAGACTACATCCATGGTATTAATTCTAATATTCTATCCATAAAAAAACATCTAAAAGCTGAGCGTGAAAGAATGAGAACGTGTAAATCTCCCTGATAGGAAGCCCTCCCATTCTTCCCGAGCCCGAGCTGTGGCGTCTGACACATCTGTGATACAGAGAGCGCCGCAAATGCGAAGAATGCAAAGTCAAATAAACACGCGACACACAGACCCTGCTGGCAGGTGGAAGCCATTCACCCCCTTCTCCCACCTCCTACGTTTGGCTGAGGATGACCCTTAACACAATAAAGAACGGTTTGGACTAGTTTCTTCCCACATATATCTCTCCGAAAGTAATCGTGACCCCGTCGAACCCCGCTCCAGAAGGATTACGGAAAAGCTTGGGTTTCATAAACAGTATTAATGATATACTGGAGAATAGAGTCCGTCCAAGGAACGTGACAATAGCGCATCAACATTTCTGGGCTGTAATAAAGTGCTCGTTTATATACAGTATAGAGAGATTCATGTGAGGATACGATACAGGGCCAAAATAAAGTGGACACCTCTTCCAGTTGGTGGATTTAGGTATTTCAGCAACACTCATTGTTAGTAAGTGCTTAAAACTAGGCATTTGAACATGTCATAAATACAGACGAATACATGATACCAATCCAACATCAGCGGACAACAGGTAGATTATGTTGCTCAAATGTCTACTGTATACAGCCAAAACCATAGACATACCACAGCCATAACACTCTCTAATGTGAACACAAAGTTAGTGATTTAAATAGAGATGTCTAGAAGCAACAACAGCTCAGCGGCTCAGTACTGTTGAGTAGTAAAGGAGAACAGAACAAAGTCTTGTACCAATACCATCCTGTATATGTGGTCGAACACCCACCATATTGTTTATATACTGTAGTGTGGTCCTTTAATAACACTATACAGGGTTTACTTTAAAATGAAACATTTGGATATCCCAATAATGGAAGCTCTGCTCTGCTACCAGTCGGCTGGGCGCCCCCAAGCAGGCAAAATTGGCCAGTAGTCTGCTGGGTGGGACAAGACTGGACTAATACAGTAAGAGAATGGGGTCTCGAAGCTGTATAAGGACCCTGTACAGAAGTGGAGGGATGCTGAGATCAGTATGTGACTCTCCATGCGCAAGACTGGTCTCTTGTGCACATCCACCAACATATGGGCGAATAAAAAGGGGTCAGTCTTTTTGGAAATGTGTTGCAGGCTTCATTCATAAGAATTAGTATACACCGATCAGCCATAACATTAAAACCACCTCCTTGTTTCTACACTCACTGTCTATTTTATCAGCTCCACTTACCATATAGAAGCACTTTGCAGTTCTACAATTACTGACTGTAGTCCATCTGTTTCTCTGTACGCTTTGTTAGCCCCCTTTCACTCTGTTCTTCAATGGTCAGGACCCCCACAGGACCACTACAGAGTAGGTATTATTTGTGGTGGTGGTGGATCATTCTCAGGACTGCAGTGACACTGGTATGAGTGGATCAGACACAGCAGCGCTGATGGAGTTTTTAAACACCTCACTGTCACTGCTGGACTGAGAATAGTCCACCACCCAAATATATCCAGACAACAGCGCCCCGTGGGCAGCGTCCTGTGACCACTGATGAAGGTCTAGAAGATGACCGACTCAAACAGCAGCAATAGATGAGCGATCGCTTCAGACTTTACATCTACAAAGTGAACCAACTAGGTAGGAGTGTCTAACAGAGTGGACAGTGAGTGGACACTGTATTTAAAAAAAAAACTCCACTCATGCCGGCACAACACACACTAACACACCACCACCATGTCATTGTCAGTGCAGTGCTGAGAATGATCCACCACCCAAATAATACCTGCTCTGTGGTGGTCCTGTGGGGACCATTAAAGAACAGCATGAAAGAAGGCTAACAAAGCATGCCGAGAAACAGATGGGGTACAGTCAGTAATTGTAGAACTACAAAGTGCTTCTATATGGTAAGTGGAGCTGATAAAATGGACAAGGCTTTCAGCTTCACATGCCGGGATTCATCGTGAACCAGAGACTCGGACCACATGACCGGGCGTGTTCGGTTGTTTTAGCCACGGCTGATCTCCATCTCGATCTCCCTTAATACTTTCAGCTCATCCCGAAGGTGCGCCTGATTTGTTTTGGAACCGACTCGTCTAAAGTGTGGCTCCGTGCCTCGATTTTGATCCTGGCATCTCTGGAGGAATGAAAATACCTTCCGCGCACTTCGACCTCGCTTTGACGTTCACCTTGAAATTTATAATCATCGCGCGAATACTCGTAACGCATTGTTGTCATAGCTAGCGGGCCAACAGAGACCAGGACTAGGAGGGGTAGTAATAGATGCTGTATTGTTTATAGCTTTATTAATGTCACTTAAAAAATGCTTTTCATTTCACTCCAAGAGTCAGACACATAATACAGCCATAAGTATGTGGACATCCCGTTCCAAAACCATTGGAATCAATGCTGGATTAGCCTTCCTGCGGCTGTATGACTTCACTCATTTGGAATCGCTTTTGGAGAACGTTTGTGGACGTTTCTGCCAGAAGAGGCGATGTTAAAGTCAAGTTTTGTGTGTTTAGAATTTTGAATAATGTATTTCAAGTCTTGTTATCTGTCCACCATGAGCTACGAGTACCTACAGATGAGAGAACTTCATGTGTAAATCAACAGAAGTATGCACAAAATAACCTGGTATTGTTTATCAGAAGCTACACAATGCTAACTGCAATAACAAAGAGACTGAGTTGCTTAAATGTCTTTAACTTAATAACCTTGGCATAGCACAGCTGCCATTCTTCACGGCAGATTCCAGATTCCAGGTCTTTACACAGTGTTGTCTTGGATGTATGCTTTGGGTCATTTTGAATGGTGAGCTGTTGCCCCGGTCTGAGATTGTGTACGCTCTGGAGGAGGTATTTGGCTGTATTCGTGTGCCTCTTTGTTTTTACCAGTCTCTCTGTCCCTGGCACTGAGGAGTGCGTGATGCTGCCAGGAGCTCCCCATAGCATGATGCTACCACCACCATGTTTCACTGTACGGTAGGTAGTAATAATAATAAGTTAGCTTAACATAGCACCTTTCTCATACTCAAGTATGTTACTCAACTGTTTACGGGAGGGAATTGATGGAAATATTGAGAATACAGGTCTGTTTTAAGTTGAGTTTTTACAGGATGGAAGTGAGGAGCAGAAACGGGGCCATGACACTGAAAGATATTCCCCCTGCTGAGACCAGTCTAAAATTAGGGATGGCAAGAAGACAAGCATCAGAGGACCTGAGTGTACAGGCAGGGCAGTTTAAGTGTAGAAATTCTGCTAAATAAGGGGGTACACGACAATGCACTTGTGGGTGAGCAGGAGGAGGTGTGCGATAGGTAGCCAGTGTAACTGACTGTAGTAGGGTAAGTATTAACCTACCCTTGTTTTAGTAGGTATTAACCCTGGAAACCTTGTTTTCTATCCCTGCCCTGATCTATGCCTTGCCAAATTTGACTTCAGAGACCCAGAGACAGTTCATTGGACCTCCTGTCTTGGTTCCCATCCTGAAAATGCAGTGGATATTGGGGGCCTTAACAGACTCAGCTCATGTGCATGGCCATTCCAATCAAAATGCTACAAGTGGACACCAATTAAGATTTAGATACATGTCAAGAATGACCACAATTTGTTGTAGCCTAGTGGTTAAGGTACTGGACTAGTAAACAGGAGGTGGTTGGTTCAAGACCCACTACTGCCAAGTTGCTGCTGTTGAACCCATGAGAAAGGCCCTTAACCCTCAATTGCTCAGACTGCATACTGTCACAGTACTGTAAGTCACTTTGGATAGGCGTCTGCTAAATGCAAAAATCCAACATAACAGTGTACAAAAAAAACAAGACATTTAAATAATGTCTAAATACAGACATAATGTAGAGTAGGGGTGTGCAAACTTTTCTTGTTGGGGGCCAGATGGAGTACAGGCCACAAAACAAACTGTAAGGAAAGCAGAACCCAACAGTGGGACACCGTGCCATTAGCAAAGTACAAAACCCAGCCAGAGGGTTTAGTCATTTCCCACCGGTGCCCCTCTGTGCCGTGGTGGCCCGCTATGTGTGTGTGTGGTTCAGAATGGCCGTGTTTTTATACCGAAGTGCTAAAGATATAGCTGATAAACTGTCAAATCTGTTAACAGCCTCTGATTGTGAATGAACGACATAAATTAATGTGGCTAAATGAAGCCTCTTATCTCTGGTAGCATGGCTGCATTCCTTTGCAAGCCCTGCCAACATTTTAGGAACCTGGCAAAGCATAGCGCTGAGATCTGAGGTCACTGACTGGCCAGTTACGGTGGCCTAGTTTCTCATATGGACCCAGACTACAATACAGGGCTGTACTTCACTGGACCTTACAGGATTTCCAGTGCTTTATTGTAGCCGGGGTCGGTATGGGTCCGGTTTACCTGGAATGACTGGGCGTAATAAACAGGATGCCAATCCCCACGGCTGGGAATTCAAACCCTGGATTACATTTACTCAAAGCGACTTACAGTACCGTGACAGCATATTTTCTAAGCAATTGAGGGTTAAGGGCCTTGCTCAAGGGCCCAACAGTGGCAACCTGTCAGTGGTGGGGCTTGAACCAGCGATCTTTTGATTACTAGTCCAGTACCTTAACCGCTAGGCTACAACTACTACAGTGGACAAGCATAACTTTATATCAATATGTGAATTGATCTATACAACGAGTCGCAAGAATACAAGCTTCGACTGATAGACTCCACAAAGTTTTCATTGTAAACTTTTCTATCAAGATCTAACAGGGCTTGTCCGCCAGGCAAAACCATCCACCATTGTGCCACTGTAGTAGTAGGATATTATCATATTATCATATTATAAGGACGCTTTTCAGCAGCAGGGAACCGCAGTCTGTTCAGGATTGATTGAAGAAGAACCGAAGCTATAAAGCAACCAGGGGCGCCTACACGGACAATGATTGGCTCGTCAGTTGGGATGGATGCTGGCTGATCAATGAGGGATAACAAAGATCAGTGCATGACTCTCCATGCGCAAGACTGAGCCCTGTATGAACTCTACCCTGTGGTGGTAGGATATTATTACCATATTATAAGGACGCTTTTTAGCAGCAGGGAACCGCAGTCTGTTCAGGATTGATTGAAGAAGAACCGAAGCTATAAAGCAACCAGGGGCGCCTACACGGACAATGATTGGCTCATCAGTTCCTCACAACTGATCGATTGCACCAGCATCAGAGACGGGGGATAATGGAGATCAGTGCGTGACTCTCTGTGCGCGAGACTGAGCCCCGTATAAACACCTGTCAGAGCTGGGAAGGCTTTCATCGGTCAGGATTAAAGGTTAGCAGCAGTACAGAAGAAGCGAAATGCAATCTGGTAATTGGGTATGACTAAATTAGGAGGAAAATTGGACGCTAAAGATACATTGATCCATTGTGGCCTAGTTTTTGAATAGCACTCAAGACCCAAGACCACAACACAGGACTAGACTCTGTTTACAGCCCTTCATGTGACAGATTTTGTACACAGTCGTCCCGAGCTGGGATTTAGAAGTGGAACTGGGATCGACTTGCATTTTTGTGATGATATTTGAGGGAGAATTTGCATTGTAATGGTTTGTCTGGATTCTTTAAAGGATCGGTGTAAAACACAAACAAGGAACATTGCTAATCGTAGTCTTGCCCAAATCCCACAGAGGTCTTGTGAGGACAGGCTATGATATTACACCAGTTTTCAGTCTACACATACATCGATCAACCATAACATTCAAACCACCTCCTTATTTCTACACTCACTGTCCATTTTATCAGCTCCACTTACCATATAGAAGCACTTTGTAGTTGTACAATTACTGACTGTAGCCCATCTGTTTGTTATCGCCCTTTTCATGCTGTTCTTCAATGGTCAGGACCCCCACAGGACCACCACAGAGCAGGTATTATTTAGGTGGTGGGTAATTCTCAGCACTGCACTGACATGGTGGTGGTGTGTTAGTGTAGAAATAATGCTGATGGGGGTGTGGCCCTCCATACACAGCGCCCGTCAGTGTATGAACTCGACTCGTGCAGGTGAAAAATGCAGTCTGTACTGACTGTACGTGCCGGTTGAGAGGTGTCCTCAGTCAGTTAAAGTGCTGAGAATGATCCACCACCCAAACAATACCTGCTCTGTGATGGTCCTGTGGGGGGTCCTGACCATTAAAGAACAGAGCAAAAGGAGGTTAAATAGTATGTAAAGAAACAGACGGACTACAGTCAGTAATTGTAGAACTACAAAGTGCTCCTATATGGTAAGTGGAGCTGATAACGCCATCCAACACAACATTAAATCAGCCACGATTATTCCCAAACCATCAAATCCAAAACTGTTGTTTTATTTGGAGGGGCCTGGATGCGCCAGACCTGGACGTACCATCTGATCTGGACGCTCTTTTGCGTGCCTTAAACTCACGCCAGCCGAGTGTCAAAGCAGAAAAGAATGAATGAATCATGATCCATCTGAAGTCCTGAGCTTCAACCTGACGCCAAACAAAATACTTTCAGAAGATCATGAATTCTTACATGAGTGTAAAGTGCTTTTTTTATATTTATTCATGTTTTTTCTCTCTCTCTTCGTCAACATGATTAAGACTGAGAGAAAATCGCTACATGGTGAAATAAAACCGTGTGAGAAAGTCGTTCATGTTTGACGCAGTTCTGGTGCAGAGGACAATTAAGAATAATTATACTTAAAGTTCTGGCACCTGCCAAATCCCAATTCAACGTCGTTTTATATCCCTAGTATTTGTGGGACTACTACTCTTTGACAACTTTTCTCTCTGTAAGGTCTATCAGTACGATAGACACCATCTACAGTGAAGTGCCGATGTAGAGAGACTCTCAATGATGCTTTTAGCAGCAGGGAACCACAGTCTGTTCAGGACTGAGTGAAGAAGAACCCTACACGGACAATGACTGGCATCCCTGTTGGGCTGGATACAGTCACAAAACCTGTCAAAAGTTAGCGCTGTGGCTAAAAGCAATGGTCATGGATCGACCACATTCAAGGTGCTACATAGACTACACAAAGTTTCCATTCTACACCTTTCTACCTGAACTGTAGTCTGTGTAAAATAGATCTAACAGGGTTCGTCTGCCAGGCAAAACCATCGTACAACTAAGGTGGTAGGAAATTATTATCATATTATAAGGATGCTTTTCAGCAGCAGGGAACCGCAGAAAGGGAGTTTTCCGGCAGACTGGGCGCCTACACGGACAATGATTGGCTCGGCCGTTGGGTTGGATGCCCGAGGGGATTCCTCATTCCTAAAGCAATTACGACCTCTGCTGGCTCTTCTCAGTCAGGAGTGGAGGTCAGCGAAAAGCAATCGGGTAATTGGATATGACTAGATTAGAGGGAGGGGGCAATTGGAGAGAGGATACTTCAGACTATACAGAGGTCAGTAAGTAAAATATCAAAGTACAGCCACAGAACCTGTCAAAAGTTAGCGCTGTGGCTAAAAGCAATGATCATGGATCCACCACATTCAAGGTGCTACATGAAAGAGTTGCTATGAAAGAGATTATAGCTCTAGTGACAGACTCCACAAAGTTTTCATTGTGAACTTCTCTACCAGAGTTGGTAGTGGTTTGTGTAAAATTGTTCTAGGGCTCATCAGTCAGCCAAAACTATCCACCACTGGAAACTTAAAGGTCCAGAGACTAGCAAATACCCAACATTAGGACTTTAGTTGGAAACTTAATCAATAATATTGGATTTGGATCTTTTTAGGGATATTTACCAGTGTGTGTGTGTGTGGTAAATCCCCCAGTTTCCCAATTATGTCACTGTTTAGGGTAACTGTAGTGAAGTCAGGAAGGCTTAAGCCTTAATAACCTCTTATATACACATACTTAAGCTCGTCATCCATATACAGATTTATTACTCTATGAATAACATCTTCCAGGGTCTGTTTGTCTGACTTTGACTGGATCGCCTCAAACTCACTCTGAATAAATCTTGTAGGCTGATGATGGTGTAATGGAGACCAGTAGTAATGGTACCAACGTCAGATTTATTTCCCAATCTGGCTCCCGATGATCATGTAATAAAGAAATGGTAAATGTTACCGACGTCTTTTGGGGATTTATTTCCCAATCTGGCTCCCCCGGCACATGCCTGCTCATGCCCTAATGTACAATGACCGGCCAAGGAAAGCATTCCACATTTCACCTGAACTTGCTCTCCAAACCGCCTGTCATGATCTAAGCTTTGAAATTGAAATCCAAGAAAAGCTTTGATCTCTTCAACACAAACATCAATCATCAATCGCTTGTTTTTAGCTCATGTGCATCAACCGACTTTCAAGTAAAAAACATGGAACTGCAATACCAGCCTTGATTAATTCAACCTCGATTATCAGGGGTCATTACCAGATGTGGCACTGTTGGAACTAAAAGCTAATGCCACCCTATGAATGGAACTAAATAAAAATAAACAAAAGCTAATGCTAATTCTACCCTATTAATAAAACTAATAACGGGACAGTGCTAGCCTAGTGGGTAGAGCTTTGGGCTATCAACCAGAAGATTGGCGGTTCAAATCCAGGCTCTGCTATGCAGCCACTGTTGGGTCCTTGAGCAAGGCCCTTAACCCTGTCTGCTCCAGGGGCGCCGTACGATGGCTGACCCTGCGCTCTGACCCCAGCTTCCAAACAAGCTGGGATATGCGAAGAAAGAATTTAATTGTACTGCACAACTGTATATGTATATATGACAAATAAATGTTTCTTCTAACTAAAGCCACCCTATGAAAGGAACTACATAAAAATCAACAAAAGCTAAAGCTACTGCTATTCTAGTAATGGGACTAAATGAAAATCAACAGAAGCTAATGCTAATGCTGCCCTATTAATTGAAGCTCATTTATTTAGTTTAATTCACAGGGTAGCATTAGTTTTATTTTATTTACTTTTATAATGCTACCCTACGAATGAAACTAAATAAAATAAACAAAAGATAATGCTAATCCCTCTCTATGAATGGAACTAAGTTGATATTCAACAAAAGCTAATGCTAATTCTACCCTATAAAAGGAACTAAAAACTAATGCCACCTTATGAAGAGAACTAAATAAAAATCAACAAAAGCTAATGCTAATTCTATCATATAAAAGGAACTAAAAACTAATGCCACCCTATAAAAAGAACTAAAACCTAATGCCACCCTATAAAAGGAACTAAATGAAAATAATTAAAAGCTAATGCTACCCTATAAATGAAAAAGCTAATGCTACCCTATGAATGGAACTCAATAAAAATAAATAAAAGCTAAAGTTAATGCCACCTTATGAAAGGAATTAATAACTAATGCCACCCTATGAACGGAACTAAATAAACATCAACAAAAGCTAATGCTAATGCTACCCTATTAATGGAACTAATAACTAATGCTACCCTATGGATGGAACTAAATAAAAATAAACAAAAGCTAATGCTAATTTTACCCTATAAAATGAACAAAATAAAAATCAACAAAAGCTAAAGCCACCTTATGAATGGAACTAAGTCAAAATCATTGTAAGCTTATGCTAATGCTACTCTGTGAATGAAAGAAAATAACAACCAATAAGAGCTAATTGATTTAGTTTCATTCACAGAGTAACATTAGCATTAGCTACCCTATGAATGCTACCCTATAAATGGAACTAAATTAAAATTAATGAACGAATGAAACTAAATAAATATAGCTAATACTACTCTATGAATGGAACTAAATAAAAAGCAGGGAAAGCTAATGCTACCCTACCAATGGAACTACATGTAAATCAACAAAAGCTAATGCTAATCCCTCCCTCTGAATGGAACTAGATGTAATGATCTGTAACTTGTGGCTGTTTGGTTGCAGTACAGTATAAAACATGAAACTCTGGACCTCAGTGGTTCTTGTATCAGTGTTTCAGTGATTGTACAGTACTTACTTACACATGGGGGAAAATCTGCCAGAATAAAGCTACAAAACAGCACTTGGAAGAAATTTTCACATTAGCTTCGAGCAATTTCGCTAGCAGCACATGGATACAGCAGCTGTCCTACAGTCCAGGAATGTGTACTTTCTGTTCAGCTCCTAATAAGTTATTCTGGCCTGGATCAGGAGACCAAAATCCCACAAAAAGCTCCAGATTCTGTGGCTTCAGACTTAATGAAAACAGTAAATGTTGCAGAATTGTAGGGTCGCCACAGCGGATCTGGTAATGAGTTTAATTAAATACGTAAATCTGTTCACCACCACATATGTTTATGTTTCTACACTCACTGTCCATTTTATCAGCTCCATTTACCATACAGGAGCACTTTGTAGTTCTACAATTACTGACTGTACATCTGTTTCTCTGCATGCTTTGTTATCCCCCTTTCATGCTGTTCTTCAATGGTCAGGACCCCCACAGGACCACCACAGAGCAGGTATTATTTAGGTGGTGGATGATTCTCAGGACTGCAGTGACACTGACATGGTGGTGCTGTGTTAGTGTGTGTTGTGCTGGTATGAGTGGATAAGTCACAGCAATGCTGCTGGAGATTTTAAACACCTCACTGTAACTGCTGGACTGAGAATAGTCCACCAACCGAAAATACCCAGCCAACAGTGCCACATGTGCAGCGTCCTGTGACCACTGATGAAGGTCTAGAAGATGACCGACTCAAACAGCAGCAATAGATGAGCGATCATCTCTGACTTTACATGTACAAGATGGACCAACTAGGTAGGAGTGTCTAATAGAGTGGACAGTGAGTGGACTTATACTAGCACAACATACACTAACACACCAGCACCATGTCAGTGTCACTGCAGTGCTGAGAATGATCCGCCACCTAAATAATACCTGCTCTGTGGTGGTCCTGTGGGGGTCCTGACCATTGAAGAACAGCATGAAAGGGGGCTAACAAAGCATGTAGAGAAACAGACGGACTACAGTCAGTAATTGTAGAACTACAAGGTGGAGCTGATACAATGGACAGTGTGTGTAGAAACAAGGAGGTGTATATGTATATTTTAGTTGTTTTAAAGCCGAGAAGAACACAGACATTCACTTCCAAGAATAAAAACAAGTTCAAACCAAAACCAGAGACAAAAGAATGGACTTGGCAACGATATCAGAGCCGTACTTTGAACTCTGATGTTTTCCACAAAAGTTTTCATTTACCAATAGCATGCAAGCGAGAGTCAACATGGAAGCTGTGTGTTTATCGCCGGCATTAAATAATCGTCGTGTCTATTCGGTGTCGACTGGCAGGCTTGATTACCCACACTCTGATTACAGGAGTTCTGCTACATAAACTAGCCGTGATGTTAACAAGCCAAACAAGGTCTCACTATTTATAAAAAAAAAAAAATACAGAGCTGAGATATTACTTGGGACATTCGAGTCCAAAATCGAGTCCAAAACCGTAAGCCAGCAACACATCTGCGTTCAATTTGTGATGCCTTGTTGCAGCGGCGCACAGACGGACTGGATATATAGTTCTGCTTTGTCTTACATCGTGTGTTTTACAGTTAGAATTAGCATTACTCGCGGAGGTAAGGAGCTGCAGGTGGACGACGGCGCATAAATCTGGAAAAAATGAGCTCATTTGTATAGACGAGCAATAACAATTGTAAAATTTATTGATTTTACTGCAGCTGCTGCTGGGAATAAAACATACCGAGTACGATTTTAAACTGCCTGTGGGAATTTGTGATTATTTAGGATTGGAAGAAAGAGGATTTGTAAGGTCAGGCACGATAGGTCTGGCTCTGAATCTACAATGGGGTGGAAATCAGGGCTCTGTGTTTACTAGAGTTCCTTCAAAGGCAGGGGTTGTGAGGAGCAACCCGTCAGACCCTCCGTCCCTCAGACATGGGACACTGTGTGTGCAGCGGTAAAACGTGCTAGCACTCATCTGTTCAAAACTCAGCTCTGCCATCCGGCTGAGCACCTACACGAACAACGATTGGCTGTCGTTCATACAGGGTGGGAGCTGGGACCTCAAAACTGATGCAATTACGACCTCTGCTGGCTGTCGGGGAATAATGTGTTGATCAGGGTGTGTCTCTCCGTACACAAAGCTGATCCGCATATGAACTCTCCTTAATCAGGTGAAAAGATTCAGTCGGCTACGGCACACGTGTCGGAGGGGACGTGTGTCAGTCAGAGAGGAAGAGTAATGCAATCGAGTAATTGGATACAACACATCAACCCAATAATTAGTAATGGTGTCCATATAATTTTGACCATGTAATATTTAATATTAAATAAAAAGAGTACATTAACATAGGGATGTTACCAGGATCGTGAACACTAGGCCTACTGGGTTTGATCCGAGACTCAGAGCTTAGCTGGGACCCTAACAGGCACATGTCTAAAAGAGGAACCACGAGAGGGGATTAACCACCATGGCACAGGGGGTGACAATAAGTGGCGGGGGGCATCTGCTAGCCTGAAGCGCTGCCCCACCAGCACTATCATCACAGTCTGGGCTCCTGAGTGTAATTCATGAGTGTAACAATGGCCGAGTTGAAGGAGAGAAGGAAGCATGGATTGCTTTGCAACAGCGACTCCTGCTGTCTGGATGTAGCGCTGGCACCAAGGGTAGAAGAACACAGGAAAACCAAAACCTCCATATCACCTACCAATACTAACACAATGCTTTATGGAATGGCGCTCTATAGAGGTTTATGTGTTCATGTCAGTGCTTATAGGGGTGTTCCTCACGATCCATTACTACTAAGCAAAGTTTAGGAATGTACATAAACACAGTACAGTACAGTAGACTAAATTATAGTGAATTATAGTGAATAATTGATAGAAATAAAAGGGACAACTGTAAAGGCTTTAAAATGATCACTGTGAGGCACTGGTTCCTCAACAATGTTGTAAAATTTCTAAAAAAAAAAAATAATAATACCACAGTATATTGTACAAAGGTTAAACATTGGCAAAGGATCCCACAGAATGGTTTTTTTTTTTTCTTTTACTGTAAGACATAGTGACTACATGTGAGTGGAAATGATGTAGCAGGTTAAATCTCAAGCATTAATATCATAGTTTGTAAATATTAGGATAGTATTTTGTATTAACATAGATTTGTATTTTATTAACACAGTATTGTGTATAGTATTAAATAGTAACAGTATTGTATTAACATAATATTTGCATTGTATTAACATAGTATTGTGTATAGTAATAAATAGTAACAGTATATTGTATTAACATTGTATTGTATTAACATTATATTTGTACTGAATGAACATAGTATATTGCATTTACATTAAATTTGTATTGTATTAACATAGTATTGTCTATAGTATTAAATAGTATCACAGTATATTGTATTAACATTGTATTGAATTAACATTATATTTGTATTGTATTAACATAGTATTGTGTATATTATTAAATAGTATCATAGTATTTTGTATTAACATTATATTTGTATTGAATTAGCATAGTATGTTGTATTAACATTATATTTGTATTGTATTAATATTATATTTGTATTGAATTAACATAGTATATTGTATTAACGTTATATTTGTATTGTATTAACATAGTATTGTGTATATTATTAAATAGTATCATAGTATTTTGTATTAACATTATATTTGTATTGAATTAGCATAGTATGTTGTATTAACATTATATTTGTATTGTATTAATATTATATTTGTATTGAATTAACATAGTATGTTGTATTAACGTTATATTTGTATTGTATTAACATTGTACTGAATTAACATAGTATGTTGTATTAACATTATATTTGTATTTCATTAACATAATACTTTGTAAAGTATTACATATTAACAAAATATTTCATATTAACATTATATTTGTATTGCATTAACATAGTATTGTGTATAGTAATAAATTGTAACATATATTGTATTAACATTGTATTGAATGAACATAGTATTGTGTATAGTATTAAATAGTAACATAGTATATTGTATTAACATTATATTTGTATTGCATTAACGTAGTACTTTGTAAAGTATTACATATTAACATAGTATATTGTATTAACATTATATTTGTACTGAATTAACATAGTATTTTGTAATGTATTAAACATTAACATAGTATTTTGTATAGTATTAAACATTAACATAGTATTTTGCAAATATTAACAGCATTTCAAAAGCTTTACACTGTTTTATTGCCAAATTAAATGTAAATGTAAACATTTGACCACTTATAAACCTGTTATGAATGTTCAGAATGAATGTTAACATTTATTAAGGAGCTTAAATGGTCAACTAGAATCATATTTGTACTGGCATCAACTGTCACAAGTCAAACTATTGAGTTCCAAGAACATAGAGTTAAATTCTACACATGAAGTGAACTTCAGGACGTTCTAGAGATGTACATTATAATACAATGTGAGGTGTTCTGATGTAAAATCTGCAAAAGCATGTCAATAATTAAATGACATGATTAAAAGTACAGTACAAAAGCAATTGCACGTTGCAAGAGTTCTATAAGAAGTGAAAGAAATCAATGATCAACAGTTTCCTGTGTAAAAAGTTCCCTAATCAATAAATAAGTGCACTTGAATTCAAGAGCAACTGCGACACTTCGGACTAGTTCCAATCCTCTCTAAAAGAGACATGGCATAAAAAAGGCTGCACCTGTCCCCGATGGCATACGCGCTAGAACCCCCGAACAAAGTGCACACCTACCTCCCTGGAGGGAAGGCTGCAGCAGAGCGAGGAGCAGCGAGCCGAGCAGCAGAAACGCGACCATCCCGTCAGCCATCTCAGCCCCAAAATGCTCCGACCCGTCCAAATCAGCCGGTTTTATTCTCCAAGAGCTAATTACCACTTCACAAACGTCTCAGAAAAGCAAAAAAAAACAAAACGACGGGGGGGTGGAGAGGGAGACGCTGGACGCTACGTAATTAAGAAAAGGCAAAGCCTTCGGTTCGATGGATCATCGGACTTTTTTCTAACTCTCTCCCGTGTCTGGTGTTGCTGTTTTTATTCTGGTCACTCCTGCCAACACGGAGTCGAGCCCTGCCAGATAGAGAGGGAGAGATGGAGAGGAAGGGAAGAAGAGAGAAAGGAAAAGGAGGGGAGGAAGGGTGAGAATGAGAAAGGGATAGAGAAAGATGGAGAGGGAGACTACTCTTTCCCACTCTGTCATCCAAAAAGGAATTCGACACTTTGCCAGATATTTGCGTGGAATTTATGAGGGTTTATTATTTTGAAGCGAGTACAGGGATACAACCGAAAGCGATAGCACTGTTTACGTTTACCTCATCACCTGTTTGGGTTGAACTTGAGCGGTCGAAAGGAGGCTTATATTCCGGTAAAATGCTGGAACGAGGCAGATACGAGGAAAAATCGGAACAAATGTTTCTTCTAATTAGATCCAGGACACACCGAGACCAGTAATAAATCAACGGAACAACTTGCAAACAGCACAGAGGCGAAAACAAACAAACCCGGTGCAACACGGCTAAAAACAATGCTTTCCAGAGGATGTTTGGTTGTTTGGTAGCAAGGCAGAATAGGTAATTCGAACAATCGAAAGCCCAGCCAACATCAGGAATGCGTCTGGCATCTGCAAGGCATCCTTCACTATCAAGCGAAGGGGGGTAGGTAGACCCCCTTTGAAATTGCATGGCAGAATAGGTAATAGCAAGGCAGAATAGGTCATTTGAACAATCGAAAGCCCAGCCAACATCAGGAATGTGCCTGGGATCTGCAAGGCATCCTTTACTATCAAGCAAAAGGGGGGTAGGTAGACCCCCTTGGAAATTCCTCGTTAGGTCCGTTTCACACCTGTAAGGCTGCATTCACAAACACTCACATTCATGCTATTAAATTCATTCTGAATGAAGCGTTGATTCAAAACACACCAACACATGGCATTATATTATATAACATTATATTTGGTAGGTAATTCGAACAATCGAAAGCCCAGCCAACATCAGGAATGCCCCTGGGTTCTGCGAGGCATCCCTCACTATCCAGCGAAGGGGGGTAGGTAGACCCCCTTGGAAATTCCTCGTTAGGTCCGTTTCACACCTGTAAGGCTGCATTCACAAACACTCACATTCATTCTATTAAATTCATTCTGAATGAAGCGTTGATTCAAAACACACCAACACATGGCAAATAAAATCGTTCCCGCTCCAACATCTGTACCGAAATTCCCTGGAATTCAGTGAAGAACTCTCTGAATGAAATTTAGGCGTACGCATACATCATCGGATCGGATATCGTGATGGCGTGGCTGACACGCCGCAAAATTAAAGACAGAATTTTAATCATTATGAATGAACAGAACAATACGACTCAAAAACTAACAAAACAAAACCAGACTCAAGGGCAGGACATGAGAGAAGAAAAGAAATGCTGAGTTTTATGTGGTTGCCAGGAAACACAGAAAACACAGATTTGAGCAGAATCCAGGAAAAAAGTTTGGGTGCAATTCTGCCAGCTAATCAATTCACCACTGTAGCAATCTAATCACTGGATAAACCAAGATAGAGTAAGATTAAGACGACTGCATCGTTGAAGCAGGAATACTGCATTTCAGGTAGTCGCCAGGGAACACAGAAGACACAAATTTGAGCAAAATTCTAAAAATCATGGGTGCAACTGTGCCAGCTACTCAGTCCACCACTATAGTGAACCCAAATACTAGAAAATTAACCAAGAGTAATACTGTGGCTAAAATCTAATATATAATGTGAATGTAAATTTAAAATGCCACAAAACAAAAGCCAGAATGATAATAATTACAAATAAAGAAAACAATACAACCCAAAAACAAAGAAAACAAACCAACTCAAAACCACAGTTCAAAGCAGGACTCAAGAAATAAAAAAGGCGACTGCATTGTTAAAGCAGAAATGCTGAGTTTCATACGGTCACCAGGAAACTCAAAAAATCCAGATTTGAGCAGAATCCATAAAAGTTTGGGTGCTACTCTGCCAGCTACTTAATCCACCATTCTGGTGAACCCAAATACTAGAAAATTAACCAGGACACAGTAACACTGTGGCTGAAATACCACAAAACAAAAGCTAGAATGATAATAATTAACTCTGCCAGCTACTCAATCCACCACATTAATTATAAAAAAACAAAACAATACAACTTAAAAATACACTAAACTAAACTAAACCCAAGAGGGACTCCTCTTTGACTAAAAGAAGGTGACTTCTTATAGAACTTTACATCATTGAAGCAGAAAAACTAAAACAGCTTGGGTGAAACTATGATAATAAGTAACTCTGCCAGCTACTCAATCCACCACAATGTTACAACCCAAATGCCAGAAAAACATGAGAAAGGAGCCATGAAATTAAACTCTTCATTAAACTTTGCTGACTCACCACCATCAGGAAAACCTGAAACAGGAGGATGCATGGTGGTGGTGTGTTAGTGTGTGTTGTGCTGGTATGAGTGGATCAGACACAGCAGTGCTGCTGGAGTTTTTAAATACTGTGTCCACTCCCTGTCCACTCATACCTAGTTGGTCCACCTTGTAGATGTAAAGTCAGAGACAATCGCTCATCTATTGCTGCTGTTTGAGTCGGTCATCTTCTAGACCTTCATCAGTGGTCACAGGACGCTGCCCATGGGGCGCTGTTGGCTGGATGTTTTTGGTTGGTGGACTATTCTCAGTCCAGCAGGGACAGGGAGGTGTTTAAAACTCCATCAGTGCTGCTGTGTCCGATCCACTCATACCAGCACAACACACACTAACACACCACCACCATGTCAGTGTCACTGCAGTGCTGAGAATGATCCACCACCCAAATAATACTTGCTCTGTGCTGGTCCTGTGGGGGTCCTGACCATTGAAAGCATGCAAAGAAACAGATGGACTACAGTCAGTAATTGTAGAACTACAAAGTGCTTCTATATGGTATGTGGAGCTGATAAAATGGACAGTGAGTGTAGAAACAAGGAGCTGATTTTAATGTTATGGTTGATTGGTGTATTCAATCAATCTGGTCGCACTGAAGACAGACCAGGTAGCGTCGGTGCTGTGCAACTTCACCGCCTGAGTTCAAACCTTCTCAAGTTCGGTTACATGTGTTCGGAATGTTGTTCTTGTTTCATAATCTGATTTCCTTCTACCTTCCAAAAACATGCTGGACGGAACGACGGCTCCGAGCTGACAGGTTATAATGGAGTGTGAATGAATAAGGGAGTGTGTGATGCCCCGGCCGGGGTGTGTTCCTGGCTCAGCGCTGATGTGAATTAACCTCGCTGATTATGCCAACAGGCCTGTTTTCTTCTTAAAATGTGCTGTTTTTATATAGATACAGACGTCTTTTTATCTTAAGAAACTCATCGACACTTAAGGGCTTAAGGGTCCACCAGAAATGTTTGGTTCTTCTGGATGTGTCCACAATTTTTGACACCTGTATAGGAATTGGAGTGTTTTAAAGCAACCTGGACCAGTTGTATTCATTTCTCTCGCAGCATCAATACAGAAGCCTGTCATGGATTGAATTTTAGGCCCATTTCCCTCCTGATTCTGGCCTCTACTACAGAGCCGTGACTTGTCACATGCCCCTTATGCCTCCTTTCACCGGCACGGGGCGGATTCATATGGGGATCAGTTTTGCGTACAGAGAAGAACAAGCTAGCACACCAGAGCTGACATCTCGACATCTTGCTCTGCTACCGGCAGGCTGGGCGCCTACACGAACAATGATTGGGGATTCCTCATAACTGTTGCAATTACGACCTCTGCTGGCTGACTGATGGCTCCTGATAATGTGATCAGGGTGTGACTCTCCGTGCACAAAGCTGATCCGCATATGAACCCGCACACGTGTCTGAGGAGAGTCATGACTAACTCACTCCCCCTCTATCAGGGTGGAGGTTAGCATTAGTACAGTGGAAGCATAATGCAATTGGGGCATTGGACATGACTAGATTGGGAGGAAAATGGGGGGGAAATGCAGTAGTGTTATCAGCCATAACATTAAAACCACCTCCTTGTTTCTACACTCACTGTCCATTTTATCAGCTCCACTTACCATATAGAAGCACTTTGTAGTTCTACAATTACTGACTGTATGCTTTGTTAGCCCCCTTTCATGCTGTTCTTCAATGGTCAGGACCCCCACAGGACCACCACAGAGCAGGTATTATTTGGGTGGTGGATCATTCTCAGCACTGCAGTGACACTGACATGGTGGTGGTGTGTTAGCGTGTGTTGTGTTGGTATGAGTGGATAAGACACAGCAGCGCTGCTGGAGTTTTTAAACACCTCACTGTCACTGCTGGACTGAGAATAGTCCACCAACCAAAAATATCCAGCCAACAGCGCCCCATGACCACTGATGAAGGTCTAGAAGACGACCGACTCAAACAGGAGCAATAGATGAGAGATCGTCTCTGACTTTACATCTACAAGGTGGACCAACTAGGTAGGAGTGTCTAATAGAGTCCACTCATACCAGCACAACACACACTAACACACCACCGCCATGCCAGTGTCACTGCAGTGCTGAGAATGATCCACCACCCAAATAATACCTACTCTGTAGTGGTCCTGTGTGGGTCCTGACCATTGAAGAACAGGGCGAAAGCAGGTTAAAAAGGTATGTAGAGAAACAGATGGACTACAGTCAGTAATTGTAGAACTACAAAGTGCTCCTATATGGCCGATTTATACGGGTCGATTTGAACTTTGGAATGTAAACCCAACTTAACTTTGACACATCAAAACCAGTACAGCAACAGGAATACTTAGCGTATTCCAAAGATCACTGCAAGTGTCAAGTTCAGAACGATTACAAAACCATTACTCTGGAATCCCGAGACTACACGGTCGCCTTTGAAGCCTGGATTTTTGGCCGCGCTTTCGGACCGTCTAGCTGATTTGGCACGCGGAGAACTGACAGACCGATGTAGCACGAGAACTATGAGACTATTACGAACTACTAGATGGAATGCCTTTTTAATGATTCAACCCCCTAGCCAGACGTCTGACGTGCCATCCAACCGAACGTCTGTCCCGGCCATTCATCTGTCATCGTGCTTCGCGAACGACGGAACCGATCGCGAACTAAATTCGGTCAGTCCGGGGCAGTTTCTGGCACGACCTCAGAATCCTCGCTCACAGCTCGGCGTGCGCGCTGTTTCTTCTCCTCGCACCTCATTGCTGGCATGGCGTGTCGCTCGTTTCCGAGCATTTGCATGTGCAAAGGCCCGAGGGTCTGTGAATTAGCTCTATATGAGGTGAGATTAGGCATATATGAGGTGAGACTATGATCTATATGAGGTAAAAATGATGATCGATATGAGGTGACACTTTATGATGTGTACAGATGTGCTGAAAGTCACATGTGGGGTGTTCAAAACCCAATCTTTATCAAAGCAGGAACATTCCTGTTTCCCTTCCAGATATTCCTCTGAGTTGCTGACGTTGGAATCTTCTTAGGTCTTTTGATCGTTTCCAGATGGAATTCTTCACGATGTGTATAAAGGTGATTTTAATGATAATGAAAGTGGATATATATACACCGATCAGCCATAACATTACATCTACACTCACAGTCCATTTTGTCAGCTCCACTTAACATATAGAAGCACTTTGTAGTTCTACAATTACTGACTGTAGTCCATCTGTTTTTCTGCATGCTTTCTTCAATGGTCAAGACTCTCCCAGGACCCCTACAGACCAGGTATTAGTTAGGTGGTGGATCATTCTCAGTACTGCACTGACACTGACATGGTGCTGGTGTGTTAGTGTGTGTTGTGCTGGTATGAGTGGATAAACACCTCACTATCACTGCTGGACTGAGAATAGTCCACTAACCAAAAATATCCAGCCAACAGTGCCCCATGGGCAGCGTCCTGTGACCACTGATGAAGGTCAAACAGCAGCAATAGATGAGCGATCGTCTCTGACTTTACATCTACAAGGTGGACCAACTAGGTATGAGTGTCTAATAGAGTGGACAGTGAGTGGCAATGACACCATGTCGTGGTCCTGTGGGGGTCCTGACCATTGAAGAACAGCATGAAAGAGGGCTAACAAAGCATGCAGAGAAACAGATGGACTACAGTCAGTCATTTTAAAACTTCATTTTTAGCTGATAAAATGGACAGTGTAGAAAGTGTAGAAACAAGGAGGTGGTTTTAATGTTATGGCTGATCACTGTATATGCAACTGTGCGACAGATCTGATAATAAATGATATGTTTAATGAATCGATAAGCAATATTCCTTTTAGAAACGCACACAAGTGACCAGCATCAAAGACTAAAGTGCACATGAGCTGTTCCCCAGTGGAAAACAGTCCAGGAGCACATGAATAAAACCATTCTGCTCTTGCTTACATTAAACTCCAAGCCAACACCCTGAGCATTAAGGCCTCCTTTGTGACACAACATCCTGTCCGTCGGCATTATTCCAGTGTTTAGTTTAAGAGTAATAACCTCCCCCTAATGAGTCCCCTAATGTCAGGCGGCTAAAGCGCTCGTGTCGGTCGCTCTATTTTCGCTCGCGTCTGGTGGCCGGTCCTTTCGGCATCACGTCGTGTTTATGTGTTCGGAACGTCTGCGGATACTGCACAGACCCGCGTTTGTCAGATAGCCGCGTTATAAAAGCACGCGACACTTCATTCGAAAAGTCTGGATACATTTTCCGGGGGGTTTGAATACATGAAAATGGTTTTATTTGCATTCCAGTGTTATTAGGAAGTCAGCTTAAAATAGAATTAAAACAGGTTCATTGTATTCACAGAGGTTTTCGCTTGACGCTGATTGCGCAATTTCTCGCAATTAAAGATAATTCGAGTTGAATTTAGACTTGCGTTTAATTGATAATTGAATAAAATGCACTTCCATCCTGGGAAGCTTCCATAAATCGCATTTTTTTTAAAAACCAGGATGGCATTAAGTGCAATTTCAATCAACCACTTCATAGGCATGATGAACGACAGGTTTGCTCCGTGGAAGCGGAGCCTAGAGCAACAAGACGCATGAATTGACGGTCCTTCTGAAACACGCCTTCTGCGACTCCAGAAACAACAGCTGTTTCACCTCCAGGTTCAAAGAAAAATAATGTGCTTGGTCTTAAAGCAGCTTTGCTTGGCATGACGTTGCCCACGTGCATCTTAAAATGTGGTTGAGTCATTTATTTCCATAAACTACCCCCAAACCTTATATATATATATAAATACACCGATCAGCCATGTCCATTTTATCGGCTCCACTTACCATATAGAAGCACTTTGTAGTTCTACAATTACTGACTGTAGTCCATCTGTTTCTTTGCATGCTTTCAATGGTCAGGACCCCCACAGGACCACCACAGACCAAATATTATTTAGGTGGTGGATCATTCTCGGCACTGCAGTGACACTGACATGGTGGTGGTGTGTTAGTGTGTGTTGTGCTGGTATGACTGGATAAAACACAGCAGCGCTGCTGGAGTTTTTAAACACCTCACTGTCAATGCTGGACTGAGAATAGTCCACCAACCAAAAGCATCCAGCCAACAGCGCCCCGTGGGCAGCGTCCTGTGCCCAACGATGAGGGTCTAGAAGATGACCGACTCAAACAGCAGCAATAGATGAGCGATCGCCTCCGACTTTACATCTACAAGGTGGACCAACTAGGTAGGAGTGTCTAATAGAGTGGACAGTGAGTGGACACAGTATTATAATTATTTATTAGTATAAATAATACCTGCTCTGTGGTGGTCCTGTGGTGGTCCTGTGGAGATCGTGACCATTGAAGAACAGGGTGAAAGCAGGCTAAAAAAAGGATGTAGAAAAACAGATGGACTACAGTCAGTAATTGTAGAACTACAAAGTGCTTCTATATGGTAAGTGGAGCCGATAAAATGGACAGTGTGTATAGAAACAAGGAGGTGGTTTTAATGTTATGGCTGATCAGTGTATGTAATCAAACTGATTCTAAAACATCAACTCTGAGGATAAAATGTTCACTTGCTGCTTAATATATCGCACCCACTAACAGGTGCCGTGATGAAGAGATAATCAGTGTTATTCCCTTCACCTGTCAGTGGTCATAATGTTATGCCCGGTCGGTGTATGTCATCATTAAAAACTATTTACTATTTAAAGCAAGCTCATAAATATCGCGTCTCTTTAACAGACGACTAGTTAAAGAGTATTATTCATAAAACATTATCACCGTGTCTTTCTGCTATGCCTAAAATATTTTCATTACTACGATTACGCCAACAATTCCTCCTCAGCTCAGATTAACGATGATCCACCGACGCTTTTAAGCAGACACTCTGGCCTACTCGCTCCTGAAGTATTGAACTAATATGGTCAAATATTCTTGGCAGCGCTGCCCGAGGTCTGTTTCGGCAACATTTTCAGGTCTATTTCTAGCTCGAAACTGTGCAAGTTCTATTCAAGACAGAGAGAGAGACAGAGACAGAGAGAGAGACAGAGAGAGAGACAGAGAGAGAGACAGAGAGAGAGATTTACACATTTGATAAGATAATCTGTTTGAGCAGAAGCAGTTTACAATCATATCAGAAAACGGCTAGACTGTTAGTCAGGTGGAAAGATTTCTGAGGTCAGTGACCCCCAGGAAAGGAGGATTCATGTGTGAGTGCTGGTTAAAATAGAGAATCAAGGTTAAGCCAAGGGCTGAAATAGGTTCTTTACCTTCCCTGGTAATCTTTACTCTGGTTACACCAAAAGGGCTTTAAATAAAACAAAGTAATATTTGGGCTTAGCATAGATCTGCAGAAATCAAGCTTGAGGTCGCCTCACAGCAAGAAGGTCCTGGGTTCGATCCCCAGGCGGGGTGGTCCGGGTCTGTGTCAAGTTTGCATGTTTATGTTCCTCCGGGAGCTCCGGTTTCCTCCCACAGTCCAAAAACATGCAGTCAGGTTAATTGGAGACACTGAATTGCCCTATAGGTGAATGAGTGTGTGTGTGTGTGTGTGTATGTGTGTCTGCCCTGCGATGGACTGGCGCCCCGTTCAGGGTGTTACTGTGTGCCTTGCGCCCACTGAAAAGCTGGGATAGGCTCCAGCACCCCTCCGTGACCCTGACTGGATAAGCGGTTAAGAAAGTGAGTGAGTGAGGTTTATACACCGACCAGGCATAACATTATGACCACTGACGGGTGAAGTGAATAACACTGATTATCTCTTCATCACGGCACCTGTTAGTGGGTGGGGTATATTAGGCAGCAAGTGAACATTTGGCAAGGGCCAAATTGTGATGGCTAGGTCAGGGCATCTCCAAAACTGCAGCTCTTGTGGGGGTGTGTCCCGATCTGCAGCGGTCAGTATCTATCAAAAGTGGTCCAAGGAAGGAACAGTGGTAAACCGGCGACAGGGTCATGGGCAGCCAAGACTCATTGATGCTACTGTAGCTCAAGTTAATGCTGGTTCTGATAGAAAGGTGACAGAATACACAGAGCATCACAGTTGCAGGGCTGTTTTGGCAGCAAAAGGGGGACCAACACAATATTAAAAATGTGGTCATAATGTTATGCCTGATCGGTGTATGCTGGGTGTGTCTAAAAACCTAGTGAGCTCTCTACACGCTCCCGAGAAGAAGGCAGGTCTAAATTCTTAGATACCTTCACATGCTGCCTACTGAGATGCCTTATTTTGAAGTGATAATCTGACTGAATAATTTAATAATCTAAATAAATAATCCGCCTTATGAGTTTACTTAGGCAGCTGCCTATGTAGGCAGCAAGGCAGCTCACTAGATTTTCAGACAGACCCATAGTAGTGGCACTGGTCATCACCAGGCCTACATTGCTGGTCAGTTTATACCATAAACCTACTAATACAAGCGGTCAGTCGGTGCACATACCGCTCTATCAGGCTGGAATGTTACCACAACCTCACTGTCACTGGACCACATCCAGTAGGTTCTGAAGCCAGTAAGCCAGATGTGGAACCAGTGCTTCAAAGCCAACACATAGTAAGGCACATTAGATCAGTCTATTATAAGGATGAAATTTTGAGATGCCATTGATGACACCGCGCACCCGCTCACCCGCCACGCCCGTTTTTGCCCCATTCACTTCCATTCATTTTTTGAAATTTCGAGATATCAACTCAGTTCCACCTCTAAATCGTCCGTCCCATTGATGACACCTCGTCTTATATACAGCTTTTGGATCCGCGCACCTGCTCACCCGCCACGCCCGTTTTTTAACCCTTTTTTAGTCCTATTCACTTCCATTCATTTTTTTTTATTTCGAGATATCAGCATCGCTGCAACTCTAAATCGTCCGTAATGTTAATGACACCTCGTCTTATATACAGCTTTTGGATCCGCGCACCTGCTCACCCACCACGCCCATTTTTTACCCTATATTTTGCCCCATTCACTTCCATTCATTTTTTAAAATTTCGAGATATCAACACCATTCCAACCCAATATTGTCAGTACCATTGATGACACCTCATCTTATATACAGCTTTTGGATACGCGCACCCGTTCACCCACCACGCCCGTTTTTTACCCTTTTTTTGCCCCCATTCACTTTCATTCATTTTTTTAAATTTCAAGATATCAGCTTCGTTTTAACTCAAAATCATCTGTAATGTTGATGACATCGTGGCTTGTATACAATTTTTGGATCCGCTGACCTGCTCACCCGCCACGCCCGTTTTTTTTTTTTTGCTCCATTCACTTCCATTCATTTTTTGAAATTTCGAGATATCAATGCCATTCCAACCCAAAATTGTCCGTCCCGTTGATGACATTGTGACCCTATTCACTTCCATTCATTTTTTTAAAGGCAGGTTGATCTACTGTACTTTGTACACCATCAACTGAATGACCATAAGTATTCGGACGCCAACCACTGCTGAGCTGCAATCAGACTTGCATTTTCTTCAAGAAATGCACCTCTCTAGTTATTATTATTACTATTTCCATACAAAATGGATTTGGGTTCCATCACCAAAAAAAAGCACAAATGTTTGGTTTTTATCAGCTTTCGGGGAAATGGTTGATCCTGACAGCAGTAAACCTTCGATTTCAAAACCATCTGTTGGATTTTTACTTCTCGTGGTAGAACAGATCGTAAACGTTCCTTCTCATCTCCGGCGTTCGCTCGTACACCCCACCCAGGCGCTCTATCCCCTCTCCCATCACATGCGAGGTTGAACGTACGGCTTCGGTGTCTGGCAGGGAAGATGAAATGACATCAGAGTCGGGATAACGCTGGGACGTCTGAGGAATGCTCTGGGATTTAACCGTTGCTTCTATCGGGGCTGTTTGAGCATACCGGTCATGGTGGAATGCTAAGAAGACCGAACTGGTTCTTGGCAGCTCTGGGTTTGTGGCATTTAGTTTCAAAGTGAGTAAAATAAAGAAAAAAACAAAGAATAAAGTGTGTGAAGTCTGCAGCTAATTAGAGGGCGTGTTTTATATGGATCCATGTTGCGCTGGTGCTGAAAGAAAAAAAAATCTATTTTACAAGGTATCTAGTTACTTACAGTTGATTTTAGTGTTTAACAGTGTTAAACTGTGTAGTGAGACGGACTCTGAGACTTCACAATCGTGGAGCACTTCCAGACTCTCAGTGCCGCCCTTCAGCCCTGATATGAGGTATTTTTCTTGCATTGTTTCGCCCCGCTGAAGTTCCTCATAACCGGTCCATTTGGATCAAGCTTACACAGGCAGACAAAACTTATCACCGTGTTTTTCCAAAGTCTGCTGACTGTGTGCGGGTTTCTGAACCTCGATGTTTAATGAGCTTTCGCTGGAAAGCGAAGAGACAGATCAATCCCTCTAGTTCAGATAAGCCATCGCCTTGTGCTGCCTTACCAGCGCCAACTTTGGGTGGGCCCTGTGCTGAGGGGACACTTGCCAACAAGCTGCCTCCTTAAACAATATGGGAGGAACTGGTCACAGGAAACACCTAAGGAACCAATTAGGAACCCAATCAATCATTGAGAAAATTAACCCTCTGGCCCTGAATGCGGAGACTACATAATCCGAATAATGCGTTGTAATGCGTAATGCACTCGGTAAGGGAACTTTAGGCTCAGTGTGGAAACGAGGGGTCTTATTTTGAATGGAACAGGGGTTTTTTTTTAACGTCGGACACTTATACTGCAGGAAAGGGTGAGCCTGCGTTGTTGGCTGACCTTACATGTAGGAGCATGTTTAAGCTTTTAGAACTGCAGCTCTTGTGGGGTGTTCCCAGTCTGCAGTGGTCAGTATCTATCAAAAGTGGTCCAAAACCGGCGACAGGGTCATGGGCGACCAAGGCTCATTGATGCACGTGGGGAGCGAAGGCTGGCATCCAACAGATGAGCAACTGTAGCTCAAATTGCTGAAGAAGTGAATGCTGGTTCTGAAAGAAAGTCTGTTGCGTATGGGGCTGCACAGCCGCAGACCAGTCAGGGTGCCCATGCTGACCCCTGTCCACCACCGAGCATCAGAACTGGACCACGGAGTAATGGAAGAAGGTGGCCTGGTCTGATGAATCACGTTTTCTTTTTCATCACGTGGATGTCCGGGCGCGTGTGCGTCGCTTACCTGGGGAACACATGGCACCAGGATGCACTATGGGAAGAAGGTAAGCCGGTGGAGGCCGTGTGATGCTTTGGGCAATGTTCGGCTGGGAAACCTTGTGTCCTGCCATCCATGTGGATGTTACTTTGACACGTACCACCTACCTAAGCACTGTTGCAGACCATGTTCACCCTTTCAGCAGGATGATGCGCCCTGCCACAAAGCAAAAATGCTTCAGGAATGGTTTGAGGAGCACAACAACCAGTTTGAGGTGTTGACTTGGCCGCCAAATTCCCCAGATCTCAATCCAATCGAGCATCTCTTGGATGTGCTGGACAAACAAGTCCGATCCATGGAGGCTCCACCTCACATCTTACAGGAGTTAAAGGTGCCAGATACCACAGCACACCGTTAGGGGTCTAGTGGAGTCCATGCCTCGATGGGTCAGGTCTGTTTTGGCAGCAAAAGAGGGACCAACACAATATTAGAAAATACGTTCCGATTTCAAACCTGTAAAGCCAACTGTTCAACGTCCAGTGTCAGTATTACGTTACACGTCTGTCTAGAAATCCAACGTTCTCTTTCCAGACTAGCATGACATGCATAAGAAAACACAGAGGCCCGATGTTTCACTTGGCCTGTGCGCAAAAATACCGTCTTTGAAACCCAAACTATGAGGTCTGAAGAGAATTCGAGCCCGAGCGTCTCTGGAGACCGTCATTAAACGCAGCGGCGCAGAAGTGGACGATTTTGTCACGTTGTAAAACTGATTACTCTAATAACACTGTCCGCGGTGTGGCTGCACGTGTTTTAGGTTGTGTTTTACAGCGGTGTGATGTAACCAGCTCGGGTTCTGCTTGCAGTTTTGTTATGTTTTCTGATGTTCTGGGCTTTTCTGTGACTAATCCTTGACAGAGAGGCTTAAAGCAAAGAAGGTGGTCGTCTAGGACTTGCTTAAAATTAGCTAGTGACAGAAGGATGAACGTTTTCTCTGGCTTAATTAATATTGGAACGAAGCCTCACAAGAATGAGACACTCAGTTTAAAGGGAAACATTTACATTCACAGCATTTAGCAGACGCTTCTATCCCAAGCAACATACAATTACACCAGTGGCGATTTCTCTAAGACTGCAAGGGAAGCTCAGCTTCCCCTAAAATGTCAAAAATGAAATGGTGAAATATGTACAGTTGTGTTAACATTTCATTGACTACAAATGCGTTAGAACACGTTCATCTCGAAGACGAGTTCGTTCAGAATCAGATACTTATCACAAATCGACTGACTCGAACTTCTCATACATTCCCGTAGCGTCAATGCATTTGCCCGTAGAAGCTGAGCGTCTCTTCACTTCTATGGGACTGCATGGAACGGGTTTTTTCATTGCTTCGAAACTCGCCGGTCATTGGATAAATGCCACGATTTTGTCCCGCCCTCGGACGCTGAGCGTCTCTGGGGGTAAATGGAGCTGTGGGCGGGTCTGGGCGCTGATCTTCTGCAAGATGATTGGAGGATCAGTCGAAAGGCTGAATCCCGTTTTGATTGACAGCTATTTTGAGATCTACACCTTCACTTAATCACTGGGAGCTTCAGTCCCATCGCGGATTTTGCGAGTGAAGTTGCCTACTTGGTACGATAGGATCAGGGCAGAATTTATGTATAAATAAATTGACAAATTTTATGATCTAAGCCGACAATGAGCTTCCCCTCTTTGAAAGACCAGCAGCCGCCACTGAATTACACCGATCAGCAATAACATTATGATCGCCTTCCTAATATTGTGTTGGTCGCCCTTTTGCTGCCAAAACCCACCTGACCCATCAAAGCATGGACTCCACTAGACCCCTGAATGTGTGCTGGGGTATCTGGCACCAAGATGTCAGCAGCAGATCCTTTAATTCCTCTAAGTTGTGAGGTGGGGCCTCCATGGATCGGACTTGTTTGTCCAGCACATCCCACAGACGCTCGATTGTATTGCGATCTGGGGAATTTGGAGGCCAAGTCAACACCTCAAACTCATTGTTGTGCTCCTCAAACCATTCCTGAAGCATTTTTGCTTTGTGGCAGGGCGCATCATCCTGCTGATCTGGGAATACCGTTTCCATGAAAGGGTGTCAATGGTCTGCAACAATGTTTAGGTAGGTGGTACGTGTTCAGACGTATTCTGACACCTCTCTATCAGAACCAGCATGAACTTCTTCAGCAATTTGAGCTACAGTAGCTCGTCTGTTGGATCGGACCACACGGGCCAGCCTTCGCTCCCCACGTGCATCAGTGAGCCTTGGCCGCCCATGACCCTGTCGCCGGTTTACCGATGTTCATTCCTCGGACCACTTTTGATAGATACTGAGCACTGCAGACCGGGAACACCCCACAAGAGCTGCAGTTTTGGAGATGCTCTGACCCAGTCGTCTAGCCATGACTTGCCCATTTTTCCTGCTTCTAACATCAACTTTGAGGATAAAATGTTAACTTGCTGCCTAATGTTCATCATGCCACCCACTCAGGGGTGCCACGATGAAGAGATAATCAGTGTTATTAACTTCACCTGTCAGTGGTCATAATGTTATGCCTCGTCTGTGTATGACTGAATTACCTTCTGATTACTAGTCCAGTACCTTAACCTCTAAGTTATCGCTGCTCTGCATTTGGCTATTTTTATTATTAGAATGGTATAGGATGCAAGAACTTCAAAATAAAATCAATGTCTCTTCCTTAAACAATTTACCAAGAGCTTATATGAGGGTTCTTCAAAAAGTTTCAGCACTTTTTAAACTCTATTTATTAGAGTTTACTCTATTTATTATTTGCCTTGTTTATTACTTAGGAATTAAGCGTAGAGCGTAAGAAACCATTTGGGATCGTCGACTCCAAGCAAGCAAGGCATCAAAACAAACGAAATTAAAGGAAATGACCGGACAGTCATGAGTCAGATGCCTGCGTATGCTCAATCTGCCTTTTTCTATTGTTTCTATTGTTTCCTTGATTTATGTGGATGAGTA
Source organism: Trichomycterus rosablanca (assembly GCF_030014385.1). Classification (NCBI taxonomy): domain Eukaryota; kingdom Metazoa; phylum Chordata; class Actinopteri; order Siluriformes; family Trichomycteridae; genus Trichomycterus; species Trichomycterus rosablanca. The sequence goes on from NC_086012.1 coordinate 4,867,020, forward strand.
AACTCACCATGGTTTAAAAAAAAAGGAAGCGTGACCAAAGCACACAAATAAAATGTTACAGATTTATTATTTAGTGTTATTTAGCATGGACGAGGCTAAAGTGCAATTCCGGCTGTTTAATCCATTTCAGCAGCTCACTTATTCAAAACTGATACTATAATTAATACAAATAAACCATATTTCTACACAGATACATTCCTAATTATATCAATATGCTTTATAATAATATAATCTCAGGGCTAAATACTTTCAGCGAGGCCTGATTGCAGAATTAATAACGTGAAATATAATCTCCCCGTGTCGCCTACTGGAACTGTTTAATCAAAAACCTCGTGCAGGCAATCAGACTTTGACTGGGATGAGTGCAATGATGCAACTGGAAGAGGAAATTGCTAACCAAAGCTTTTCTTACTGATTGCTCTATTTACGCGGCTCGTATTACTCTGATTCGCTTCACGGATCGTGATCTTTTATATTAGGAACCATCAGATTATATAAATAAAGTAATGCAGCGCTTGTATTTAAGTCTACTACTGATATACACTGATCAGCCATAACATTAAAACCACCTCCTTGTTTCTACACTCACTGTCCATTTTATCAGCTCCATTCATGCTGTCCTTAAATGGTCAGGACTCTCCAAGGACCACTACAGAGCAGGTATTATTTAGGTGGTGGATCATTCTCAGCACTGCACTGACACTGACATGGTGCTGGTGTGTTAGTGTGTATTGTGCTGGTATGAGTGGACTCTATTAGACACTCCTACATAGTTGGTCCACCTTGTAGCTGTAACGTCAGAGACGATCGCTCATCTATTGCTGCCGTTTGAGTCGGTCATCTTCTAGACCTTCATCAGTGGTCACAGGACGCTGCCCATGGCTGGATATTTTTGGTTGGTGGACTATTCTCAGTCCAGCAGTTACAGTGAGGTGTTTAAAATCTCCATCAGTGCTGCTGTGTCTGATCCACTCATACCAGCACAACACACACTAACACACCACCACCATGTCAGTGTCACTGCAGTGCTGAGAATGATCCACCACCCAAATGATACCCGCTCTGTGGTGGTCCTGTGGGGGTCCTGACCATTGAAGAACAGGGTGAAAGCAGGACAAAAAGTATGTAGAGAAATAGATGGACTACTTCAGTAATTGTAGAACTACAAAGTGCTTCTATATGGTAAGTGGAGCTGATAAAATGGACAGTGAGTGTAGAAACAAGGAGGTGGTTTTAATGTTATGGCTGATCGGTATATATAATGTATTGATATAAATCTATATGTTTACAAGTTAAATTCATGATTTGTTTAAGTGCTAAATAAATGAGCCCAAATTTTTAAACTCTCTTAAGTTGCAATGCATTTAAGTGCCAATTTCTAAAAGAAAAGGTCCAAGTCGGCATGACAAATATGATGTGTCTGAATATTAGTAGTTCTTGATAGCAAAACAGTCTATTGGTTTGAGTCCAAATGTCAAAGCCGACAAGCCGACTGCAAGAAAACAGGAATTCGCCTTAAAAACATGAACCACGGGTCACGAAAACCCTAAGCTGACACAAAAAGTGTGAAGAATGGTAATGAAAGTAAGTATATTATTGTAAATTGTTAAGAAGGGCCCGGCGGGAGCTAGAGGGGGCTGGTGGGGGGTAATGGAAGGAAGTACATTAGCGCAAAGTGTGAAAGAAGTCCCCGGTGGGAGCCGGTTGTTCCTCTTTCCCACTTCTTGCTTGACGAGGACTATTTACCTTGTCTGGCCTCGCTCCCATTGTCGGCTCACGCTTTGTTTTCTTTGCCCTGGCGGGGTGTGTGAACTGCTGGCTAATTCCCCGAGCCCTGCGACATTTATTTTTCTGATCCTTGAAGCGGTCGGATGTTGTGTCAAACGAAGGTCCGCACTACGTTCTCAGGTATCGTTCTTATTGCTCGCGACTCTTTGAAATAAAGAGCTGGAACCGTCTGAGGTCCCTCAGGTCCTTATTATCATAAAGGAGCGACGTCAGGTATAACCGATGAGGTCATGTGGTTTCTTCAGTCGTTCCCTTTTGTGTAAGTGGTCAAATGTTCCCACAGAATAGAATGCCTTAATTTGTCATATACAGTGTATCACAAAAGTGATACACCCCTCACATTTCTGCAAATATTTTATTATATCTTTTCATGGGACAACACTATAGACATGAAACTTGGATATAACTTAGAGTAGTCAGTGTACAACTTGTATAGCAGTGTAGATTTACTGTCTTCTGAAAATAACTCAACACACAGCCATTAATGTCTAAATGGCTGGCAACATAAGTGAGTACACCCCACAGTGAACATGTCCAAATTGTGCCCAAAGTGTCAATATTTTGTGTGACCACCATTATTATCCAGCACTGCCTTAACCCTCCTGGGCATGGAATTCACCAGAGCTGCACAGGTTGCTACTGGAATCCTCTTCCACTCCTCCATGATGACATCACGGAGCTGGTGGATGTTAGACACCTTGAACTCCTCCACCTTCCACTTGAGGATGCGCCACAGGTGCTCAATTGGGTTTAGTCTATCACCTTTACCTTCAGCTTCCTCAGCAAGGCAGTTGTCATCTTGGAGGTTGTGTTTGGGGTCGTTATCCTGTTGGAAAAGGGAGTTTTCGAAGGGAGGGGATCATGCTCTGTTTCAGAATGTCACAGTACATGTTGGATTTCATGTTTCCCTCAATGAACTGCAGCTCCCCAGTGCCAGCAACACTCATGCAGCCCAAGACCATGATGCTACCACCACCATGCTTGACTGTAGGCAAGGTACAGTTGTCTTGGTACTTCTCACCAGGGCGCCGCCACACATGCTGGACACCATCTGAGCCAAACAAGTTTATCTTGGTCTCGTCAGACCACAGGGCATTCCAGTAATCCATGTTCTTGGACTGCTTGTCTTCAGCAAACTGTTTGCGGGCTTTCTTGTGCGTCAGCTTCCTTCTGGGATGACGACCATGCAGACCGAGTTGATGCAGTGTGTGGCGTATGGTCTGAGCACTGACAGGCTGACCTCCCACGTCTTCAACCTCTTCAGCAATGCTGGCAGCACTCATGTGTCTATTTTTTAAAGCCAACCTCTGGATATGACGCCGAACACGTGGACTTAACTTCTTTGGTCGACCCTGGCGAAGCCTGTTCCGAGTGGAACCTGTCCTGGAAAACCGCTGTATGACCTTGGCCACCATGCTGTAGCTCAGTTTCAGGGTGTTAGCAATCTTCTTATAGCCCAGGCCATCTTTGTGGAGAGCAACAATTCTATTTCTCACATCCTCAGAGAGTTTTTTGCCATGAGGTGCCATGTTGAATATCCAGTGGCCAGTATGAGAGAATTGTACCCAAAACACCAAATTTAACAGCCCTGCTCCTCATTTACACCTGGGACCTTGACACATGACACCAGGGAGGGACAACGACACATTTGGGCACAATTTGGACATGTTCACTGTGGGGTGTACTCACTTATGTTGCCAGCTATTTAGACATTAATGGCTGTGTGTTGAGTTATTTTCAGAAGACAGTAAATCTACACTGCTATACAAGCTGTACACTGACTACTCTAAGTTATATCCAAGTTTCATGTCTATAGTGTTGTCCCATGAAAAGATATAATGAAATATTTGCAGAAATGTGAGGGGTGTACTCACTTTTGTGATACACTGTATCACTGTCCATTTTATCAGCTCCACTTACAATATAGAAGCACTTTGTAGTTCTACAATTACTGACTGTAGTCCATCTATTTCTCTGCATGCTTTGTTTGCCCCCTGTCATGCTGTTCTTCAATGGTCAGGACCCCTCGGGACCACTACAGAGCAGGTATTATTTAGGTGGTGGATCATTCTCAGCACTGCACTGACACTGACATGGTGGTGGTGTGTTAGTGTGTGTTGTGCTGGTATGAGTGGATCACTGTCAGCTCACTTTCACTGCTGGACTGAGAATAGTCCACCAACCAAATACATCCAGCCAACAGTGCCCTCTGGGCAGCGTCCTGTGACCACTGATGAACATCTAAAAGATGACCAACTCAAACAGCAGCAATAGATGAGTGATCGTCTCTGACTTTACATCTACAAGGTGGACCAAGTAGGTAGGAGTGTCTAATAGAATGGACAGTGAGTGGACACGGTATTTAAAAACCACCATGTCAGTGTCAGTGCAGTGCTGAGAATGATCCACCACCTAAATAATACCTGCTCTGGGTGGTCCTGTGGTGGTCCTGACCATTGAAGAACAGCATGAAAGGGGGCTAACAAAGCATGCAGAGAAACAGATGGACTACAGTCAGTAATTGTAGAACTACAAAGTGCTTCTATGTGGTAAGCGGAGCTGATAAAATAGACAGTGAGTGTAGAAACAAGGGGGTGGTTTTAATGTTATGGCTGCCCAGTGTATGATTCACCAGTGCTACCCACCGAGCCACAGTGGCGCCCTTACTCATGCTATTGAACTAGTGGAACTAACATTGCCATGTACTTACTTAAATGATGATAAATATTAGATCCACAGAATAATAATCCACAGTCTGTGGAAACAGTCCATGTGACTGTAATGGTTACACTTAAAGGCCCAGACAAAAGCACTCATTCATTCACTGGTTCATTGTGTTTCAAAGCTGAAAAAACGATCACACCGGCTTCTCTCGAAATCATGAATCCGTCACCACAGTAGATATCAATCGTACACAGATCGTGTTCGCAAGCCATGTTCTGTTTTGAAACCTTCACATAAAATCTCAGACAAATTTACCACACAGAGCTCTTTTATGAGAACAGAAAGCTCCTCACACAGGGAAAGTAAAGTTTAGATGGTTTTAACTGCTGCATCGTGCTTGGTACGAATGTTTGGAATTGTCCGCCTGTGCTGGATGAAGGATTTATAAAGCAACCGAACCAGAATGTTTCTATTTTTTACTTTTTGTTGCTCGAATAGTGTGTAGAATCTTTCCAGAACGTTCTTGTGTGTCCAATTCATCCCAAAGGCAGTTAAGAGTGTTGAGGTCAGAGTTTTGTCCAGATAATATATATACAGTGTATCACAAAAGTGAGTACACCCCTCACATTTCTGCAGATATTTAAGTATATCTTTTCATGGGACAACACTGACAAAATGACACTTTGACACAATGAAAAGTAGTCTGTGTGCAGCTTATATAACAGTGTAAATTTATTCTTCCCTCAAAATAACTCAATATACAGCCATTAATGTCTAAACCACCGGCAACAAAAGTGAGTACACCCCTTAGTGAAAGTTCCTGAAGTGTCAATATTTTGTGTGGCCACCATTATTTTCCAGAACTGCCTTAACTCTCCTGGGCATGGAGTTTACCAGAGCTTCACAGGTTGCCACTGGAATGCTTTTCCACTCCTCCATGACGACATCACGGAGCTGGCGGATATTCGAGACTTTGTGCTCCTCCACTTTCCGCTTGAGGATGCCCCAAAGATGTTCTATTGGGTTTAGGTCTGGAGACATGCTTGGCCAGTCCATCACCTTTACCCTCACCCTCTTCAATAAAGCAGTGGTCGTCTTAGAGGTGTGTTTGGGGTCATTATCATGCTGGAACACTGCCCTGCGACCCAGTTTCCGGAGGGAGGGGATCATGCTCTGCTTCAGTATTTCACAGTACATATTGGAGTTCATGTGTCCCTCAATGAAATGTAACTCCCCAACACCTGCTGCACTCATGCAGCCCCAGACCATGGCATTCCCACCACCATGCTTGACTGTAGGCATGACACACTTATCTTTGTACTCCTCACCTGATTGCCGCCACACATGCTTGAGACCATCTGAACCAAACAAATTAATCTTGGTCTCATCAGACCATAGGACATGGTTCCAGTAATCCATGTCCTTTGTTGACATGTCTTCAGCAAACTGTTTGCGGGCTTTCTTGTGTAGAGACTTCAGAAGAGGCTTCCTTCTGGGGTGACAGCCATGCAGACCAATTTGATGTAGTGTGCGGCGTATGGTCTGAGCACTGACAGGCTGACCCCCCACCTTTTCAATCTCTGCAGCAATGCTGACAGCACTCCTGCGCCTATCTTTCAAAGACAGCAGTTGGATGTGACGCTGAGCACGTGCACTCAGTTTCTATGGACGACCAACGCGAGGTCTGTTCTGAGTGGACCCTGCTCTTTTAAAACGCTGGATGATCTTGGCCACTGTGCTGCAGCTCAGTTTCAGGGTGTTGGCAATCTTCTTGTAGCCTTGGCCATCTTCATGTAGCGCAACAATTCGTCTTTTAAGATCCTCAGAGAGTTCTTTGCCATGAGGTGCCATGTTGGAACTTTCAGTGACCAGTATGAGAGAGTGTGAGAGCTGTACTACTAAATTGAACACACCTGCTCCCTATGCACACCTGAGACCTAGTAACACTAACAAGTCACATGACATTTTGGAGGGAAAATGACAAGCAGTGCTCAATTTGGACATTTAGGGGTGTAGTCTCTTAGAGGTGTACTCACTTTTGTTGCCGGTGGTTTAGACATTAATGGCTGTATATTGAGTTATTTTGAGGGAAGAATAAATTTACACTGTTATATAAGCTGCACACAGACTACTTTTCATTGTGTCAAAGTGTCATTTTGTCAGTGTTGTCCCATGAAAAGATATACTTAAATATCTGCAGAAATGTGAGGGGTGTACTCACTTTTGTGATACACTGTATATATATATATATATATATATACCGATCAGCCATAACATTAAAACCACCACCTTGTTTCTACACTCACTGTTGCTCCACTTACCATATAGAAGCACTTTGTAGTTTTACAATTACTGACAGTAGTCCATCTGTTTCTCTACATATTTTTTTAGCCTGCATCACCCTGTTCTTCAGTAGTCAGGACTCTCACAGGACCACCACAGAGCAGGTATTATTTAGGTGGTGGATCATTCTCAGCACTGCAGTGACACTGACATGGTGGTGGTGTGTTAGTGTGTGTTGTGCTGGTATGAGTGGAGTTTTTTTTTTTTCCCTTTTTCTCCCCCTTTAGCGCATCCAATTGTTCAATTTGCATCGTGCTTCCTCTCTGTCTATGCCGAACCCTGCCCTGACCGAGGAGATCGAAGCTAACCCGCATCCCCTCCGAAACATGGGCAGCAGCGGAATGCATTTTTGCCACCCACACATTGATGAGTGTTGTGCCACCTAGCGTTGCATGCGGAGAGACACACCCTAAGGGCACTCTTCCTCATCTCTGTGCAGGCGCCTCTAGTCAGCCGGCAGAGGTCGTAATCGCATTCTGACAGAGAGAGACCCACATCCGGTTCTTTGTCCCGCCCCCCAACTGAGCAACCGGCCAATCGTTGCTCATACAGCCACTCAGCCTCGAACCGGTAAGGCAGAGCTGGATTCGATACGATGTACTTAGAATCCAGCTCTGGTTGCTGCGTGTCTTTTTACCGCTGCGCCACCTGAGCGGCCATGAGTGGAGTTTTTAAATACCGTGTCCACTCACTGTCCACTCTATTAGACACTCCTACCTACTTGGTCCACCTTGAACATGTAAAGTCTGAGACGATCGCTCATCTTCTAGACCTTCTTCTAGATCAGTGGTCACAGGACGCTGCCCACAGGGTGCTGTTGGCTGGATGTATTTGGTTGGTGGATGATTCTCAGTCCAGCAGGGACAGTAAGGTGTTTAAAAACTCCATCAGTGCTGCTGTGTCTGATCCACTCATACCAGCACAACACACACTAACACACCACCACCATGTCAGTGTCACTGCAGTGCTGAGAATGATCCACCACCCAAATAATACCTGCTCTGTGCTGGTCCTGTGGGGGTCCTGACCATTGAAGAACAGTATGATGGACTACAGTCAGTTATTGTAGAACTACAAAGTGCTTCTATATGGTAAGTGGAGCTGATAAAATGGACAGTGTGTAGAAACAAGGAGGTGGTTTTAATGTTATGGCTGATTGGTGTATGTATATACGATGGCCAATCAATCCATCACTGTATTCCTTCCCTCCGTTCACCTTCTATCCAATCAATCCAAGTAGTTGTTTGAAAAACACAACCCTTGAATACGGTTGTATTACGAGATGATTGTACATTAGTACTTGAATTGAGGTCAATTGCTCCGAGGTGAATCAGATATTTTAAACAGGTGGTTCCTCTTAAACAGCATTCTGCCAGGCTGCTGAAATCTAAATCTAGCTCCCAGGAATCTCGCGAGCTGACGGCCCTCCGCCAGATTCACGCTTCCCTGACGTAATTGCTTTAGAACCACGTTTTAATTTCCCTCGCCTCCCGGGACTCTCGAATTGCAGTGTAACAAAGTCATATAGTTTTGGTGCAGATGGAAACCGAAGTTGACCTAGAAGCTTAGCCAAGGCTTGGGAACTCCCCGAAGCCCTTTACATGGATGTAGAGTAATGACCTACAAGTCTGGAGAGATCATCAGGACCGCTGATGCCTGCGGGCGACGCTTGCCAAACCGCCGGAGCGTCAGCTATCCTTCCTTGTCGAGGAGAGCGCGCACAATCGGAGCACTGTACTCTGGCTGCCTTACATGTCGAGAACATTTGAATTAATCAGATAGCATTCCTTTAGAATGACAGGAACTTTGGTAGAGCGTGGAGCACCTGCATCGAATTACTGAGACCTTGGTAAAATTAAACATGGCTTGATATTAAAATGTTCAGCGAACAAAGCGATGTACAGAGGTTCTTTCTGGATACGCAAGCGGAATAAAACTGAATGCCAGCTTCGAATGAGACGAGGCTTTTTTTCTGATTCGTTGTCATCGTTAAGTAACTTCGGCTTTCTGTTCGCCAACTTATTTTCTCAGCGATTTAAAACGAGACTTGGAGGGAATGTTTTTGCCAATGTCAAGGATAATTGTTGATAGAACAACTGGCAACCATCTCCTGATGAAGTAGCGATAAGCTTCTTGACTTGGGTCTTGAATGAAGTAAGCAAGTCCATCTGTTGTAGAGATCTGTTGTTGACAGTGGGGGGTTCAGGAGTTACATTAGGGCTGACAGGGGAGATGGAAGCGATGATTTATTGTACGACGGTTCCTTTCACTCAATTAAACTTGTTTTACATCCATCTCTGGTTTCTTACAAGTTTTCTCCCTTTTCTATTTAGTAGTCACATACTTCTGGGTTAAGCAGCTACCCGTATTAGGACAACCAGTTTGATTCCTATTCTGTCCCTTTTCTGTCCACTGTCTCTGTCATGGGCTGTGGATGCTTTTGTTTAATACTTTGTTTGTTTCTATTATTTTGTTTGTAGCTTTTAAGCTACAGCATCCTGTAAACTGGGATCATCGCAGGTACGGAGCTACACCCGGTGCCTCACCGGCCAGACGTGAAATTTAATTTGATCCCAAGATAAAGAGCAACGTATAGCGGCTACTCCAGACCACGCTAATATTGAGTTATTTGGCCTGCGTATCTCCAGGTAAATTAAGACTGATTTCCACCGTGTTCACGAATACTGTGAAGGCCGTTCATCTTTTCATGATATCGGCGGGTCTGTAACATGGCCAAGTATAAACAGGAACACATGAGTTCGGATTATAGTATGACGGCCGGTAAACCTGAAGGCTGTGGTATGTGTTTCTGTAAGTCAAAGTCAAAGACTGAACAGATAAATCTAAAAGCCGGCTTGGCTCACATTTGACATTCCAATTCATCCCAAAGTTGGAGTCGAGGTCAGGGCTCTGTACCACTGGAGTTCCATCATGTTAGATATCTTAAGTGTCCATATACTGGTGCTGGACCTTTTAAGCTGAGCGGACCATTTTGCAACCTGTACGCTTCTGTTCCTGCAGATAACGCTAACCACAGAGTCGTTCTGATCTCTGCAAGAAGGTCCTGGGTTTGATTCCCAGGTGAAGCAGTCTATTATATTCTTTCCATTATTTTGGCCACCTTCCTTATTTTGTTTATAGCCAGAATTTGCCCTAATTTATTTGCAGCTAAAATGACACAAATATAAAAGGACACAAATATGTGGCTCACATTTGACATTCCAATTCATCCCAATGGTGGAGTTGACGTCAGGGCTTTGTGCCATTGGACTTCCATCACAAGTTCAAAGTCTTTATGGCCTGCTTTGTGAATATAGGTATAATCCTTTCCCAAATTTGTCATTATTACACCTGACCCTGCATCCTTCTTCACCACATTAACACAACACGTTTCCTAGAGTAGTGCTGTAACCCAGAAAGGACACAACTGCCACTGTCTATTTTGTTTATGGCCAGAATTTGCCCACATTTATTTGCAGCTAAAAGGACACAAAGGACACAAGTCATGTCGATTCAGAAAGGTCAACCTCTGCAGATTTTGGAAGAAGAAGAATAAGCCCTCCAGATAAATCCTCCAGTAGCCCATAGTGCATCCCACATTACCTAAAATTACACAAAAATGTTCTCGGCGGGGTTCGTCTGAGAGGAACGCAGCTGGCCAAATAAGGAACTGAGCAGGCTGTGTAATGTCAAAGCTTTTACACAAAGCCGTGCTCAGGGATCTTAGGCTCTTAGACAGACGTTAAAGATCTGCATTGTACTCGCTACCATCAAATCAGTTTTACAAAAGAAGTGTGATGAGTGTGATGCTGTTCGCTAGTTGTTTTCAATAATACTGTATATTCATCCCAGAGAGGTCTTCGAGTTCCCGAACCACACAGACTGCACCTTGTGATGATTGTACAGAAACAGTAAAGAAGCTGAGCGTTCACGCCAAGAATAAATACGTTCATGTTTTAATTGATGTATATTTTGAAGCACGTCTGCATAAATACCAAAAAATAAGTCATTGCTTATTTTTTTAAATGGATCTGGTTTGTAACTCAAAGAAATCATTGCTTCTCATTCACAGACTGAATTATTCATGAAAACAAGCTTTCACACAAGCGGTTATTGTATCCATCATTATTATACGGGAGGAAATGACATAACACACACCTGCAGGTTTGAAAAGTATAGTGTATAATGGATACACTATATGACCAAAAATATGTGAACCTAACCCTCTCACCAGTCTTTTTTTTTCCCAAAGGTTTGAAGTTGTGCCCATTTTAGGGATATGCATAAACACAATAATTATGAGGGGTGAAAAAGCAGAAATTATACCCTGCATATATTTAATAATGCTGCATTAAATTCATCCCATAGTTGTACTAATCAAACTATGTCTTCATAGTCTTTTGGAAGCATATTTATTTAATATAAATAATTGTATACACCTGTTAGCAATAGCCAAAATGCATAAAACACAATAATTATGAGGGGTAAAACAATCAGAAAATTTACCCTGCATATATTTAATGTTGCATTAAATAGTTGTACTAATTAAACCATGTCTTAATGGTCTTTTGGAACAGGGAGCCCCCTTACCCTCACCAAACGGATGTCATAAATTTGGAAGCACATTTATTTAATATGAATAATATTCCATACCTGTTAACGATAGGTGCAGCCGAAATTAGTAAAACACAATAATTATGAAGGGTAAAAATAGCCAAAATTATAATCCGCATACATTTAATGCTGCAACTAATACATATATTCATCATATAGTTGTACTATAGTTGCACTAATCAAACCAATAAAGCATATTTATTTAATATAAATAGTTTTATACACCTGCTAGCAGTGGGTTTTAGCCAAAATGCGTAAAACACTTAATTATGAGGGGGGGAAACAATCCAAAAATATACTCTGAATACGTTTACTAATGCAGCATTAAATTCATCCTATAGTTATACTACAGTTGTACTAATCAAACCTATAAAGCATATTTATTTAATATAAATAGTTTTATACACCTGTTAGCAGTGGGTTTTAGCCAAAATACGTAAAACACGATACTTGAGGCGTAAAACAATCCAAAAGTATACCCGGCATACATTTAATAATGCTGCATTAAATTCATCCTATAGTTGTACTAATCAAACCGTGTCTTTATAGTCTTAACAAACTGGTGCCATAAATTTAGAAGCATATTTATTTAATATACATTATTTTATACACCTGTTAGCAATGGGTGCAGTCGAAATGCTAAAACACAATAATTATGAGGAGAAAAACAATCCAAAAATATACCCTGCATATGTTTACTAATGCAGCATTAAATTCATCCTATAGTTATACTACAGTTGTACTAAAAAAACCAATAAAGCATATTTATTTAATATAAATAATATTATACATTTGTTAGCAGTGGGTGCAGTCAAAGTAAGTAAAACACAATACTTATGAGGGGTAAAACAATCCAAAAATATACCCTTCATACATTTACTAACGCTGCATTAAATTCATCCTGTAGTTATTCTGCAGTTATACTAACCAAACCAATAAAGTATAATTATTTAATGTTAATAATATTATGCATTTGGTAGCAATAAGTGTAGTAAAAATATGTAAAACACAATAATTATGAGGGGGAAAACAATCCAAAAGTATACCCTGAATATGTTTACTCATGCTGCATTAAATTCATTCTATAGTTCTACTATAGTTGTACTAATCAAACCTATAAAGCATATTTATTTAATATAAATCATTTTATACACCTGTTAGTACACCTGCAGTACAGAAACGTGCAGCCAAAATTCCCGAAACACAATAATTATGAGGGGGGAACAATCAAAAAATATACCCTGCATACATTTAATAATGAAGCATTAAATTCATCCTATAGTTATACTGCAGTTGTATTAATCAAACCAATAAAGCATTATTATTTAATATAAATAATATTATACATTTGTTAGCAGTGGGTATAGTCAAAGTAAGTAAAACACAATAATTATGAGGGGTAAAACAATCCAAAAATATACCCTGCATACATTTACTTTTATTCTGCAACCTCTATATGTGATAAAATCAAACAGGAATAATATTTTAAATTGCAGTACAGAAACGTCATGTTTGGTACAGTAATTTATCTAGCTTGTGAAGCTAATGTGATTTAGCACACCATGTAATGTTGACATAAAAGCACCCAGGGTGCTATTTAAAAATGTTAATATATATATATATATATATATATATACAGTATATGGGGGTTATTTTGTGGTGGTGGAACATGGACACTTACACATCAGGAAATCAAGGTGTGATCTGTTCTTTTTCATGACTTGAGCCCATTAATCAATTCCGCTGCCAGACCTGTTTTTCCTTGAGCTTTTCCTTCAGTTCATCAGCTTGTCATAGGAGGTTGCTACCTGCCAAGCTTCAGTTCTGTTCATCAAAGCTTGGCCTTCACACGAGGAGCATAGTTTCACGACGTGCTGCGCGTGAGGTAGTGGACGTCTCCTCATACGTCAGGCGAAAAAAATTCGATCTGTCTGCTGAGGAGATCGCTCCAGCGCATCCTTCAGTGAGGGAATGACTCAATCGACGTGTTGTCATTGGACGGCCTTGTTTGGGACTGAGATCCGGTTCATTACTGCTGCTTGATCAGGCGGATCTTGTGTATAATGTCTGTTTTGTGTCTAGCAGACCTGTGAAGTGAGACGTGCCATCATCATACGGGTGTTAAAGCCAGTGGAAGCTCTGACTGCTGCTTTGTTCAGCGCTTGGCTTGAGCGGTGCGGTAAAACATCATCAAAGTGTGAATATACACTATTCCATATTCCACACTAATCCATTATATCAGCTCCACTGCCATATAGAAGCACTTTGTAGTTCTGCATCTGTTTCTCTGCATGCTTTGTTAGCCCCCTTTCATGCTGTTCTTCAATGGTCAGGACCCCCACAGGACCATTACAGAGCAGGTATTATTTGGATGGTGGTTCATTCTCAGCACTGCACTGACACTGACATGGTGGTGGTGTTAGTGTGTGTCGTGCTGGTATGAGTGGATCAGACACAGCAATGCTGCTGGAGTTTTTAAACACCTCACTGTCACTGTTGGACTAAGAATAGTCCACCAATCAAAGATATCCAGCCAACAGCGCCCTGTGGGCAGCGTCCTGTGACCACTGATGAAGGTGTAGAAGGAATCAAACCCAGGTCATTCTTGCTTTAAAGTGGCAGTGCTACCCACTGAGCCAATGTGTCACCTATACAGTCTATTAAAAACATGTTTTGGGATGAATTGGAATGTCATTTGTGAGCCAGGCTCATCCAACCATAATGCCTTTCATTATGGTTGGATGATGAACCATAATGAAAGGCATTTCATTTTAATCAACTTATTTAATCAACTTATTTGATTTAATCAACTTATTTGATTCAGCTACAGAAAGTCTGAAGTACATTGGCTATGTTGTTCCAAAATCTCCGTTCTGTCATGAATTCTGTATTTAGCCGTGTTTTAAACTCCAGTCATTCAATAAACCGGGTCACAATAGAAGTCGGTGGACGTCGAAAGGAGGAAACGCGCTCTAAATTTAGTGGCAACACGCAATCTGAAGTCATTCCTGAACGCATATCCAGGAGACCGGCTACACATGGATCTGTTTTCGGGGAAAGACGTGATTATTCGTGTCATCGCTGCGGAATCGGTCCGGCTTTCCAGCTGGACGTACTGGAACCTTGTTTTTCTTCATATCTGGCTTGTTTTCCTCGCACACGAGTCCGTTTTCTAAAGGTTTGCAGACGTGATCGTCGTCTAAGCTGGAAATGGGACGTGAGCTCGGTTTGCGGTCATTTCTCGAGTTTTCTGAACGTTTTATCCTGGTCAGGGTCACGCTGGGTTCCGATTTCCATGGAGTAACACACCACGGACAGGGCACCAGGACTCACAAACAAATAGGAGTGTCACATGATCTACAAAGCCTTGATTGTTGCACTATGCTGTTTCTAACCTAATGTGAGAAAGGACTGCAGGCATGCCAGTCTAGCACCCATACTCTAATCTGATTACCAGCCATGATGATGTACCAGGACTCACAAACAAATAGGAGTGTCACATGATCTACAAAGCCTTGATTGTTACACTATGCCGTTCCTAACCTAATGTGAGAAAGGACTGCAGGCATGCCAGTCTAGCACCTTAACTTGCATTTGTGGTTATAGGTTCGGTTTGTTGGGATTTTTTAAACCAATTTGGAAATATCCATCACAGTAGAACGCTGATGTCTTTAAGCGATGCCTTGTAATGGATTTAAAAGCCACAGACATTCAGTAGTGGTGGAAACAGGAACTCTGTTCATGGGCATAAGTTCTCTCCACCACTCAAATTCTTAGGTCATTGTTTTAGTACAATACGTCACGTTAAATTTTGTCCACGTTAATCGTTATTTGTACAGCCTGCGTCGCATTTATCACGTCATATCAATGAGTACGTCTCATTCACGGTTTTGTCGCTTCTCATGTGAATGCATACTTAGTGTTGCTGCCACCATCTGGTAAAAAGAGGAATTGCATCTTGAATTAGTATAATTCTGTGCTGGCGGGCCACAAGTAATGCAATTTAAGACAGAAGATGCATGCCATATAAAATCCGACCACAGGTCATGATTGGCCAGCGGGGCCGGACTTTGGACATGCCTGCTCCAGATTCTCTAAATCTTATAATAATATTATGCACTGTAGAGGGCAAAAAACAAACAATCCTCCACTGATGAACTATTTTATTTGTTGTTATTATTGTTTAGGGCCAAATGCTGAATTGAAAGTAATAAAATTATTTGACCATGAAGGCATTTGTTGTATGTATTTATTTATGTATGTATTTATTTATGTATTTATTTATGTATGTATTTATTTATGTATATATTTATGTATGTATTTATTTATGTATTTATTTATGTATGTATTTATTTATGTATTTATTTATTTATGTGTTTATTTATGTATGTATTTATTTATGTATTTATTTATGTATGTATTTATTTATGTATTTATTTATTTGTGTGTTTATTTATGTATGTATTTATTTATGTATTTATTTATGTATTTATTTATTTATGTATTTATGTATGTATTTATTTGTTTTTATTTATGTTTTTATTTATGTATTTATGTATGTATTTATTTATGTATCTGACCATAAAGGCATTTGCTGGTTGTCTGGTTAAAAAGGTAGCTATTTATTTATTAAAGTTCAATAACATAGTTTTTACATGCTGTCTTAACTTTTATGGAAATCTGGTTTGTACGTGCTGGTACATGCAATAATATAAAAGCAATAAATACCAATCAGACGGATTTTACAGCTCAATATACCGTGTACTCCGTATCAGCGTTAGGTTAAGCAGAACGTTTAATATCTTAAACATCTGGCCTATAAATGTCTTGACTTCTTATGTAAGCATTTCGCAACAAGCTAACTCGGACGGGGATTAAATCACTTGGGCGTCGGCCAAAATGCCTCCTGTTCTGAACGTACACATTTCAACCCTCCCGCTAATTTAAACCTGACTGATGTACTCATTGGGTGATGTGTGGACTCTGCAGGCCGCCCTACTGACCCGGTGAACGTAATTCTACTGTTTATACTTGTACTCGCCCTCAGCTCAGGTTCCAGCTGTGAATTTACGATTCACTTGTCGTATATGTAAAGACTGTGCGGTCAAAAGTATGTGGACGCCTGACCGTGAAATTATGCGCATTATTATGGAGTAGTCCCATCTTGAAGCACTCTTTTGGGATCACTGCTGCTAAAATTGGCTGTGTGTCTGAATATATCAAGTACAACATCTGGCCAGGGTCAACATCTCACTCATGGTCA
Organism: Trichomycterus rosablanca; assembly: GCF_030014385.1. Lineage (NCBI taxonomy): Eukaryota > Metazoa > Chordata > Actinopteri > Siluriformes > Trichomycteridae > Trichomycterus > Trichomycterus rosablanca. The sequence continues at coordinate 4,883,692 of NC_086012.1, forward strand.
CGAAGGGTCTGTATGAAAACCTAGTGAGCTGCCTTGCTGCCTACTGCCTACCTAGGCAGCTAGCTAAGTAGAGAGGATTCACCACATGCTCCCTTGTTATTCAGTCAGATTATCACTTTGAATTAAGGCACCTAAGTAGGCAGCATTTTAAAGTATCTAAGAATTTAGACCACCTTCTTCTAGGGAACAAGTAGGATGACGTAAAATGCTAAGCTAAACAAGAACTAGACAAATGGAAACAAGACAAAACAAGGCATAAACAGTAGCAAACATACTGACAGGAGCTAACAGGAGCTAACCAAACCAAACGAACCTGAGCAAGGAGTCAAATTCAAAATAGTCCCCACTGGATGATCCACAGCTCCTTGCTTAAATGGCTTAAGCATTGCACCTCAAATGAGGTGCAGCTGTGGTTAATTTGCAAGGGACCAATCAAAATGACTTGAAAATGCTAAAAAATGAAATGCTTTCTACTTTACAGATGTGTTGCCCTTTACACCGATCAGCCATAACATTAAAACCACCTCCTTGTTTCTACACTCGCTGTCCATTTTATCAAGTCCACTTACCATATAGGAGCACTTTTGTAGTTCTACAATTACTGACTGTAGTCCATCTGTTTCTCTAAATATTTTTGTTGCCAGCTTTCACCCTGTTCTTTAATGGTCAGGACCCCCACAGGACCACCACAGAGCAGGTATTATTTGGGTGATGGGTCATTCTCAGCACTGCAGTGACACTGACATGGTGATGGTGTGTTAGTGTGTGTTGTGCTGGTATGAGTGAATCAGACACAGCAATGCCGATAGAGTTTTTAAACACCTCAACTGTCACTGCTGGATTGAGAATAGTCCACCAACCAAAAACACCCAGCCAACAGCGCCCCGTGGGCAGCAACCTATGACCACTGATGAAGGTCTAGAAGATGACCGACACAAACAGCAGCAATAGATGAGAGATCATCTCTGATTTTACATCTACAAGGTGGACCAACTGGGTAGGAGTGGACAGTGAGTGGAAACTCCACTCATACCTGCACAACACACACTAACACACCAGCACCATGTCAGTGTCACTGCCGTGCTGAGAATGACCCACCACCCAAATAATACCTGCTCTGTAGTGGTCCTGTGGGGGTCCTGACCATTGAAGAACAGCATGAAAGGGGGCTAACAAAGCATGCAGAGAAACAGATGGACTACAGTCAGTAATTGTAGAACTACAAAGTGCTTCAATATGGTAAGTGGAGCTGAGACCGTTTGGCAATTAGATAACTGGTATTATTATTTAGATGACTCAGAGTTACTGGCCTGTACAGCTAATGCGGCATTAACGCAGGGGCCAAGTCGGATACGTGATATTTAGTGTTTAGTTTTTGATGCTTGCTTCGGATACGCCCTTGGTGCATTGCTAACGGGGATATCGGTCACTTATTCCTAGCTCATTCCTTGCCAGAGTGTCGGCGTCAGCGTTTAACGTCTACTCAATACAAGACATCATAAAAATAACGTAGTCTTTATAGTTCTTGACCCGTCACTACGGGCAGGTAAGAGACGCTTTGACCTCTGAAAGGTGTGAAAAGTCCCGCATTCTTCAAACAGGATGCTCCAGACTTGAAGCAGAATCATGTTTACAGCATCTTGATTCAATTAATGCATTACCTAGAACAAATTGATTGCAGCTTGGACCGGCTCGGAAGGCCACGCCTTCCAGAGTCTGAGAAAGTCGTCGGTTGGAATAGAAACAGGGAAAACGCAATTCTGAGTGATTCTGAGCCAGAATGTGTTTCGTCTTACAGTATGGAGAGTGTGTGTCAGCTCTCAGGGCGTGTCCGCTCGATATTGCTGGCTAATATTCAATAAAGAGGATGAAGCGGGTAATTTGACCCAGATGGAACAGGTCTAGTTGTGGAATGGTACCACCAGTAATTCTAGTGAACGGCAAATCGTCCTTCGCTCGGGGCGAGAACCATGCTAGCTGAATATCCGGACCTGTCAGCGACTTCAAATCCTGTAGCGTTAAAAGTGATGCGACCAGGTTATCACTTGTAGTGAGTGCTGTGTCCAGCTCCAGCCAATGAGAAGGCAAGATTGCGGCGTGAGGGAAGCACTCTCTTGGGATCGCTTCTGCTAAAATTGGGTATGTGTCTGAATATATCAAGTACAACATCTGGCCAGGGTCAACATCTCACTCATGGTCACGAAGGGTCTGTCTGAAAACCTAGTGAGCTGCCTTGCTGCCTACTGCCTACCTAGGCAGCTAGCTAAGTAGACAGGATTCATCAGATGCTCCCTTGTTATTCAGTCAGATTATCACTTCGGATTAAGGCACCTCATTAGGCAGCATTTTAAGGTATCTAGGAATTTAGACCACCTTCTTCTAGGGAGCTAGTAGGATGATGTAAAATGCTAAGCTAAACAAGAACTAGGCAAACAGAAACAAGACAAAACAAGGCATAAACAGTAGCAAACAGACAGTAGCAAACAGACAAGACCAAACAGACTGACAGGAGCTAACCAAATCAAAATCAAATTCAAAATAGTCCCCGCTGGATGATCCACAGCTTCTTGCTTAAATGGCTTAAGCGTTGCACCTCAAACAAGGTGCAGCTGTGGTTAATTTGCAGGGGACCAATCAAAATGAGGGGCGTTGGCTTAAAAATGCTAAAAAATTAAACCATTGGAATGAGGGGAAACCAGGAGGTGGAGTTGCTTGTTGCGTATAAATGGCAACAAGCATGGCTACAGCTAATTACAGTTTCTATCAGAATACATCAGTACTGTATTCTGACAGTTCGAAACTTGGCGTTGCCACCGGTCGGCTGGGCGCCATCTAGCGGCCATAATCGGCAGTGCCTGCAGCAGACTCAACGTTTGTGCGACCGCCGTTTTCTTCAGCGCTCGGCTTGACATCATCAAAGTTCGACTACGAGACGAATCTGCATTGCCCGCTCAGGTGGCGCAGCGGTAAACTACGCTAGCACACCACAGCTGGGATTCTGAATACACCGTATCGAATCTCAGCTCTGCCTCCCGGAACAACGATTGGAAAGCCCAACCAAGGTTCATCATAACTTGTCCGATTACGACCTCTGCTGGCTGATTGATGGCGCCTGCGCAGAGTCGGGGAATAATGCTGATCAGGGTGTGTCTCTCCGTGCACGAGGCTGATCCGCATATGAACTCGCCTCGTGCAGGTGAAAAGATGCAGTCGGTAATGCTCACGTGTCGGCGGGGGCGTGCGTCAGTTCGAAGCTCGTCAGTCAGCAGTGGAGGGTTGTATCGGTAGAGGTGCAGCGTAACGCAACCAGGGTAATTGGATACGACCAGATTAGGGGAGAAAAACAGACCATTGCACAGGACCATGGGACGCATTAACAGGTTTCCCATACATCCTTATGGGAAAAAACACCTTGAAACTCAACGTCTTTTAAACTTGACGCCAGCCCACGGGGCGCTGTTGCCTGGATATTTTTGGTTGGTGGACTATTGTCACTCTTGTGGACTATTGAAACTCCATCAGCACTGCTGTGTCTGATCCACTCATACCAGCACAACACACACTAACACACCACCACCATGTCAGTGTCACTGCAGTGCTGAGAATGACCCACCACCCAAATAATACCTGCTCTGTGGTGGTCCTGACCATTGAAGAACAGCATGAAAGGAAGCTAACAAAGCAAACAAGTGCTTCTATGTGGTAAGTGGAGCTGATAAAGTGGACAGTGAGTGTAGAAACAAGGAGGTGGTTTTAATGTTTGGCATTTTGACACTACGCCTGTGTTGATGTATCATGTTGATCCACCCATCTAACTTTCAATCATTGCTAAGCGCTCTCGCTATCACTCACGTCCTTATCGTGCAGAAAATGTGGCTGGTTTTCGTCCGGCCAAATCGAGCTCTTGGCTTCGGCTTTCCGACCCTACTGGTTTTGCCAGGAGCTCAGAGCTCTGGGGTGGGAACGTTAGATGGAGCCAAACTTAAAATAGAGATAGATGGCAGAGTATGAATGCTTCTTTTGCAGGCTAACGTAATCAACTTAAATGCGTCGAATCAGCCTACAAACCGCTCTCTGTTTACTGATTAGAATTATTCTGAGTGGGTCTGTTATTAAGAGCTGCTATTTATGGATTATTATTTTAGTTTATATTATAATCACTTGTTCTGAAAGGCATGGATGCTACATGTATTAGCAAGGATCATCGTATAAAGAAAGTAACATACGCCTTTACATACCACCAGAACGCTATACACTTGATTGTGTGCATTATTGATGTTTCATTTTGTCAAGCCATCCCTTCAAAATACCTCAGATCTTCCTGACCGCTTCACTGTAGTGTCCAGGGTATTTAGGTCTCTTGATTAATGGCACACAAAGTGAATCACAGGTAACAGCAGCCAGTTGTTCAGTGTTTTATTCTGTGTACACCTGACTTCACGTCGATTCTAAAGCAAGAAAAATGCGCTGGTGCTCCTAATAAAGCATGGAGTCTGGAGTAATTTATATTACTATGTATATAGACCAAATACCATATATAATTATTATATTAACCCTAGATATATAGATTACTGATTTACTTAATTTTCCTACTGTTTGCACTTCTGGTAGATGCTAAGTGCATTTCATTGCCTTGTACCTCTACTGGTCAGTCTGTCTGTCTGTCTGTCTACCTCTGTCTGTCTATCTATGTATATATATATATATATATATATACAGGTCCTTCTCAAAAAATTAGCATATTGTGATAAAGTTCATTATTTTCCATAATGTAATGATAAAAATTAAACTTTCATATATTTTAGATTAATTGCACACCAACTGAAATATTTCAGGTCTTTTATTGTTTTAATACTGATGATTTTGGCATACAGCTCATGAAAACCCAAAATTCCTATCTCAAAAAATTAGCATATCATGAAAAGGTTCTCTAAACGAGCTATTAACCTAATCATCTGAATCAACGAATTAACTCTAAACACCTGCAAAAGATTCCTGAGGCTTTTAAAAACTCCCAGCCTGGTTCATTACTCAAAACTGCAATCATGGGTAAGACTGCCGACCTGACTGCTGTCCAGAAGGCCATCATTGACACCCTCAAGCAAGAGGGTAAGACACAGAAAGAAATTTCTGAACGAATAGGCTGTTCCCAGAGTGCTGTATCAAGGCACCTCAGTGGGAAGTCTGTGGGAAGGAAAAAGTGTGGCAGAAAACGCTGCACAACGAGAAGAGGTGACCGGACCCTGAGGAAGATTGTGGAGAAGGGCCGATTCCAGACCTTGGGGGACCTGCGGAAGCAGTGGACTGAGTCTGGAGTAGAAACATCCAGAGCCACCGTGCACAGGCGTGTGCAGGAAATGGGCTACAGGTGCCGCATTCCCCAGGTCAAGCCACTTTTGAACCAGAAACAGCGGCAGAAGCGCCTGACCTGGGCTACAGAGAAGCAGCACTGGACTGTTGCTCAGTGGTCCAAAGTACTGTTTTCGGAAATCAAGGTGCCAGAGTCTGGAGGAAGACTGGGGAGAAGGAAATGCCAAAATGCCTGAAGTCCAGTGTCAAGTACCCACAGTCAGTGATGGTCTGGGGTGCCATGTCAGCTGCTGGTGTTGGTTCACTGTGTTTTATCAAGGGCAGGGTCAATGCAGCTAGCTATCAGGAGATTTTGGAGCACTTCATGCTTCCATCTGCTGAAAAGCTTTATGGAGATGAAGATTTCATTTTTCAGCACGACCTGGCACCTGCTCACAGTGCCAAAACCACTGGTGAATGGTTTACTGACCATGGTATTACTGTGCTCAATTGGCCTGCCAACTCTCCTGACCTGAACCCCATAGAGAATCTGTGGGATATTGTGAAGAGAAAGTTGAGAGACACAAGACCCAACACTCTGGATGAGCTTAAGGCCGCTATCGAAGCATCCTGGGCCTCCATAACACCTCAGCAGTGCCACAGGCTGATTGCCTCCATGCCACGCCGCATTGAAGCAGTCATTTCTGCAAAAGGATTCCCGACCAAGTATTGAGTGCATAACTGAACATAATTATTTGAAGGTTGACTTTTTTTGTATTAAAAACACTTTTCTTTTATTGGTCGGATGAAATATGCTAATTTTTTGAGATAGGAATTTTGGGTTTTCATGAGCTGTATGCCAAAATCATCAGTATTAAAACAATAAAAGACCTGAAATATTTCAGTTGGTGTGCAATGAATCTAAAATATATGAAAGTTTAATTTTTATCATTACATTATGGAAAATAATGAACTTTATCACAATATGCTAATTTTTGGAGAAGGACCAGTATATATATATATATATATATATATATATATATATATATACTGTATATATATATACTGTATATATATACTCATATCTATATCTATTTATCTGTCTGTCGGTCTGTCTATGTATGTATACATCTATCTATCTATCTATCTATCTATCTATCTATCTATCTATCTATCTATCTATCTATCTATCTATCCATCTATCTATCTATCTCTCTCTCTCTGTCTGTCTGTCTATGTATACATACATATATATATATATATTTATTTATCTGTCTGACTATCTATCTATCTGTCTGTCTGCATGTCTACCTGTATATATACAGTGTATCACAAAAGTGAGTACACCCCTCACATTTCTGCAGATATTTAAGTATATCTTTTCATGGGACAACACTGACAAAATGACACTTTGACACAATGAAAAGTAGTCTGTGTGCAGCTTATATAACAGTGTAAATTTATTCTTCCCTCAAAATAACTCAATATACAGCCATTAATGTCTAAACCACCGGCAACAAAAGTGAGTACACCCCTAAGAGACTACACCCCTAAATGTCCAAATTGAGCACTGCTTGTCATTTTCCCTCCAAAATGTCATGTGACTTGTTAGTGTTACTAGGTCTCAGGTGTGCATAGGGAGCAGGTGTGTTCAATTTAGTAGTACAGCTCTCACACTCTCTCATACTGGTCACTGAAAGTTCCAACATGGCACCTCATGGCAAAGAACTCTCTGAGGATCTTAAAAGACGAATTGTTGCGCTACATGAAGATGGCCAAGGCTACAAGAAGATTGCCAACACCCTAAAACTGAGCTGCAGCACAGTGGCCAAGATCATCCAGCGTTTTAAAAGAGCAGGGTCCACTCAGAACAGACCTCGCGTTGGTCGTCCAAAGAAGCTGAGTGCACGTGCTCAGCGTCACATCCAACTGCTGTCTTTGAAAGATAGGCGCAGGAGTGCTGTCAGCATTGCTGCAGAGATTGAAAAGGTGGGGGGTCAGCCTGTCAGTGCTCAGACCATACGCCGCACACTACATCAAATTGGTCTGCATGGCTGTCACCCCAGAAGGAAGCCTCTTCTGAAGTCTCTACACAAGAAAGCCTGCAAACAGTTTGCTGAAGACATGTCAACAAAGGACATGGATTACTGGAACCATGTCCTATGGTCTGATGAGACCAAGATTAATTTGTTTGGTTCAGATGGTCTCAAGCATGTGTGGCGGCAATCAGGTGAGGAGTACAAAGATAAGTGTGTCATGCCTACAGTCAAGCATGGTGGTGGGAATGCCATGGTCTGGGGCTGCATGAGTGCAGCAGGTGTTGGGGAGTTACATTTCATTGAGGGACACATGAACTCCAATATGTACTGTGAAATACTGAAGCAGAGCATGATCCCCTCCCTCCGGAAACTCGGTCGCAGGGCAGTGTTCCAGCATGATAATGACCCCAAACACACCTCTAAGACGACCACTGCTTTATTGAAGAGGCTGAGGGTAAAGGTGATGGACTGGCCAAGCATGTCTCCAGACCTAAACCCAATAGAACATCTTTGGGGCATCCTCAAGTGGAAGGAGGAGGAGCGCAAAGTCTCGAATATCCGCCAGCTCCATGATGTCGTCATGGAGGAGTGGAAAAGCATTCCAGTGGCAACTTGTGAAGCTCTGGTAAACTCCATGCCCAGGAGAGTTAAGGCAGTTCTGGGAAATAATGGTGGCCACACAAAATATTGACACTTCAGGAACTTTCACTAAGGGGTGTACTCACTTTTGTTGCCGGTGGTTTAGACATTAATGGCTGTATATTGAGTTATTTTGAGGGAAGAATAAATTTACACTGTTATATAAGCTGCACACAGACTACTTTTCATTGTGTCAAAGTGTCATTTTGTCAGTGTTGTCCCATGAAAAGATATACTTAAATATCTGCTGAAATGTGAGGGGTGTACTCACTTTTGTGATACACTGTACATTCATACTGTATATATCTATGTCTATCTATCTGTCTGTCTGTCTGTATCTATTCATCCTACTATGTCTATCTGCCTTTTTGTCTGTCTATCTGTCTGTCTGTCTGCTTGTCTGTCTATCTGTCTGTCTGTATATACATACATACTGTATATATCTACAGGGGTTGGACAAAATAACTGAAACACCTGGTTTTAGACCACAATAATTTATTAGTATGGTGTAGGGCCTCCTTTTGCGGCCAATACAGCGTCAATTCGTCTTGGAAATGACATATACAAGTCCTGCACAGTGGTCAGAGGGATTTTAAGCCATTCTTCTTGCAGGATAGTGGCCAGGTCACTACTTGATGCTGGTGGAGGAAAACGTTTTCTGACTCGCTTCTCCAAAACACCCCAAAGTGGCTCAATAATATTTAGATCTGGTGACTGTACAGGCCATGGGAGATGTTCAACTTCACTTTCATGTTCATCAAACCAATCTTTCACCAGTCTTGCTGTGTGTATTGGTGCATTGTCATCCTGATACACGGCACCGCCATTGGATGCACATGGTCCTCCAGAATGGTTCGGTAGTCCTTGGCAGTGACGCGCCCAACTAGCACAAGTATTGGGCCAAGGGAATGCCATGATATGGCAGCCCAAACCATCACTGATCCACCCCCATGCTTCACTCTGGGCATGCAACAGTCTGGGTGGTACGCTTCTTTGGGGCTTCTCCACACCGTAACTCTCCCGGATGTGGGGAAAACAGTAAAGGTGGACTCATCAGAGAACAATACATGTTTCACATTGTCCACAGCCTAAGATTTGCGCTCCTTGCACCATTGAAACCGACGTTTGGCATTGGCACGAGTGACCAAAGGTTTGGCTATAGCAGCCCGGCCGTGTATATTGACCCTGTGGAGCCCGCGACGGACAGTTCTGGTGGAAACAGGAGAGTCGAGGTGCACATTTAATTCTGCCGTGATTTGGGCAGCCGTAGTTTTATGTTTTTTGGATACAATCCGGGTTAGCACCCGAACATCCCTTTCAGACAGCTTCCTCTTGCGTCCACAGTTAATCCTGTTGGATGTGGTTTGTCCTTCTTGGTGGTATGCTGACATTACCCTGGATACCGTGGCTCTTGATACATCACAAAGACTTGCTGTCTTGGTCACAGATGCGCCAGCAAGACGTGCACCAACAATTTGTCCTCTTTTGAACTCTGGTATGTCACCCATAATGTTGTGTGCATTGCAATATTTTGAGCAAAACTGTGCTCTTACCCTGCTAATTGAACCTTCACACTCTGCTCTTACTGGTGCGATGTGCAATTAATGAAGATTGGCCACCAGACTGGTCCAATTTAGCCATGAAACCTACCACACTAAAATGACAGGTGTTTCAGTTATTTTGTCCAACCCCTGTATATATATACATATACATATATAGCTCAGTGATAGCTCAGTGATAGCTCAGTGATAGCTCAGTGATAGCTCAGTGATAGCTCAGTGATAGCTCAGTGATAGCTCAGTGATAGCTCAGTGATAGCTCAGTGGTTAAGGTACTGGACTAGTAAACAGAAGGTTGCCGGTTCAAGCCCCGCCACCACCAAGTTGCCACTGTTGGGTCCCTGAGCAAGGCCCTTAACCCTCGATTGCTCATCGTGTTTCGCTCATTGTGTAAGTCGCTTTGGATAAAAGCGTCTGCTAAATGCTAAAAATGTAAATGTAAATGTATACATCTATCTATCTATCGATCTATGTCTGTCTGTCTGTCTGTCTATGTATACATACATATATATATATATATATATATTTATTTATCTGTCTGACTATCTATCTATCTGTCTGTCTGCATGTCTGCCTGTATATATACATTCATACTGTATATATCTATGTCTATCTATCTGTCTGTCTATCTATTCATCCTACTATGTCTATCTGCCTTTTTGTCTGTCTATCTGTCTGTCTGTCTGCTTGTCTGTCTATCTGTCTGTCTGTATATACATACATACTGTATATATCTATATCTATCTATTTGCCTGTCTGTGTGTCTGTCTATCTGCCTATCTGCCTGTCTGCCCTTATGTCTGTCCACCTGCCTGCCTATCTATCTGTCTATCTATTTATCTTTCTATCTTTACACATCTATGTCTGTCCGCCCACCCGTCCATCCATCCACATGTCTATCTATCTGTCTGTCTGGGTCTGCATGTCTATCTACTTGTTTGTGTATACTGTAGATACATACTGTATATATCTATATTTATCTGTCTGTCTGTCTGTCTATCTATCTATCTGTTCATCTATCTATCTAAATGTATATCAATCTATCTAGCCATCTCTGTCTGTCTGTCAATGTATCTATCCGTTCGTCCGTCTGCCTCTCCGTATGTCTCTCTGTCGGTCTGTCTATCTATCCACCTGTCTGTCTGTTTATCTCTGTCTGTCTGTCTATTTATCTATCTATTCATCTATTTATTCATTTATCCATCTGTCTTGTCTATCTGTCTGTCTGTCTGTCTATCTTTACACATCTATGTGTCTATCTATCTATCTGCCTGTCTGTCTGTCAACATACACATACTGTATGTCTATATCTATTTATAAAATCTTTCTATGTCTGTGCATCAGCAGATGTAATCCACATGAGGGCTCTGCTTTACACCGTCTGCTTCCCTCCTCCCCTCGACCCGCTCCACCATCCATCACACCGACCGCAGGAAATCTCAGGATCACTTTAGTTTAACGTCCTACTTAAATCTGTGATAACTCGATCATGAGTCAGAACATTCAAACCACCCCGGAACTGTGCTGTACTAGTGTATCACTGTAGTAACACAGTAAAAACGTTACTTTTTAACCTACAGAAATCCCGTTAGTTAGTGTTTTCACCTCATGAACATCAGTGTTGTGGAGTTTTTTTACTCAGCACGGTGGGGGCCTATCAAACACAAACCCCGGAACCTCCCAGGACTTCTTATTCCATCAGCTCAGCCAGGAAAACAACATAAAACCAGCTCTGTGAAACAACGTGGAGAGAATAGACGTTCCAGCCCAGACGGGCTGAGAT